>NC_069499.1:872145354-872512854 GCF_027579735.1 Bombina bombina | reverse complement strand
GTCGACATTCACAGTGGTTGCCCTCAAGGAATTATCTAAAAAAACAAATGTCTGTTCCTGTAAGTGGTGAGATGTATTTCATAGAAAGTAATGGAGCTCACTGAAATTGGAAACTTCTCTGGGGAGAGCGAAATTAGCAGCAAGCAGCACTTTAAAAATTAAATCTTACAGCCGATACAAATATTCTTTCAGCTTATAGTAACTTACAATTAACTATATTTTTGTATAAATGTTTTTCTATTAAAGTAATGGTAAAGTTAATCGATTATATTAACAATATTTGTAATAAAAATGTAAATGATAAGCACTTTCATTGTAAACACTAAATTATAAAATATGATATTTTATATATATTAAACAAATGTTGTTATACATTGCTCTGTTCCTCCGCCCACAACACATAGTCTATTTCTATGTTCAATCACGCTGTAGCCAATCGTATCACGCCCCCTTTGGCGTCAAAAGCAAGGGGTGTTATTATTATTATCTTGCTGGGCATGAAACAATTGGCTACAGCGTGATTCGCTATTGAACACAGAAATAGTATATGCCTTGAGGGCAGAGGAATGGTGCAATGTTTAACAACATGAATGGGTAATTAGTTACATCATTTAGTGTTTACAATGTTTTTCATAAATGAAAGTGCCCATCAGTTACTTTTTTATTACAAATATTGTTAATATAATTGATTAACTTTACCATCACTTTAAGGTAATAATATCTAATTTGCTTTGTTCTTTTGGTATCCTTTGAGAGGAGACTCAGGAGCTAGATGAACACAACCGTTGAGCAAAGGACAAAAGACAAATGTGTGCTAGTTAGCTGCTAGTAGTGCATTGGTGCTGCTAAGGATATGTACATATGCTTTTCAACAAAGGATACCAAGAGAAAAAAGTAATTATGATAATAGAAATCTCTTAAAATTCCATGGTCTATCTGAATCACAAATGTTTAATTTAGACTTTCCTATCCCTTCAAATGTGTCCTTTTCTACTGCATTTTTTTCAAATACGTTGCACACTGTAGACTTCATAAGTGTGTCTCTGGACTGCAAAAGACTGCACATTTTACTAATAAAAAAGAGAGTTTATAAAAACAACTGGAACTTCCCCTCTATCTCCTGGCTTGGCAGAATTCCGACCTTACAAAATGTCCTTCTTACCCAAACTCACATACCTGTTTAGGTGTCTCCTGCTAAAAGTCCCCAAACATCTCCTATTACAATTCCAGAGTGAATTTGCCAAATACATGTGGCAACATAAGCCCCCTAGAGTGGCCCACAAAATTCCCCTAAAAAGCCCTAAACAATTAGGAGGTCTATCATCACCCTACATAGTTATATACTATGAGGTGCAATGCTCACACACATCACCCAATGGGGATTCCTTCCCGAGTAAATGAAAATCCATTGAACAAGCATCCCTACCTAATATGGACACCACCACACTGTTGTAGAAACCTTGACATCACCAACCCCATAGTCTAAGAGTGTCTCTCACTTTGGGACAATCTTAGACATTTCTGCCTAGTAGCTCCAGATCCCTCTCCTATCACATCTATAGCAGGCCTACTTACGGGACTTAGAAAGGAACAATGAGTTCCTTGACAAAAGGACCAGGGAGGGTGAGGGTTACTGGACACACATCCAAAATCCCCCTTATTGTAATATATACATATAAGGGGGCAGTGCTTAGTGCTAGAGTACATATGTTAGAAAATATTAAATATTAAAAGGTAATAAAAGGTAATATCTTGCTGACAGAGTTGCAACAGGGCAATACTCCTCTGCAAGATTATGGTACTTTAGTATGGTATTAGAAGGTAATTCAATTGCTTAAACATAAGCTGCAAAAGGATAATACAACCCTGCTAGATTTAGATGTTTCAGTACAGTATTAGAAGGTAATATTTTTTACTTAAACTAGAACTGCAACAGGGTAATACACCCCTGCAAGATTATGGTGCTTTAATACGGTATTAAAAGGTAACATATCGCTGAAACGCAAGTTGTAACAGGGCAATATACCCCTGCAAAATATTGGTACTTTAGGACGGTATTAATAGGTAATATCCTGTGGGTAGGGCAGATAGGGCTTAAACGTGAGCTGCAATAAGGAATACACCCCTGCCTAATTTTGGTGCTTTAGTACAGTATTAAATGGTAAAGCCCTGTTGATAGGGCGGTGATGCAGGAAAAATATCCCTTTTTTACCTTTGGTACAAGCAATATAGATTTATACAACCAGTTATGGAAATAATATCACAGTCGATCTGGCTGTAATACCTGTCTTTTAAAGTTAAACCTATTACCATATTGTACCTACCTCTGTCCCCCCACAAGTACCCACACATATAGATGCTATTACCCCCCTTTAAGTAGGTGGAACCTTTAGATAATAGGTGCATAATTTATGGTAAATTTCTTTTTTCAATTATAAATCTGCATTACCTATTTAGGATCGCCTTGCTAGTACATATAATTGCTCTAATATCTAAACCGTTTGGAGAGCCATTGTATTTTTGATAAACACACAGGGAGCAGTTCCTCATCAATTTGTGTTTTTACTTTTGTTTTTTAATATGAGTGTTTAGTCACTTTTTATTTTATAAGAATTAGTAAAAGTTAAGTTTTAATTAATTAATCATTCTGGTCTTCCCATCCTCTACAATTAATTTTTGATTGTACACACTATCCTCATATAGTACAAGTGTTCCAGTGTAGTGCTTCCTTTTTTATTTTCTAACCTACTAATGGGACTACCAGAAAGACACCCCAATAAATGGATTCAACTGGGTATACAGAAGGTCTCAGACCTTTGGATGCCCACCCCACAAAATCTATTCCGTCAACTAGACCAAATAGGTGACAGTACCCAAGTTCCATCATACATGTCTTTTGAATACCATAGAATCAAAAGCTATTTACTAAGCTGGGACTTCAAGTCCGGGTTGCCTCATCCCCTTATACCATGGGAAACCACATGGAACCAAAACAATAGGCTTTATAAACCTCTATCCACATACTATGTACTTATAGGCGGCACAACCTCCTCCAAACTGCTCCCCCACCTTCAAAGTAAACATGTGATTCTAAATTCAGAAAAATTCACGAAATTCAGAGATTCTAATGGATTCGAATTTCTGAATTACCCTAGCAATGAAACTAAACTATTCTGAATGCATTTTTAACTAATAAATCCAAATTAGTTCGGATGTATTTGAATGCATTTGAATGGCCATGGACTAATCAAAATTCAGTATAACAATAAAATTTTTTGATATTTAGTGAGATAGAACAGTGAAATAAATTCCGTTTGTGTAACTTGGAACCACCTGAATCAACATAACACTGTCACACCGCCACCGCCGCCGCTGCTCGCTATGGCTGTTGCCATAGACACGGCGGTGGTGACTCGTTGCTATGGCCGTTGCCATAGACACAGGCGGTGGTTCAGAATGTGCGGCGATGACATCATTGCCACATGCTGTCTCTCTCTTCTGGATGCCGCTCCTAATTACACCTGTGTGTCCTCCTTGGCACCAATATGCGCCTATGTAAGTACTCCATTCACCTTACATCACTGCCCAAGTATAGGTGTTAATGTGTGTGCTCCTGGGTGATATTATCTGTATATTCTGGACTGTTATTACATTACTGAACTCTGCCTGTCTGACTACTCTGCTTGCTTAAACCCTAAAGTACTGGATTGCCATAATATTGCTGACCTCTGTCTCTCTGACTACTCTGCTTGCTTAACCCCTAAAGTGATGGATTGCCATAACGTTGCTAAACTCTGCCTGTCTGACTACTCTGAGTGCTTAACCCCTAAAGTACTGGATTGTTATACTGTTGCTGAACTCTGCCTTTCTGACCACTCTGCCTGCTTAACCCCTGATTGGATTGCTTTACTGTTACCGCCTGACCATTCCATTGGTTTATCCCTGAACTGTTATATTTCTGGATTTCCTTTGTTGCTGACTTCTGCCTGTTTCTGGTCCTTCCATTGGTTTATACCTGAACTGCCATACTGCTCCTTCCTGTTGCCACTAAGACTACCCTGCCTACTGTGAGTACTGCTTCCTCATTTTACAAACTTTCTCTTCTCTGTGATATTTCCTATCATTTTAGCTTGACGCCGGGATAAGAAGACTACTGGCCAAGTTTGGTCTGATAGAGGAATATCCCATGAGCATTATAAACACATACCGAACTTCCGAATTTACTAATCAATTTGAAGCGAATACATCCGAATGCATTCGAATCCAAAAGGAATACATTAGAATGTATCCAAATTCGAATCGATCTGAAAAAAATCTGAATTGGTCTGAAACAAACCGAAAATAATTTTTCAGTTGTGCACATGTCTACTTCAAAGATGGGAGACCCAGCTAGGTTCCTCCATCTCTCAACAAACATGGAAACACACTCTAGAGTTGACCAAAAAAGACATTCATTGCATAACATTGTGTAAGACTTACTATAAAATCCTAGCACATTGGTAATACGTCCCTACAAGATTAGCCAAAATGTTCCAAAACACTTCATTCAACTGTTGGCACGGATGTGGATGCACCAGATATACTATGCACATTTGGTGGGAATGCCCCAAGATTAGCCCCTTATGGAACACCAGCTTCCTCACACTCTTTAAAATGGGCATAACCTAGGACACCGTCCCTAGCCCTTTTGCATATCGGGACACACACCTTAGCAGAACACAACGCATACCTCTGTATATTCCTCTTCACAACTGTCAAAAAAGCTATAGCCAAATCTTGGAAGAGGGAAGCACCTCCAAGCTGGTCTATGGTACTCATCACTATGGCATACACTTACACTATGGAGATAGATATTTTCTATGTGCTAGACAACTCTAACCTCTTTGACCTCATCTGGGCAGACTGGAAGGTGAAATTTGACAAGGGGTGGAAGCCTAATGTTACAACCACAGACTGACTTAACATTTTGATTCTCATTACAATACCCCCAAACCCCCCCTCCTGACCCCCACGTTGTGATGCCCCCACCGTCCTGCTTTCCGTCACGCCCCCCCAAACGACAACTCTGTAACTGCAAGGTATCCCCTTGTAGTTTGATCCTATTGGTAATATTTTAGTAATTCAACAATACATGTAAGTTACTGTTTTGAAGATACATTCTGTGGACCTGCGAGTCCTAAACCAGATTTGTACCTGTTTTTCTTATATTGTTTGTAAATTGTCACTTAACAAAATAAAACTTTTAAAAAACAAAAGAGTTCAAATACTTATTTCAATGCTTCTAAAGTATTTATTTACTAGTATGCAACTGTTTGCAATGTAGCACTCTACTGTTGATACAGTATATGCTATACATGTATTTAAGTATCATATACCATATTTTACAAGCTCCAATCATTAAGCAAAATAAAAAATAAAAAAAATTACCAGTAACCTAAGGCTTGCACCAAGGTGACCTGCTAGGGAAGAGAAAAAAATGGTTCTTAACCCTCTATTATCTTAAAAATGTCAGCATCTATTTAGGATAGTTTTTCCCCTACCTCCTTCAGCAGAGCCACAAGCTGTTTTTTTTTCAGGGCTTCAGCTTGGGGGACTGTCTATGGGTGCTGCTCCCCTGAAATATGAGACTGATACCTGTACCACAATCTAGTGTGGATGTTTAGCATAAGAAAAATTAATGGATGGAGGAGGTTTTTGCTTATCTTGCACAGGCAATCTTGTCCAATAGCAGCTGAAATAGCCACAGTATCTCACACATTATCTTAGCCCTTTATGGTATATAAGGATTGCGGCACAACACAATTCTTCATCCAACTGAGCCATGGCACTCATTTTGCTTTTTTCCTGTCTATCCTTGTTCAATGGAGTTTTTGGTAAGCTTACTTATCTTACTTTAGTTATTAAGGTCTATTCATAGTGAAACTCAAAAGTTGAAAAATCATAAAATGTTTCATTATTGAAATTATATGTTTTTTTACAATATTACAGCCATTATTTTATTTGCTGTATTTTGCTGTAAAATACATTTCGAAATTGTGCTTGTTCAATTTTCTTCAAGGGATCCTTTGGTTAATATTATTATCTACTTTTCCACTCTCAACTCTTCCCTCACCTTGTCTTTTTAGTCATTGGGTTCCATTTATCAAGCAGCGATAGCAGCTCCGTAGCCCAATTGTTTCAGGCATGCGTGAGAAGAAGTTATGTAGCAGCAGTCTTAAGACCGCTGCTACTTGACCTTTACGCCACCTAAAGTGTGGCGGATTTCAATCATCCCACTCAGATCACAGAAAAACTTTGTAAACAAGAAAGTTTAGAAGAAATTATACTATGGTGGGTAGTAAGAACAGCAAGATAATAAAATGTTAATTTTTAATTCTTCTTTCTAAGTTTTGGTCTCACTGTTCATGAACATAAGATAAGATTTTGGGGTCAATTTTATTAATGTTCGAGCGGACATGATACAATGTAGCGTATCATGTCTGCCGCACATGAACTGCTGGTGCAATGCCGGCCCCTGCAGATTCGTGGCCAATCGGCCACTAGCAGGGGTGTCAATCAACCGGATCATATTCGATCAGGTTGATTTCTGTCCGTTGCCTCAGAGCAGACGGACAGGTTATGGAGCAATGGTCTTTAGAGTACGGAGCTTGATAAATTGACCCCTTTGTGTAAATATAGAGAGATGAACTATTGAGGTCTGCTCTCCCAGAAAGCTCAGTCCATTTGATGAGGTTATGGTTTTAATTAGCAGAAACGGTCATTTTAATATACAAAGAAGCAATTCCCCATACATTTTATACTCTGCAGGTGACATACCAATACCAAATCATTGTAAATAGTGCATTAAAGGGATATGAAACCCAAAATTTTTCTTTCATGATTCAGATAGAAAATACAATTTTGAAGAAGTTTCTAATTTATTTCTATGATCAAATTTGTTTTGTCTTTCTGTTATTCTGTGTTAAGGAGATATCTAGATGGGTAGCGTGCACGTGTGCCGCACTACATGACAGGAAATAGTGCTACCATCTAGTGCTCTTGCTAATCATCATTGTTTCAAAACTGCTGCCATATAGTGTTTCAGGCACGAGTTCACCCCTGAACTTACTTTTCTGTTTTTCAACAAAGGATAACAAGAAAACAAAGAAAATTTGCTTAAGAAAATTGTTTAAACATTGCTGACAAGTATTTTAAAATAATTTTCACAAAATAAGCAAAATGAATTACATAGCTAAGCTGCCTGGAGCAGCCAACTCCACCCACCCGTATCAGTGTTTAGACACAGGCATTGTATTTCAACTGAGTTCACAGCTTCTAGGCATGCTCCAGCAGATAATCCCTATGCACTTTTGCATTCTACCAAAATTACAATAGACATAGATACAGCCATAGAAAGAAATGTGTGGAGGGAGTTAGAGCTTTACAATTCAGAAACTAAAAAGAAAGGGTTAATGGCGAGGCACTGCAGTATAAATTTGCAGCTATACGCTCTCTTGAGCTGCTGGTGCAACGCCGCCCCCTGCAGATTCGCGGTCAATCGGCCGCCAGCAGGGGGTGTCAATCAACCCGATCGTACTCGATCGGGTTGAATTGCAGCGATATCTATCTGCCAGGCGGACAGGTTATGGAGCTTTAGACCGCTGCTTCATAACTGGTGTTTCTGGTGAGCCTGTGTGTATATATATATATATATATATATATATGTGGTTTAATAAGCCTATTTTAAAGTGAAACATTTTAAGTATTATAATTAAAAAGTGAAATAAACTTCTTAAACTAAAGCTTTTACTTTTACATGACACTAAATGAGGTTGTAGTTTACTATTTGCATAATTGTTTAAACAATTCCTAAACTTAAATCTACTAATATCTTAAATCTAAATATTCTTATTTTAACCATATAGCCTGGAGAGCACAAAGTCAAAAGTAGAGGGGCCACAAATACTTGCATATGAGAGTGTGGGCACCAGCCTGTACAAATGCTGAAGAGATTCAAATGGAAACTATGCTATAACATTTCAACCATCACATGTTGTTCTACAGGACATGCCTATATCAATTATTATTATGATCATTTATTTGTATAGCACCACCAAATTCCGTAGCGCTGGGTACAGTGATAGGGGTATACAATGACAAGGATTTGTGATAAAATATAACAAAACTAAACAAATCTAGTACAGGAGGAAGAGGGCCCTGCTCCGGAGAGCTCACAGTCTACAGGTTTAGGGTGCAGAGACATTAGGTTGGGATAGATTGTCACATCGGTTGTAGTTGCAGCAGTGAGTCAGGCAGTTCATGTATTAGTTTGGTTAGAATGAGGGATAGAGGAGAGATGGTAAGCCTCTCTGAATAGGTGGGGTTTCAAGGAGCATCTGAAGCTTTACAAGGTTGGAGACAGTCTTATGAAATGGGGTAGAGAGTTCCAGAGGACAGGAGCAGCACGTGCGAAGTCTTGGAGATGGGAGTGGGACGTAGAGATAACAGGAATGGAGAGACGTAGGTCAGAGGTTGATCGAAGAGGACAGGATGGGGAATATTTATCAATGAGAGAGGAAATATAGTTGGGAGTTAGACTGTTGAGTGCTTTGTAACTTAGGGTTAATACTTTTAATTGTATTCTGGAGTGTATGGGGAGCCAGTGTAGAGATTGGCAGAGCGGAACAGCTGATGTAGATCACCGACTTAAGTGGATGAGTCTATCAGAAGCATTCATAATAGATTGGAGGGAGGATAGGCAGTGTTGTGGAAGGCCATTTAGAAGTAGATTGCAATAATCAATGCGTGACAACATGAGGGAATGAATAAGTATTTTTGTAGTTTTTTGAGTAAGGAAGGGACGAATTCTGGAAATGTTGCGTAGGTGTGAACGGCAGGATTTTGTAAGTGCTTGTATATGTGGGTTGAATGTGAGTTCTGAGTCAAGAGTAACCCCAAGACAGCAGACCTGAGGTTAGGTGTTGAGAATAGAGTCTCCAGGTGTTGAGAATAGAGTCTCCAACCATCAGATAAATGTCATGTGTTTGATATCAATGGGCTGAACTTATTTATGTTAGGCAGTAAAAGTTCATTATGGCCGGGGGTTTGAAAAAGCACAACCAGCACAACCACATACAAAATCTCTCTCTCCCTCATACCCCAATTAATCAGTGCTATTGTTTTCTCTTTACATAGATTTCTACCGAAAAATATTTGTTACTCATATTTTTAGTAAAGGTAGAGATACACTTGGTGGCAATGTCAGGCAGACACATTTTCTGGGTATTTTTTGTTGAAAATCATATGAACTTATTCTTACCACTACAGGAAGCAAATTGGTGATTGGTGGTTAAACACAACTGGCTCTAATTACTCACTCACCAGATATGTTCAGCTAGCTCTCTTTAGTACATTGTTTAATTATTTGTTAAAACCCTTGGCAAGAGATTATATTTATGTGCAAGCAACAGGGCAACAATAAAATGTTCTAACATAGAGGATTTTATTCTTGCACAAGGTTCAAAATATAATCAAAACAAACCCAAGTGAGGAGAATCCTAGCTAGCATTTGGCCTTACAAAGATAAAATAATGGAAATTATAAGCATGTACATTGTGAAACACAGTTGTAAAAACAATACACACACACACACACACACACATATATATATATATATATATATATATATACATACATACAGTATATATATGTATATTGTAACATGGCAACTAATGTCTTCTAGGATTTATATGCAACAAAGGACAATTACCTTTCAGTATTAAAAACTTTACAGTTTGTTCACATAATAGCGCAAAAACAAGTTAATTCTCTGTGCAAGTTTCTAAAACACATATATTCTGTCTGCAGCAAAATAAATGTCCTTCTCATGAATTGTTTGTATTGGCAAACAAACACAGCAAACGTTTTAGTATTTTAAGCTTCACCAAACAGCACGCCAGTCCCCTTGACTGGCTAAAAATCTACATAGCCTAATAAAGGCTTCCCTTTGAAACGTCCATGAATAGTAATCATAAACTACACCTGAGTTTAATTGTCTACTACAGTTGTTGGAGAATTGGCCCACACTGCTCTCAAAATACTTCACCCCAGGGAGCCAAAACACAATTTATGTCTCACACAAAAAAATAAAAAACACTAACATGTCTATGGGGTTCCTTAGCAAAATGGTGAAGTGTAATTTATTAAACTTGGTCTAATATCCACCACCTCTATCATCAAACCAGACTTTCTGTCACACATGTTTCCCCCCAGCCCACTCCTGGTGGAGAGAGCAACTTTGGAAGACCATAAGCATTGCCCTGCAAAAGACATGCTCTGTGCTGAAAAGTGAAATGAAATAGTTGCATACTAAGGAACCATCTAGTCACTCTTGCATTCCTCTCCTTATTCTGACGCATTCTTTTGATAAAAATGTGATCTGAGATCTACCTGTATTTCCTTCCCAACAAATATTTCCGAATTGACTCTAAAGCCCACTTTATAGTAAGACATTGTTTTATACTATAGAGTATTTTTTCTATTGTGAGTTTAATTTTCTTCTAGGAAATATTACAGAATGCTCTTATCCTGGTACTTTTGGGATAGAACAGGCCCCACACCAACATCAGAAGCATCAGTCTGCACTATAAAATCTTTAGAAAAATCAAGACTTACCAAAACTGGATAGGCAATAAGAAAAATCTTTCAAATGCTTAAAAACCTTTTCTGTTTAACCATCACAGGTGCATTTTGCTTTTGTAAGATCAGTTAAAGGAGCAAATATTGTAGCAAAATCGGGAAAAAAAAACCTTCTGTTATACCCAAAAATGTTCTAATTGTTTCTTAGTTATGGGCTAATTCTCTTGCAAATGTATATCGCAAGTATTTAGCTTCCTCTAAAACATTGATACATTTTGAAAGATTGGCAGTTAAACCAGCAGAGAAAATTGAGTCAAGAACTGCCTGTACATTTGGAATATGTAATTCCCAGTCTGTACTATAAATTATAACATCATTGAGATATGTTGATACAACCTATCCGGAAAAAAACTGTTTTTTAGTTTTACCTGATAATTGAGCAGTGCCTGCCAATAACCTTTTATTAAATCAATTGTTGTCAAATAACATGCTTCTCCTAGTCTTTCTACTAACTAGTTAACCCTATTGGGTAGGTATCAAACTTTGAAATACAATTTAATTTGTGATAATCCTTATTAAATCTTAAAGTACAATCTGATTTAGGAACTAACACAACTGGATTGCTCCAATCACTGTGTGATTCTTTAATCACCCCAAGTTTTAACTTTTTTTTCCACTTCCAATTTTAAAGCCACCTTAAGGGCTTCAGGAACTCTATAAGGTTTAAAGGGATACTAAACCCAATTTTTTTCTTTCATGATTTAGATAGAGCATGCAATTTTAAGCAACTTTCTAATTTTCTCCTATTATCGTTTTTTTTTCTTCATTCTCTTGCTATCTTTATTTGAAAAAGAATGCATCTAAGATAAGGAACCAGCAAATTTTTGGTTCAGTACTCTGTACAGCATGTATCCACCAATCAGCAAGAACAACCCATGTTGTGACCCAAAAATGGGCCGGCTTCTAAACTTACATTCTTGCCTTTCAAAAAATGATAGAAAGAGAATGAAGAAAAATTGATAATAGGAATAAATTAGAAAGTTACTTAAAATTGCATGCTCTATTAAGAGAAAACAGTTTTCCCTAGTTCTGTTACTATGTGATGTTTAAATATTTCAGTCTTCCCTAGCATCATTGAAAAAACATGTTCTTTCTAATAAAGTCATTGACCTCATACTTTTGATGTACAGATAGAAATATTTACTTCTGGCTCAGTAACAGGCATCTCTGTAGTTTTCACTTAAATCAAAACCTCCCTATCCTTTCAGTGCTTAAGTAAGTTTATGTGATATATCTGCTCAGATTTCCTTTTCACTGACTGGCTCACCTTAAAGGGCCACTAAACTCAAAATCTTTCTTTCATGATTCAGATAGAACATACAAGTTTAAACAACATTACAATTTACTTCTATTATTTATTTTGCTTCATTTTTGAGATATCCTTATTTGAAGAAAAAGCAATGCACATGGGTGAGCCAATCACATGAGACTTCTATGTGCAGCAACCAATCAGCAGCTACTGAGCATATCTAGATATGCTTTTCAGCAAAGAATATCAAGAGAATAAAACAAATTAGATAATAGAAGTAAATGAGAAAGATGTTTAAAAATGCATTCTCTTTCTAAATCATGAAAGAAAAAAATGTGGGTATCATGGCCCTTTAAAGTTAAAGGGACATTGTACAGTAGATTTTTCTTTATATAAATGTCTTGTAGAGGATCCATTTATAAGCCTATCTGGGAGTGTTTTTGTTACAATGAATAGTTTTCTTTATTTTTTAATAAACATTGTGCTGATTTTCAGGCTCATAACCAAACCTCAAAATATCAGATGTAGACCCAAGTCTACAGATTCCTGCTCCTCTTTTTTGTGTAATCTGTCTTTTCATATGCAGGGAATGGGGGAGTGTCTGATCTTTATGCTTTCCCAGCCCCTTTTGGCTGGGTATCCCAGCCTAACCTCTTAAACAGTTCTAAACTGGGAGTTTCTAAGTAAGTTTTAAAAAAGGTTTTATACTGGATTTTTAGATCAGTATCTATGTATTTTCTTCTTTATTGTATTGTCTATTACATGTAGTTGTATGAGAATTGGTGTACACTGTCCCTTTTAAATCACCCTCCTTTTCAATTATCTCATATGGGCCCTGCCAAGTAGCTAAAAAATGTATTTTCTACTGTAGAAACTAACATTAATACTCTGTCCCCAGGCTGAAACACTCTAACCCTAGCATTACGATTATAGCTGTGTTTTTGAGCTTCTTGGGATATATGCTCAATAACACTTCTATAAGGTGTAGTTTCCTGTTCACATGTCTCTTTAATAATATCAAATAACCCCCATCGATGTCAACCCTATAGCAGTTCAAAAGTTAAAAATCCTGTGGAGGCTTGAGAAAACATTAAGGGCTAGATTACAAGTAGCACGCTAACTGAGGGGTGCATTTCATGTCTTTTCATGTGCGTCAGAAATAGCGCGTGTTTTACAAGTTGAAAGTAAACATGTTCCCTTGAGTGCAATTATATTTAATGTGTTGGGATAGTGTGACTTCAGAGCTCTAGTTAACTGTTACACGAATCAAAACAATTGCACAAAACGCATCAAAAATACATTTAAAAGTACAATTACACTTATAATAACACTGACTAATAAAAATTATTCTTAAAAAATTGCATAAAAAGTTATAAGGTCTCAAAGATATGAGGTCTCAGGTTTAAAAAAAAAAAAAAGGCATTAAAAGGGCTTTAATATAGAGATAAATACATATACTTGTCTATAAATGTACAGTATATATTATATATATATATATATATATATATAAAAATGTGTTTACATACATATACTGTATATATATATACATACACACACACATATATATATATATATATACACATATAAAGTTAAGCCAGCACTGCAACTTCTTGATAAAAAGTCCAATTTTATTTAAATTTCCATAAAAAGAGACCAAAAATAAAGTGCAAAAAGCTCTTAAGGTGATAGCTTGTCTAACATGTTTCGGCCGTAGCCTTAATCACAGACATCATGATTATCTATGTCTATGTCTATGATTAAGGCTACGGCCGAAACATGTTAGACAAGCTATCACCTTAAGAGCTTTTTGCACTTTATTTTTGGTCTCTTTTTATGGAAATTTAAATAAAATTGGACTTTTTATCAGGAAGTTGCAGTGCTGGCTTAACTTTAACTTTCTACAAAAGAATTTTCCCTTTTGAGCTGAGCACCTTTTTGGGTCCAATATCACTGAGATGCACTGTTTATTATATCACCTGTGATTGGAGGAGGTGAACACAGAGGCAGCACTAACTGTCTGGTGCAGGAATGAGAAACAAGCCCTGCACAGATGCTGAGGATCTAACAGGCAGTGGTGAGTCAACGAGAAGCACAGTACAGCAATTCCCAGAAAGGCTAAGGAGGTAACATTCCGGCTGGTGAAGCAACCCTGAGTCACACACGGCTGCGGTGGCGGCCGTTGGGAAAACGTGAGGTATTGAGCTGAAAGAGGCTGGAAGTAAGTTTTTACCCTTATCCTGGGGGAATTTTGCCATTAGAGGAGCACAGTGTTCAGCAGTCCCACACCCTGCTTGTATTTGTATCAGTAACTGTTAGTAAGCCTGGCTTGTATTTCAAGCACCTGCTCATAGTGGTTTTGAATCTGTTTTCACATATATACACATATATATATGTTAATATGTGTGTACATATGTAGTTATGTATTTACATGTATATATATATGTATTTACAGAAATATAAACACATAAATATGTAAATACACACATATATATATACTATATATATATATATATATATATATATATATATATATATATATATATATATATATATATATATATATAAAAGCAAAGATGATGCACTCTCAGGCTTTTCACAAATAAGTGTCAAATTTATTAGATGACGTTTCAGATCTACATAAGACCTTTCATCAGATCAAACAGTGCCATATATATATATATATATATATATATATATATATATATATATATATATATATATATATATATATATATATATACACATACAGTCATGGCCAAAAATATTGGCACCTCTTCGCCCAGAAAACTGTTGCAATTACAAATGTTTAGGCATTCTGAAGTTTATTTATTTTGTTTGTATTGGTATGACATAAAAAAGTAGAGAGAAAAAAAAGCCAAATCTGATACATTGCATGCAAAATTCCAAAAATGACAAAAGTTATTGGCACCCTTAATTTAATATTTGGTTGCACAACCTTTGGAAAAAATAACTGAAATAAATTGCTTCCTGTAACCATCAATGAGTTTCTTACACCTCTCTACTGGAATTGTGGACCACTCTACGTTCGCCAACTGCTCCAGGTCTCTCAGATTGGAAGGATTCCTTTGTGCTTTGTCTTAAACCATTTCTGGGTGCTTTTTGACGTGTGCTTTGGGTCATTGTCCTGCTGTAAGACCCATGACCTCTGATGGAGACCCAACTTTCTGACACTGGGCCCTACATTGCACCACAGAATTCTTTGGTAGTCTTCAGATTTCATAATACCATGCACACAGTCATGACATCCAGTGCTTGAAGCAGCAAAGCAATCCAAAACATCAGTCAACCTCCACCATGCTTGACTGTAGGGACTGTATCCTTTTCTGTATCCTTTTCTTTAAAAGCCTTATTTCTTTTTATGAAAACAGTAAAATGATGGGCATTACCAAAAAGCTGTAATTTTGTTTTGTCTGTCCACGGCACATTCTCCCAAAACAATTTTGGCTTCCTCAGGTAAGTTTTGGCAAACTCCAATCTGGCTTTTTAAAGTTTCTGTGTCAGCAGTGCGGTCCTTCTGGATCTCTTACCATAGCGTCCCTTTTCATTCAGATGGCGATGTATAGAGTGAGCTGACACCCTCTGCTTGAAGGTCAGCTTGAATTTGTTTGAAGTTGATTGAGGTTCTTTATCCACCATTCGAACAATCCTTCATTGCAATCTTTTGATCAATTTTGTCCACGTCCAGGGAATTTAGCTACAGTGCCATGGGCTGTAAACTTCTTGAGTATATTGTGCACAGTGGACTCAGGAACATTAAGATCTCTGGAGATGGACTTGTAACCTTGAGATTGTCCATGCATTTCCACATTTTTTGTAATCAAATCTTCAGACAATTATTTGCTGCTCTTTCTCTACTCCATGCTCAGTGACACACGACAGAAAGTTTGAGTACATAGTTTGAGTACATTTTTCCCCATTTTAACTGGTTGCAGGTGTGATTTATATATTTTCAACACCTGTTAATTGATACAGGTAAGTTTAATTACAAATTACAGGAGCATCATAAACTTGGGATGCAATTATTGAGTATTGGGTGGGATGTGTCATATTTGGCTTTATTTTTCCTCCACTTTTTTGTGTCATACCAATACAAACAAAAGAATTAAACATGAGAATGCCTAAACATTTGTAATTGCAACAATTTTCTTATCAAAAGTGGTGCATTATCTGACAAAAATGCAGGGGTGCCAATATTTTTGGCCATGAGTATATATGCACTGAATTCCTTTGCAAGTAGCTGAAAACATGAAACATATTTTTGCAATATTCATGTTTAATAAGGTTTTTTTTAATTATGTATTTACTGTAAACACTTCACAGTCCTATATTTTTCACATAGGGTAATATGCTCTAAGTATTTTTAATTAGATATTCCTATATATCAGGATATATACAGTTTCTCACAAAAGTGAGAAATGTACACCCCTCACATTTTTGTAAATATTTTATTATATCTTTTCATGTGACAACACTAAAGAAATGACACTTTGCTACAATGTAAAGTAGTGAGTGTGCAGCCTGTATAACAGTGTAAATTTGCTGTCCCCTCAAAATAACTCAACACACAGCCATTAATGTCTAATCCATTGGCACCAAAAGTGAGTACACCCCTAAGTGGAAATGTCCAAATTGGGCCCAAAGTGTCAATATTTTGTGTGGCCACCATTATTTTCCAGCACTGCCTTAACCCTCTTGGGCATGGAGTTCACCAGAGCTTCACAGGTTGCCACTGGAGTCCTCTTCCTCTCCTCCATGACGACATCACAGAGCTGGGGGATTTTAGAGACCTTGTGCTTCCCCACCTTCCATTTGAGGATGCCCCACAGATGCTCAATAGGGTTTAGGTCGGGAGACATGCTTGGCCAGTCCTTCACGTTTACCTTCCGCTTCTTCAGCAAGGCAGTGGTCATCTTGGAGGTGTGTTTAGGTTTGTTATCATGCTGGAATACTGCCCTGCGGCCCAGTTTCCAAAGTGAGGGGATCATACTCTGCTTCAGTATGTCACAGTACATGTTGGCAATCATGGTTCCCTCAATGAACTGTAGCTCCCCAGTGCCTTCAGCACTCATGCAAGCCCAGACCATGACACTCCCACCACCATGCTTGACTGTAGGCAAGACACACTTGTCTTTGTACTCCTCACCTGGTTGCCGCCACACACGCTTAACACCACCTGAACCAAATAAGCGTATCTTGGTCTCATCGGACCACAGGACATGGTTCCAGTAATCCATGTGCTTAGTCTGCATGTCTTCAGCAAACTGTTTGCAGGCTTTCTTGTGCATCATCTTTAGAAGAGGCATCTTTCTGGAAATGCTTGTGCAATGTTAAATTCTTACAGCATATGCTGTCAGCATTTAGCGATTCAGGGCGGACATGTTTTGCTATAACAAATCATGTCCGCCCGGAGTTTAATTAATCTACCCCATATTCTTGTCATTGTCTGCTGATGTAAAAATTTAAAATAAGTCTAGCATATAAGTAATGAACATTTTGAGCTCTTAACAATTCCATATTGTTTTCAATAAATAGTTTTGAAACCATATATATTATGCTAAACAATAGTGAATTCAATAATTGAACCATTACAGCTTAACAAGTGTTCACTGCCATATATGTTGAATAAGAAATGTATAACCATATATAGTATTAAACAGTTAAGATTTAATGATGTAATTATTGTAGTAACCATTGCTTAACACCATAAATGGTAATAAAAAGATTATTCACCATATATAGTAGTAAACAACTGTTAAGGCGTCATTCTTTAATTATCCTTTCAACCTTTCTTTAAAGCCATTCAAGGGTAAAAAACGGTCCTTTACCTTCATTTTGTCATTTCATATAGCTGTTGTACCACCTACCGACTGTAAACTAAATATCAATCATGCAATAGTTATAGAAGAGCAATGTTAACAAAAGGTTTATTTGGGAAAAAGTACTCCCCCAGAGGGGGTATTACTGTGTATAGAAAGATAAGACAAGGAGGATGTTTCCCTGGTCTGTGGTTTTAATTGGCGAAAAAAGCTATTTTGTAAACAAAAATAAACCTAAATGATATATTTTCCATATCTTTTACAGACTGCAACTGGTATAACAAGTAATTGAAAACTCATTATGGGAAAGCCGATTTTATAGTACATCCACCCTTTAACTACCACAAAATTAAATTAAAGTAATTGAACTAGCAATACAGCTAAGGGATAGATTTTCTTTTTTTATTAAAATACACTCAAAGATAACATCATGTCACAATTTATAGAGGAGCTGACTAGAAATAAAGCTATACTGTATTTAGTGCAAACAAATAATACATACATAATATCAAACAGAAGTCAAAGGACATTTAGGTAACAATGATCATAACATGGCAACGTTTAAAATGTTTCCATAAGCAGTGTAACTCAGGTTCGACCAAGACTTTTCATTTAAAAAAAACAAACTTCAATTATTTATTATTTGTTTATTTATTTGTACAATGCCAACAGTGCCACATAAAGAGGTTATTGTACAAAATTAAGAGATTGGGAATAGCTCATGGATAAATGACTGAATGGAAAGGCATGGAGCAACAAGTTGTAGTAAATTAATCATACAAAAAGTAATTGGTGGGATTCCCCAGCGATTAGTACTGGGTCCTGTTCTTTTAAATATTTTATAAATGATTTGGAGGAAGGATTAAATAGCAACATCTCTATTTTTGCAGATGATACAAAGTTTTGTAAGGTGAACTGGTCAGAGAGAGAGATGTGATTGCTTTACAAGGGTATAATTAATAAATTGAAGATTGGGCTGAGTCAAAGGGATTCAATACTCGTAAATGCAAGGTTCTAAATTATGGTAGTAAAACTAAGCAGGCTATGTATTAAAGCAATACAGAGGAGGAAAAGGATTTAGGAGTATTTATAGATAAACAGCTAAAAATGAGTGCACAATGTAAGGCAGCAGCTTCTAAGGCTAATAAGATACTAGTGTGTATTAAAATAGGCATACATGCAAGAGAAAAAAGCATACAGGGAGTGCAGAATTATTAGGCAAGTTGTATTTTTGAGGATTAATTTTATTGAACAACAACCATGTTCTCAATGAACCCAAAAAACTCATTAATATCAAAGCTGAATATTTTTGGAAGTAGTTTTTAGTTTGTTTTTAGTTATAGCTATTTTAGGGGGATATCTGTGTGTGCAGGTGACTATTTCTGTGCATAATTATTAGGCAACTTAACAAAAAACAAATATATACCCATTTCAATTATTTATTTTTATAAGTGAAACCAATATAGCATCTCAACATTCACAAATATACATTTCTGACATTCAAAAACAAAACAAAAACAAATTAGTGACCAATATAGCCACCTTTCTTTGCAAGGACACTCAAAAGCCTGCCATCCATGGATTCTGTCAGTGTTTTGTTCTGTTCACCATCAACATTGCGTGCAGCAGCAACCACAGCCTCCCAGACACTGTTCAGAGAGGTGTACTGTTTTCCCTCCTTGTAAATCTCACATTTGATGATGGACCACAGGTTCTCAATGGGGTTCAGATCAGGTGAACAAGGAGGCCATGTCATTAGATTTTCTTCTTTTATACCCTTTCTTGCCAGCCACGCTGTGGAGTACTTGGACGCGTGTGATGGAGCATTGTCCTGCATGAAAATCATGTTTTTCTTGAAGGATGCAGACTTCTTCCTGTACCACTGCTTGAAGACGGTGTCTTCCAGAAACTGGCAGTAGGACTGGGAGTTGAGCTTGACTCCATCCTCAACCCGAAAAGGCCCCACAAGCCCATCTTTGATGATACCAGCCCAAACCAGTACTCCACCTCCACCTTGCTGGCGTCTGAGTCGGACTGGAGCTCTCTGCCCTTTACCAATCCAGCCACAGGCCCATCCATCTGGCCCATCAAGACTCACTCTCATTTCATCAGTCCATAAAACCTTAGAAAAATCAGTCTTGAGATATTTCTTGGCCCAGTCTTGACGTTTCAGCTTGTGTGTCTTGTTCAGTGGTGGTCGTCTTTTAGCTTTTCTTACCTTGGCCATGTCTCTGAGTATTGCACACCTTGTGCTTTTGGGCACTCCAGTGATGTTGCAGCTCTGAAATATGGCCAAACTGGTGGCAAGTGGCATCTTGGCAGCTGCACGCTTGACTTTTCTCAGTTCATGGGCAGTTATTTTGCGCCTTGGTTTTTCCACACGCTTGTTGCGACCCTGTTGACTATTTTGAATGAAACGCTTGATTGTTCGATGATCACGCTTCAGAAGCTTTGCAATTTTAAGAGTGCTGCATCCCTCTGCAAGATATCTCACTATTTTTGACTTTTCTGAGCCTGTCAAGTCCTTCTTTTGACCCATTTTGCCAAAGGAAAGGAAGTTGCCTAATAATTATGCACACCTGATATAGGGTGTTGATGTCATTAGACCACACCCCTTCTCATTACAGAGATGCACATCACCTAATATGCTTAATTGGTAGTAGGCTTTCGAGCCTATACAGCTTGGAGTAAGACAACATGCATAAAGAGGATGATGTGGACAAAATACTCATTTGCCTAATAATTCTGCACTCACTGTAGTTGCTATATAAATCCCTGGTAAGACCATATCTTGAGTACAGAGTGCAGCTCTGTGGACCAATTTTAAACAAAGTTTAAAAATAATGAGGCAGATGGAGGACTTAAACTATGATGAGAGATTAGCCAAACTAGGCCTGCTTACTTTAGAAAAAAAAAGAGGTGATATGATTTATTTATACAAATATATTCAAGGCCCATATACAGAGTTAGCAGAAGCTCTGGTTATTGCAAGGCAGTTGTTTGTGATAAGGAGGTCATTTAAATCTAGAGGGAATGAGATATAGGGGCATATGTATCAAGCTCCGTATGGAAAACAGCAGTTATAAAGCAGCGGTCACAAAGACCACTGCTCCATAACCTGTCCACCTGCTCTGAGCAGGCGGACACACATCGCCGGAAATCAACCCGATCAAGTACGATCGGGTTGATTGACACCCCCCTGCTGGTGGCCGATTGGCCGCGAGTCTGCAGGGGGTGGCGTTGCACCAGTAGCTCTTGTGAGCTGCTGGTGCAATGCTGAATACAGCGAGTGTATTGCTCGCCGTATTCAGCGAGGTCTGGCGGACCTGATCCGCAGTGTCGGATCAAGTCCGACAGACCTAGATAACTAGAGGCCATAATATCTAGCAACCTAAATGTTTTTTTGTTTTTGTATTTTTCCAGTAAGAGCAATCAGATTGCCTTTTCCTAAGGAGGTAGTGAATGTCAATACCTTAGATACATTTAAAATGTATTTGATGCATTTTTAGCTAAAAACAGAATTTAGGGATATGGTTGCTTGCATTAAATAGGTTAGCTTTTAATTGTATTAATGTAATTTCAATTGGCAGCTTCTTTTCTGTAAATCAGACAGGATCTGTAAAAAATTAACTTCTTTCTTCTTGCAGCCTCAGCTACCATGTTACTATGTTAGATGATCTGTTTAAATTACATTAAATATAGTAGAAATACGTAACTTATGCATAAAAATACAGTACAATAACAAAACACTGAATTAAAAAAAAACAGTAGATCTTTTGTTTTATTTCCCTGTCACCTGTACCCTGTAAAAGCCTTTACCCAATCACAGACACATAGTAGCTGTGAAAGTGTATACATAAAGACTGTGTATATGTTAGTATTGGAAGTAAGCTTCAAAGTGTTTTAAAATTGCATTTTCTACCAGAATTATTAAAGTTTAATTTGACTTACATGTCCCTTTAAGAGAAGGAGACCCTTTGACATTATGTGGTGTGGATGCATTTCAAGGGACATAACACTGTGAATAAATTCTAAATATAATAATATATTCTAAGCAAACATTAGTGTGAGCATAAAATTTAATATTATTTAGTCTTTAACCCCTTAATGATCAGCGACGTACCGCACTATTTTAACAAGCCTGCAGGAGGGAGGGGGTCTAATAGCGCTGTCTTCTTACAACCAGACAAACCCTTAACGACCAGCGATGTACAGGGTACATCACGGTCATTAAGGGGTTAAAATGACATGAGTTGTTTACATGTTGAAGAAATAAGTGTAACATTTTAGTTTCTATAAGATTATGGGTCCGACTATGTGGAAAGTTTACGTTATCTAATTTCTTCTGCTAAGGATAATGAGAGACAGAGAAAGTGTGAAAAATGTCAAAGTAACTGTATGTTTCTGGGTTTAAAGTACCTTTAAAGTGACAATAACACCTTGTAATTACAAGACATTCATATTGTGTTGCTATAAAATAACATTGTTCTAGTCATTTTTAAAATAAATTAACATCTATTTTCCTGAAACTGATTTTCAAAAGTCGAGCTCCACCAATCGTTTGCCTTATTTGGAGGAGCACATTGCTTTGCAGTTGCTATCAGTTACTGCCCATTAGCTATGTAGCAGGGTTAGCTTTGAGAAATCAGCAGGAAATTCTCAAAATTCAGCATTAAATTACATCAAAAAGGGTGGAGAATAATTATTATGGACCATATAAAAATTTACTTCCATTTTTTTAGCATTTCCAGTCATTGAGGGTTCCCATAAGACTAACACAATTTCCAGGATCAGGGCTTAACTTTGAAAAAAGCAGGAAACGTAAATTATAGTTGCCCTTAAAAAAAAAGGAAAAGAAAAAAAAGGCAACGCTTCATAGTACTTAAATTACATTTAAAAAAAAAATGGAGACAAAGAAGTCAGGGCTTGAAATTACTTATTGTAACCTTCTGAAGGCTAAAATTATGTTGCAATGGTTCAAACCTCTTTTACTTTATATTACCTTAGAGAAAAGTTATTCTGGCACAAACCTCCTATAATTTTTGGTAAAAGAAAAGGGGTATAGCTTCTATATTATTTTATTATTATTTTTTTAAGAAAGAACTTGAGAGAATATAGTTTTGGAATTTTCATATTGTTTTATTATACTGTAAACATATTTCTCAGAAAATAAATGTGTATTAGTATCCAAAATACCCAGAGTTAAATCTAATGAAGTTTACTTATAATAAAAAAGTCAGAACATAATATACCAAAGTACGACCTTGTCAGCAACCAAAACTACTTTGAAAGCTAGCCTACATGTCTGTTCAAAGATATACAGTATATACTTCCACATTTTAATCTGATGACATCACTAAGTATAAACAGTTTTTTAACCTTGAGTCTAGGCACAATTCATTACTATATAATTCATACTATATGATTTATTTCTTTTTCTGAAATGATACTTACCTAAAATATGATAATAAAAATAGCATTTTTCTTTCTCTTTCATTTGGTAAACTATTATCTTATATTATAAAGCAATGCAAATGAAAATTCTTTATTCAGAAATACAGAACACTTTTTTTTTTCTTTCTTTTGATAAGAAACTCATAACTAGGGATGGGTGAATGTTGAAAGTGTAATTCATTTGGTAGAATGAATAGTCCTATAGACATTAGTTTTGGACAATCAAATGTTGATAAGAATGAAAATCCATTAAAATTTGATAATCAAATGTTATTTCCGGTTTTCGAAGGTTGCTTTTGCTTTTGAATGTTCATAATTAGTTTGAATATACGCATTCGAATTTTTGAATGTAACATTTGATTTAACAAACACTATTCAGAAATGCAATAGTTTGTGTGGAAGGGAATTTAGTAAATTGATACATAATAGATACAAATATATCTATTTGAATGTTTCTATTTTGAATATTGCATAATTTGAATATAAGATTTAAAGAGAGCATTAGAAATACTATTACAAATATATCAATACAATTTTTTCAAATTTGAATACTGCAGTTTGAATCGAATTATAAGAAAAATTCAAATAGAATATTACATTTAAAGAAAGCATTAGAAATACTAATACATTAAACAAATGTTAGAATGTTGTACAAACATTCAAAATTTGAAACAAACGAATGTGTAAAATTTGTTTCATTTTTCAAATGTTGCAAAACATTCGCCCATCCCTACTCATAACCATTTCCCCTAATAACTAATATCATAGCTAAAGAACAAGAATATATGAAATGCCAGCAACAATGTGAATGGATTTCCAGTATAAGGTTCAAATGGCTGATTCAGAACTACAATATAATTTACAATAATGCAAATTTAAGTTAATGCAGTTACTTGAGGTTATAGATTGTAATTCTAGTAGTAGTTAGATGTAATATGGATTAAATATCAGAGCATCTTTTTTATGACATATACGATGCTGTTATATAACCAGAGAATATTTTAGTGGCAGTAAACATTTACATAAAATATATGTTGTTATAATATTCACATTAAAAAAACCTCCATGATTGGTTATTGTAAGTTATCAATGATCAATTTCCTTTATTGTCTTGTTGCCTATCCAATTTTTCTCCTACCTGTGTTTCTCCAGGTTGTGGCACTACAAAAATTGCCCCAGTGTTGACTGGATACACTGGGATTTCAAAAACAGAGAACGCAGTTCCAGGTTCCTGGCCTTGGCATGTCTCTCTGCTGGTAACAATAATGTCCTATTTGTCAATCAATGCATGAAATAGACAATTATGCAATTATGAAACGATAGACGTCATCAATTATTTTAAGACACAAATTCAGTTAAAATTGAGAGTATTTATTACATTTTTTAAAAATGACATTTATAGTGTTAAAGGGACAGTAAACACCCTCTATAATTCTGTTGTCTTGCTATAAAATAACATCAGTAAAGTCTAAACTTCTGAGAATTAGAAAAGCCACACATTTCAGAGCTAAATTATGATTAATATTAAAATCTCAAGGTGTTTTGTTGTTGTTGGTTTTTTTTTTAGAAAGAAGTCAGTGCTGCCTATGTGGCTTTTTGTAGACATTTTTTTCCCAACCCTGTGCTCACTAATAGTTTAGGAATTGTGTATATCTCTACCTGTGTATGGCTGAAGGAACCATTAATTGATCACCTGTCAGGGATAAGCTTAAACTATGGTCCTACTTATGGATATGGTTGTGAACTAACAGCAGTTAGTTTTGATTATTTGCTAAGAAAACCTATCAGGACTTGGTTACAATTTAAAAACATAAGTTATGATGCCACTGAAATAGATGTAACACAGCAGGTGTAGCTTTTTAAACAAATAAGTGTGTAAGTATAGAAAGCGATTCTGTAAAGAGGTAACAAAGATGAATCATCCTAAACAAGTGAGTTTGGGGTGATTTACAGGTGGGATTACACACAAGAACTCTTGTGAAATGCTACATTTTGATGCTGCGTTGCAAGTGCCAATCTCAGACAGACAGTACTGCTGCATTGAAATTTCCATAATAGGTGGTGATTTGTACAAGAATAGGTACTTCAAGTGACAAAAAAAAGTTAAAGGATCTGTTAAATAACATTTTAATACACTCCAGCAGGTAAAATGAATCACTGGGAACACATTAAAGGGAAGATCATTTTATAGTGTACTGTCCCTTTAACTTATTTATGCATAGAATAATTCAACTGTCAATGATACTGACATCAGAAAAGCTCCTTCAAAACAATATTTAACAAGTAAATTGAAATGTGGGGGAAATATGTCTTCTATAAAAGAGTCTACTATAACATACAGTATGTACAAATGAAAAATGTACAGTTTAATAAAAAGTGAACAATAGACACATTTAACACCCTTAAATTAAAATACCTATATTAGGCAAAGCAATCCAATATCAGTGCTATTGTTCCTATAAGAATTGCTCCCTAGCACGCTACATTAGGATGGTGTATATTTACTCGTTTTGCACAGGCGGTGGGGGGGGGGGGAATTATTCAGTGCTGCTCAAGTCTAAATTCTACTGCATGTGTTGGTCCTTTGAAGCTCTGAGACCAAGACTTTTTGATGTATTTACACATTCATATGGTCGTTAACCAGTTAATGATGTAAGGAAGAGGTAAGGGATTTGCTCTTCCATCCTTTTTAAAACCATAAAAATGTATTTATTCACTTCTTGTCCTGGTTATTTTTATGTTCTCATCAATGATATGTGAATTACATTGATCAAAGGAAATAATATTATTGTTATTTCTCATAGAATTTGTTTTTGATCGGTTGGACACATCTGAAAATGTTACTTTAGCAGATAGATTAATTCACTAATTGAGAGAGCAATCTGTTGTTCTAGGAATACATTATACATAAGTGTGTACATGAATTAGTCTGTGATGTTTTGCAGGATAGGAACGGAGTGCACTTTTGCAGTGGAGCACTCATTAACAGAAGATGGGTGTTAACTGCTGCTAGCTGTTGCGTGTTGTAAGTATCATCAGCCATTTGTGATGACAAGTGAGAGTAAGAAATATATATGTTTATAACTATACCTGTATATCGATTCCTCTAGAGATTTATAGGTATAGATATATATTTTACATTAACGTTATCAGATATATAAAAAAAATATATATTTAATAGTAAAAATGTATATGTGTAGAACCTAGGGCCTAGATTTGGAGTTCGGCGTTAGCCGTGAAAACCAGCGTTAGAGGCTCCTAACGCGGGGTTCTTACGGACTCCGGTATTTAGAGTTCAGTTACCGACACTCAAAAAAAACCTAACGCTCACATTTCTACCGACACCTCACACCCAGTAGTAAACATATACCGACAAAAAAAACATCCACAAATCAAATCAAAAATATTACACAAACTACACTTACAGTCATACAAACACTACACTATGTTTATTTTTAATATTTAATAATTTTTCATCAAAATACAAAGGATTAAAGTTGCGAGATCTCGGGTGTTTGAAAAAAAACAACACAAATCCATTTTCCCATTGACTTACATTGACACACGGGAAAAGACCCTCATATACCTACATCTAACTAATAACATTATCACAAACATACACTCATCGATGCATACAAACAATATACACCACATGACATACACAAAATATTTATTTATTACAAAAAGAACACGATTTAGTTACTTTTTCACAAAAGCTCATGACGTCACTCACTTTACGATGAAAACCAGTCTTAGAAAAAAAAAATGACCAATTTTTAGAGCCTCCATTGACTTCTATTGGGAAGACGTGCTCGTGCACGCGAAACCCTCATTTCCCTAACGCACGCAAATAGCGTAGACAGAAAAACTCCAAATACCAGCGCTAGAAAAGACATGATTTCATGCGTTAGACCCAGCTATGATAAATAGATCAAGAAATGACTATTTCCCTATGGTGGATTTATGGATTTTACTGTTTGAATATTCACAACACCATTAAATTCTTTCAGACTTTTATATTACATCAACTACAAATCAACATCACTAGTAACAACATTTTTGTTTTAAAAATATTACATTTAAACGGACACAAAAATAATGTCAACTTTTCAGGATTCACAAACAATACACAATGGGAAACAATTCTCATTTACCTTTATTATTGCATTTCAGTTATTCAACTCATATGCTTGCAGCAACAGCATATCTACATAGGCTTAACACATGATCACTCATGGATGCACATACATTACTTTTAACATTCACTCATACATGTGCATTCAAATGATGGGGGAAAAACACATTACATTCTCTAGAGGAATCACAAAACACAACATATGGATTTTACTGTACTTTTAACATCATGATTCCATCACCAGAAACCATTAGGAATTACGTACAACAAGAACATCATTACACCAGATTACAGATGTCACTTTATGGGAAGGAACAACAATGCCAGACCGCTATATAGAAGTCAGCATATGTGGGACACAATCACAATATATACGTACATGTACATAACACGCATCACCCATCACGCAACCACAAAGCACACATTTAGATTTTATTCAGCACACAATAAAAATGTAGCACAATACAACAACACAATGAGGATTTCAGAACTACATAGGCAGGTTAATAATATCATGACGTCATTAGAAGATTCAACCATACACATCACAGATTCACCACTGTACCGCCCCTTTCGGAACTTTAACACTCAATACTACAATACAACATATACGTAAACATCAGTTTGGAACAGCATTATTAAGGCGATTTCAATGGGACAATTAATAAATATTGTCAGATCGCAAATCACTTATATATATAATACTACAGATGACAGCCGGAAGTTCTTCAGTATTAGTGCCATTTGAATGGGACGCATACAATATTGACATCTCGGCAATCACTTATATATACAATACTACAGATGGCAGACGGGAAGTTCGGAATTATTATTGCGATTTTAAAGGGACGCATACAATATTGACAGCTCTGCAATCACTTATATATATAATACTACAGATGACAGCCGGAAGTTATTCAGTATTAGTGCCATTTGAAAGGGACGCATACAATATTGACATCTCGGCAATCACTTATATATACAATACTACAGATGACAGCCGGAAGTTATTCAGTATTAGTGCGATTTGAAAGGGACGCATACAATATTGACATCTCGGCAATCACTTATATATACAATACTACAGATGGCAGACGGGAAGTTCTGAATTATTATTGCGATTTTAAAGGGACGCATACAATATTGACAGCTCGGCAATCACTTATATATACAATACTACAGATGACAGCCGGAAGTTATTCAGTATTAGTGCGATTTGAAAGGGACGCATACAATATTGACATCTCGGCAATCACTTATATATACAATACTACAGATGGCAGACGGGAAGTTCGGAATTATTATTGCGATTTGAAAGGGACGCGTACAATATTCACATCTCGGCAATCACTTATATATACAATACTACAGATGGCAGACGGGAAGTTCGGAATTATTATTGCGATTTTAAAGGGACGCATACAATATTTACAGCTCGGCAATCACTTATATATACAATACTACAGATGACAGCCGGAAGTTATTCAGTATTAGTGCGATTTGAAAGGGACGCATACAATATTGACATCTCGGCAATCACTTATATATACAATACTACAGATGGCAGACGGGAAGTTCGGAATTATTATTGCGATTTGAAAGGGACGCGTACAATATTCACATCTCGGCAATCACTTATATATACAATACTACAGATGGCAGACGGGAAGTTCGGAATTATTATTGCGATTTTAAAGGGACGCATACAATATTGACAGCTCGGCAATCACTTATATATACAATACTACAGATGACAGCCGGAAGTTATTCAGTATTAGTGCGATTTGAAAGGGACGCATACAATATTGACATCTCGGCAATCACTTATATATACAATACTACAGATGGCAGACGGGAAGTTCGGAATTATTATTGCGATTTGAAAGGGACGTGTACAATATTCACATCTCGGCAATCACTTATATATACAATACTACAGATGGCAGACGGGAAGTTCGGAATTATTATTGCGATTTTAAAGGGACGCATACAATATTTACAGCTCGGCAATCACTTATATATACAATACTACAGATGGCAGCTGTTACTTTATCGTTTACAAACAATATTGCAGCAACATTGATCGATCACATTCGATGCACATTATACACAACTATGCACTTTCATTCATGTTAGCCTGGACGTGTGCTTGTTACTATAAGATCGCGTTTAAGAAATATTGATTACGCATATGAACAAACATTACAAACATGCACTGTATGTGTGATATTTGACATATTGAGAATCATTGTTTGAAAATAACATTTCAGCAAACAACAAATAAACGCCCACTGTGAAAGCATTCGCGCCGCTCACATACAAACAGGTGAATACAATCAGCAATCATTACAAACTCACTACCATTGGACTAATTGTACTATAAATCCCCCAAACAACATGGCCAATGCATCACTTGTGATCCACATCAGATCAAGTGCTTACCTTGTTACGCTGTTTTGAAAGATGGATGACGATGACATGGTAGACGCTGCTGGTGCTGCTATTGGCGAACTAGCTGTTGGTCGAATCAGGCAGCCTCGGCGGCTCAGACTGAGACGAAGGGGTCATCTGGTTCGAGGTCCTCGTGTCTACAGGGTGAGACCCACCTTGGAAAACATGAGCGACTTTGAGGTTTTTGATAAGTATCAGCTCGATCGCGAACAGCTCATTGGCCTTTACGATCTTCTTAAACCTCATTTGGAGCCACGTATAAGAATAAGGACTGCTGTTCCCGCCATGAGTAGGATGCTAAGCTGTCTATACGTCCTGGCCTCCGGGAGTTTTCAATCCGGAGAACTGTACATGCATGGCCTGGCTCAAGGTACATTCTCTGGGGTGTTTGATAACTTTCTGGACGCCATGGTACGTATCAGTAAGCAATACATAGGATTCCCACAGAATGATGGTGATTGGAGGCGCCTGACGCGGGAATTCTTTGATATTGCTCAAATGCCCAATGTCTTGGGAGCCATAGATTGTACCCACATTGCGCTGCGTGCTCCAATTGATGACTCGCCCTTCAGAAATCGCAAACATTTTCATAGCCTCAACGTGCAGTATGTTTGTGACGCACAGATGAGGATTATGCATGTGTGTGCGAATTTTGGAGGAGCTTGTCATGATGCCCGCATCCTCTCTCTGTCGTCCCTGTGGAGACAGTTTGAGGAAAGACAAATGCCCCCTGGTTATCTCGTTGGTGAGTATTTGTGCACAACATGGTTAATTATTTTGACAATTGCCACTGTAGTTTTAAAATGTTAGCGTAATGTTCAGCTATAGGATGCAATTTAACCATATATTTCCCCCCCGCTAATGTCTACTTTTAGTTCAATGCAGATATGTAGCATGTCTTACCTTAAATGCTCATATAGAGAATGTAATGTAACCATGTAGTTAGCATTTTACACAAGGCTTGATTTAGGAGAAATACGCATATGTAGCATGTCTTAGCTGAAATGTGAAGATATTAGCTAATGCAATTTAACCATGTCATTGTCTCTTTCCGCAAATGTCTTTTAGTTCAATGCAGATATGTAGCATGTCTTACCTTAAATGCTCATATAGAGAATGTAATGTAACCATGTAGTTAGCATTTTACACAAGGCTTGATTTAGGAGAAATACGCATATGTAGCATGTCTTAGCTGAAATGTGAAGATATTAGCTAATGCAATTTAACCATGTCATTGTCTCTTTCCGCAAATGTCTTTTAGTTCAATGCAGATATGTAGCATGTCTTACCTTAAATGCTCAGATAGAGAATGTAATGTAACCATGTGGTTAGCATTTTACACAAGGCTTGATTTAGGAGAAATACGCATATGTAGCATGTCTTAGCTGAAATGGGAAGATATTAGCTAATGCAATTTAACCATGTCATTGTCTCTTTCCGCAAATGTCTTTTAGTTCAATGCAGATATGTAGCATGTCTTACCTTAAATGCTCAGATAGAGAATGTAATGTAACCATGTAGTTAGCATTTTACACAAGGCTTGATTTAGGAGAAATACGCATATGTAGCATGTCTTAGCTGAAATGTGAAGATATTAGCTAATGCAATTTAACCATGTCATTGTCTCTTTCCGCAAATGTCTTTTAGTTCAATGCAGATATGTAGCATGTCTTACCTTAAATGCTCAGATAGAGAATGTAATGTAACCATGTAGTTAGCATTTTACACAAGGCTTGATTTAGGAGAAATACGCATATGTAGCATGTCTTAGCTGAAATGGGAAGATAGAGAATAATATTGAACTAGATATTTTAAAGTTAAAATAAACATTTGTTAATGGATTATCGTGTACAAAACTTTTTATTGTACTACAAATACTATTTTGAGGATTCTGTTGGAATTATGTTCTGTTCATAATTTATAGGTGAATCTGGGTACATGAGCCAGCCTTGGCTCATTACCCCCTTGCGTAGCCCGACTGATGTGTCTGAGGAGCACTACAATAGGGCTCATAAGAGAACCAGGGCGGTGGTTGAATGGATGTTTGGGCTCCTGAAGATGAGGTTCAGGTGCCTGGACAGGTCGGGAGGAGCCCTCCAGTACAACCCAAAGAAGGTGGCTAAGATCGTTGTAGCCTGTAGCGTCCTGCATAATATTGCACAGCGGGCTGGGATGCTGCAGGCCGTCCGGCCGGACAGAAACCTCCTCAGAGATGAGGAGGATGATCCTGTTCTAGAGGGGCCATTCCAGGACGAGGGGCTCAATGTCAGAGCAGACATCATTAACCGCAACTTAAGACGGTAAAGAATAGAAGTTAGACTGGAGTATTATCAATAGATGTGATCTGTAGGGAAATGACAAGTAGAGAATTGTGCAAACATGTTAGGATTGTTCATCAAATGCTAAAAATGTGTTTCATTTATTAATATAGGTGATGCTCTGGCCATTGGGTCCTGTAGCGAGTCTTTGCCACCTGGTTTTTAAAGAGGACATCAGCTGGTAAGTATAAATGTCTGGACTGTTGCTGGCATGAATTGTACACAAAGACATCATATGGCATACATTTTCTAAACTAGTATTTAGTTTACACATTATTTAAAATGAAAATACTCAGAAAGGGATCCTCTAGCATGACTATGGTTCAATGTCACACATTAGAGGTTTGTTATGCTCAATATGACTCATCTTCACACTTGATAGAACATAACACAAGATGCTACACAGTAAGCTAGTGACAGAAATTTCTTATGAAATGGGGGGTGGGAGAGGGCTAGAGAAATGATTCACACACTTGTAGTAATTTTGAATAAACCTTTTATGCCATTAGGGAGCTGACTTAATCTAAAGACTGAAAGGGAAGAATTAGAAGCCTGACAGTGAAGATTGCCCAGACTGACAGTGGAAAAAGCCAAGATTGAAATTGAAGTATACCAATGGGATCATGTCTGGCATTATCTTTCAAATCTGCTGACCTTGAAAAGCATACAAAGACATGTTCACATGGTAAGTGCCAACTATTTAATAGAATAAGGCTGTTGAGGCATCCTATTGGAGACACTTAGATGATGTTCAAATTTTTAGATGGTATTTCACAGTCCTCTATTTTTGAAATGATGAATAAGACACCTATTGAAGATCAACGTTTTACCCCTGAATTGACTTTCAAAGACCATGCATTATCCAGGTTGGTGTACCAATGCATGCTAGTTAAGAATCACAGGAAGAATGTTGAATATTAGTAGCTTCCATACATTAGTCATATTTAGTTCTTAATTAGATATTTAGGGATCACAATCAGACACTTAGATGAATTTCTAATTTTTAGATGGGATTTCAGTCCTCTATTTTTGAGATGATGATTAAGACACCTATTGAAGATCAACTGTTTAGCCCTGAATTGACTTTCAAAGACCATGCATTATCCAGGTTGGTGTACCAATGCATGCTAGTTAATAATCACAGGAAGAATGTTGATTATTGGTAGCTTACATACATTTGTCATACATATTTCATAATTAGATATTTAAGGATCACAATCATAAAAAGGAATACATATTATAGTTGATATAGAGGTATTTGAATGGACATGAAATATGACATTTATGTTCAACATATATATTATTGAAATGTGATATACATATTTATGTATAATACGAAAATCATATTTTTAAAAAAAATATATAATTAATAAATATCTTTAAAAAATGTTGAACAAAGTTAGAGCATAGACACAAGATGATTGTAAATGTATTTTATGATTCTTTGACTACGTGTGTATTAACTTTTGTAAACATTTTTTTTACATTTCAGATTGGCATCTGATGACTTCCAGGAATATATTTTTATTTTTGTTCAGAAACTATTACATTTTAAAATGGTAATAATAAAAAGTTTAGTATTAAATACACTCTTTGGAACAGATTATAATAAATATCCATATAATCTGTCAATAAAAATCAATTTGACTCCCATGACTGGTAGTTGTCTATTTGACAAGCACATGCATAAGATCAAATAATGCATTAATTGTTGAAAATCCACTGATTCAGAGAATATTACATTAAACTATCTTTTTTAACATTCATTGGGGAGTGAGATCCATTGATGCTTTTCTTTTGAAATTCTTAGATGTTAAAATAATTTCGGATATGTAGTCAATTTCACAAAAATTAATTTTTTTCACTTTTAAGAAGGGGAAGTGGTTCAATTACAATAAAGTGACAGTGTTGTTGAATGTAAAATTAATTTTATAAGATCTTGTATCTTCCTTAGGTATCTCAAAACATTATTTGCTAAATTATTTTAATTTTTACATTTATAAATGGTAGGTCATTTAACTTGATATTTTTCACAAGCTAGTTATTGGATGGCAGGTTAATCGATTTGATTTTCTAGTGGAGTCATTTAACTATAGTTAATAATATTATGTAGTTTTTAAAATCTTACCTCTTGGGTTAGACATCACATATCTATATATAATTTTCATTCCCCTTTAGTTTATTTTGACAATGTTAAATCAACATTCCAAATGTTTTGGTCCTTAAAGGGACATTCACAAAGTATATTGTGTATTGATTTTTAAATAATTCATAAAAGAATTTAAACATATTTAGAAAGTACTATAGAATTACATTCAGTCTTTAAATATACTTTGTAACAAAAAAAAACAATGCACATATCTTAGTCAATTACATAAGGTATCTATGTGCAACCAACAATCAGCATCAAAATAGCCTATGTAGATATGTATTTAATCCAAAAATATATATAATTACAATCTAATGATTGAATACCAAAACATATTAAGTTGTTCAAATATTATAATCTTATCCAAAATGCATACATAACATATAGCTTAATGTCCCTCTAAGCTGAAGACTCCGAAATACCTCCTTTACAATATATATTTCAGTCAGTATGTAAAACAATCCAGAAGTTAATCTAAATTTTATTGACTCATATGTTATACTAATTTATCAAAAGGAAGGTGCCTAGGTTTCTGATATTTCAAGCATTATTGTGAAATGTTTATTTAAAGGGACATGAACTAAAAATATACTTAAAGGGAGACAGTTAAAAAATTAATGATTTATACATTCTGAATGAGTATTCTATTTTAAGCAACTTTAAAAATTGTCTCATATTATGAATGCTCCTTGTGATGTTGCTATCATTACTTTAAAAATAAGGCATTAAATAGATAATTTATTAGCTTCAGTACTCTGGACTGAACTTGTTTTTTTGTGGTGGATTAATTTATCCAACAATCATCAAGGACAACCCAGGTTTTTGAAACAATTGTCCGTAATCTCACATATCATTATTGATTTGCAAAGAAAGATAACAAGATAATTGTTAACATTTGAGAATCGGATTAAATTATAACGTTGATTAACATTTCATGCTCAATCTGAATCACCAACGCTAAATTTGTTTGGACAGTGTCCCTTTAAGAGATTTAAAGAGTGTATTTACTTCTCTTCCTATCTTGACATACTTTGCTTGAAAACCATATCGAGATAGGCTCAGTAGATGAAGATTGGTGGATGCACATAGATGCCTTATGTGATTGTCTCAACCATGTGCATTTAAATTTCTTCTGTTGAGGATATCTAAATACTAAGATAAATTGATTTACATTTTAAAGTCTAAACAATTTTCTATCTCTACAGATCATTTGATACAATTGTTTGTTTGTAATGTCTATTTAAAAATAAAGACGCCATTGCACAATAACATATATGAGCACTTCAGACAAATACAAGCTCGAGGTTTATTTACTAATAACAAACAAACCTGTAGTTTAACATTTATAAACAGATTATCCAAGTTACTGACCTTATAACCTGAATTTGAACATTCAGAAATATTGCGTGGGAAACGCATCTTGAAACACCAGATTAGCATCTTTAAACATTAAAGTCTAATGTCACGCAATAGCACACAATCAATGTGCATTATGAAATACATTTAATAGAGCAATATCAATACTTCACAATAAGTCAAGAAATGGATTTTATGAAAAATAAAGACATACAATATTAAATGTGTATTTGTATTAAAGAAACAGACCGTTATTAAACCGATAAATGTCTACAACATTTAATAATGTGACAGTATTAGATTTTAAAGAGAATTTAATCATTAATATTTAACGGATCACGGATATTAAATCTGCGTCACGCATATCCGCGTGACAGGCCCATGAGTTACAAATAAGTCTACATGAAAAATGAAGTTACAGCACCACCATGAGGTATGTGTAAGGAAGTTACTAAGATATGAAACATTAAGGAACGGCCAATCAGAGTTCATCACACAAACACAACTTGAGTCAGGATGGTCTCACAGACATTCTAACAATATTTCAAACTTTTATCCAATCAGATGTACAGATAACTTGTCCCATGGTGCATCTCATGTTTACTTCACCATATAAAAGTCCATTACACGTTGCCATCTTTGTCAGTTCTCTAATGCCTGCAGGCAATATATATATTTATATATTTATATATTATATTAGCAAACCGAGCAGGCATGTCAGCTCCCAGGTTCACCAAGGAGGAGAGCGCTGCACTGGTCCACGCCGTCAAGGACTTTTATCCCCAGCTGTTTGGGAACAAGAGGAGGTTGACAGATGCGCCTGTTAAGAAGGCCCTCTGGGAGTCTATCACCAATGCGGTTAGATTGGTGTGTGACGTCCAGAGGACCCAGGATCAGATCATGAGGAGATTCGGAGATATGAGGTTGCGGTTAACCAAAAAAGTCAACCTCATAAGTGACTGGGTACAAGCCCGTAAAAGAGGTGGCAAAAGAGAGGCCCCGCGGAAACTGTACCTACTCCCTTATGAGGTGACTTTATGCGAGCTCCTCAATCTCCTGGTCCCCAAAAGATTCAGAGACTCGCCATCCTCGGCCTCCTCTTCTTCCCTCCCAGCTGCGGGATCTGAAAGTCCTGACGCGGGGGCCAGGGCAGCTGCTTCTCCGTCCGGTGGCCTGGGAGGAGATGGAGAATCTGAACCAGGTAATTATCCAACTTCATATAATATCTTAATATTTTTTTTTTAATCAAAAAATGTGTATATAGTCAGATACTAAACCTATACAGATCTCACAACATACACTACATATGATGTTTAGATATCTGATTTTAGATTAGTGACACATGAAATAGGAATGATGTGTCTTGCGCTCTACAGAATATGCGTCACAGAGCGAAAATGGAATTGCGCATACACGTTAACATGGCTTTGCTGTAAGTGGCATTGCTTTATACATGTTGGTCAAATGATGGATGCGTAATTCCACTTTGAATCATTGCGCAATGATCGCGAAAATGGAATTGCGCATACACGTTAACATGGCTTTGCTGTAAGTGGCATTGCTTTATACATGTTGGTCAAATGACGGATGCGTAATTCCGCTTTGAATCATTGCGCAATGATCGCGAAAATGGAATTGCGCATACACGTTAACATGGCTTTGCTGTAAGTGGCATTGCTTTATACATGTTGGTCAAATGATGGATGCGTAATTCCGCTTTGAATCATTGCGCAATGATCGCGAAAATGGAATTGCGCATACACGTTAACATGGCTTTGCTGTAAGTGGCATTGCTTTATACATGTTGGTCAAAATGAAATGTGAATTATTATATATGTGAAGAATACAGTATTCTTATTTTCAATATTATACATAATAAAAAAAGAAGAATCCAAATAAATTATAACATATGCACATCAATTGATGAGAATGAAATAACACCAAAAAATAATTAAAGCTACAGTAAACAACACAACTGATTGAAAATAAGAGTACAGGATATATTTATCATGAATTGAATTGAGGAAACAATTAACTCATGGGACTACCAAAGGATTAATAGTTTTAAATTGATTTGCTAATAATGTAAAGATTTTAAACATGGCATGATTTGTATTAATGATATGCAATCCTCATTTAATATATTACAGATATGGATGTTGCTGCTGGATCCTTAAGGCAGGGCTTGTCACAGTATGGTATGTCTCATTTTAATTGACATTTGTCTTAGAAACATGGACAGAACATTACATACTAAATCCACATTGTTCAATATTTATATGTAATGTCCCTTTAATAGATGAAAATTAAAAAATTCTTCGGATATCCTTAAATAACATATTAGATTTGAATTGCATGCTCAATCCCATTCATTACATCAACATATGGAGTAGAGAATTCATTAACACCAACATTGTCAAATCAATATAATTTTATATTAAAGGGATACTGAGCTACAATTATTAATGTTGTCATTCAGATAGAGTATGCAATATTAATAAACATTTAAAAATAATACTATCATCATATGTGAAATATTCTATTGCTAAATGTATTTTAAAATCAAGAATGTATGTTTATCTGCATCTCAATTTTGGTTGAACAACCTGGGTTTTTATTGATGATTGGTGGATACCTTCAACAAACAATATTTATTGAATACAATATTGCTTATCTGCCTTTAAGATTAAAATGTAGCAACATTCAAATTATAATAGGAGTCAATGTTAAATCATTTTGAACAGTTTGAACAGAGAAATCAATGATTTAAATTAATCATGTCAGTGTCCCTTTAATAAACAATAGATTCATTCATCTTTACATTCTTTGGATTAAACAATATTGATATATAATTCACATATTCACTGTTGGAGTTACTTTATAGATATCAGCATACTCTAACAGCACCATGATTACATATTTGTACTAATCAATTTGGTTTTGTATTGTGATAAATATGTTTTGTGTCCTAAACAAGATTACTGTACATTGCACAAATGGCTCGATGTGCCACATGTGTTTGTTTAGATTTGTCAACAGCTGCTCTTCAAAATGTGGTTTGTGTGTATTCTTTTAAGAACATTGATCAATGGGTATATTTAGATATGCAATAGCATCGTATGAGATGAGTTTGATGTCTAATATAGTCTGAAATTAAACATATGTTCAATACATCATTTTTAACAGAATCCCCTTGATTCAATCAAGCATTTTCTGGTTTAATGACTGCTCTATTCTTCACATTTTCAAGTTGATTAATCTTAAAATTCGATACAGATGTGATTTAGTGATATCCCAAATGTGTTTCCTAATATATATCTATATCATTCATAGAGAGAGTTGGTGTGGTGAGCCCACAGGAATCCAGCAGTGACATAGAGCCGCCTTTGCGGTCTCCTGGTAAGTCCATTGACTCATTTATATGTCATTGAAGGTGTATTGGTAATCAATATTATGAGCATGATTCTGATGAAGCATAACATTTGAAACAAACATATAATTTTCTCTTCTGATTATATATTAATTTTCTTTTAATATTGAAAGATTAATAATTAAAACTTTATTAGTCTACACATTTGTTATTCAGAAGATGTATAGCATATGTTTGTTTCCATGTTCATTTTTGACAACAGTCATCAAGTGATACACACACGAGAAATCTTAAATGTTCTATGTACTATGCTTTTATGATTTTTAAATTAATACAAACAATACATCGAAAATATGAATCATTGAGAATAACAAATCTAATGTAATTTGTATGATCCATCAAAATGATGTAAATCATAACTTTGGGTGTGTATATCTTTAATGCAACATTGATGTGTGTCTTTGAACAACAGTAACATATGTTATAATATCTGTTCTTAACGTGTACACAACATGTTATGTTTTACAGAGATTGATTTAACATATGTGACGGAGGAGGAAGAGGCTGCCTTGGAGTCTAATGGTATGTGAAATATATCTATCATGTTTCCAACATGTTGCTTTATTTGAAATCATTTCATTGAAGACATTCAAAGTCTACAGCTTTTGCACTTTAAAAAGGAATATTATTTGTCTGTTCAAATACACTACTGCCCCCTTTCTATATCAGGCAGCATGAATTTTTTTTTTTTTTAAATGTATAATTCATGCCATCATTATGTCACATGCATATTCCAGGCCAAAACACAATAATAATGTTATAATTGTACAGACAGTAATTGATATTCATCTGAGTGCCTATATGCATACCATATCCTCATTTCATAATTGTTTACAAATTCAAACACACTTCTAAGTATATAGAAAACATAATCAATTTGAAATGCGTTGATTTGATTTCATGATGTATGAGATGTTAATATATATTTATTAAATTTTCAGATGGATCCACCACTTCTGGTCATCTGGTTTCCGCCCCTGCCCAGTCCCCTGACCAGTCACAGACCCCTGCCCATGCCCAGACCCCTGCCCAGACCCCTGCCCATGCCCAGACCCCTGCCCATGCCCAGACCCAGACCCCTGCCCATGCCCAGACCACTGCCCATGCCCAGACTCCTGCCCATGCCCAGACCCCTGCCGGCCCTTCCCATTTATCATTTCCTGCCCCTCCCAAAAAACGACCCTACAACCCCCTTCACCGTTCTCCCCGTATTATGGCCCGTACAGCTGCCCAGACCCCAACTCCCCACTCCCCAGCTGTACGGCCTACCCCGGAGCATCAGCTCATCCCTCCCCAAGCCAATCCCATCCCTCCCCAAGCCAATCCCATCCCTCCCCCCTGTCTCAACCTTCATTGTCCTGAGTGTCGGATTGTCCTTCCCAGGCACAGCTGTAAGTATCATTCAAAATCAACATTATAAGATACTTAAAGGTACACTGAATGAAAATATTTTCTATTGTGATTCAAATAGAGCATGCAATGTTAATCAAATTTATAATTTACTACTCTTATGAATTATTCTTCATTCTCTTGATATCTTTATTGAAACAAAGAAATGCCTATAATTATTTTAAAAAATAAAATAATTGTGGACATCATTTCTTTATTGTTGGATGAATGTATCCATCAACCAGCAGGGACAAACAAAGTTGATAAACAAATATGGCTTGCCCTAAAAACCGACATTCTTGCATTCAAAATCTAGCTATAGAATTCAAACATTTAAAGAATATGTGTAATTTTTAAATATTTGTAATGTCATGCTCTATCTGAATCAGTCAATTAAATATTTAGGTTCAGTGTCCCTTTAATTGGATATCACTACATATACCAATCACCACTACTTGGATCCAACAATTAATGTACAAATGTTTATACATTATCTCTTGTCTAACCCAGTGGGAATGTAATTTCTTCAGGTTGCTATGTTTACACAGCTTGTCCTCAATGCCCAAATGTTTAAGGATAGGTGTGCCTACCACAGTATAATTAAAATATTTAAATTGCTAATATCAGTACAATGTAAATCCTTTAACAAGATTTGATACACTCAAGCTGTATAAGTGGATCATCTAAAACCAATTAAAGGGGACAACATGTTTGACTGTCCCTTTAATGATTTCGGTCTGTCTGAATAACATAATTCATGTGTAAAGAATAAATTTAAACTAATTGATGTAAAGAATGATTTGTCTTTATGATGACAATGTATCTTTTCTATTTTTTTCGTCTGTTGTGTAATTATCATTAATATTTAATTTATTCTTTATTTTAGGCTGTGACTCAGCATGGCTCATGCTAGAAGGTATAGCAAGAGTAGAGCAGGCCGTGTTGAGGAACGCAGCTGTCCTGAGAGGGATGAACGACACCATGCAGGCCCAGCTCCGGGTTCAGGACTTGACTCTGCGTGAAATTATGCGATTAAGTTCAAGGCCTGAATCTGGAGCTGGACATGCACAGGACAATGAAGAGGATGACCAGTAAGTGGAGGATCTGGAGATGCTCTAAGGTGGCAGATAAGAATCCTCCGTCCACATGTTGATGTTTTTTTTTATTGTTGCCATTTGGCCTTTTTAAAAGTTTATTGTTGTGCCTGTTGCACTCTTTTACCTTGTCATATGTCTCCAATGGGGCTATGGTGGCCCTTGGCAACTCTCTTCATGCACTGTGATGCACTGTGTTACCTTGTCATATGTCTCCAATGGGGCTATGGTGGCCCTTGGCAACTCTCTTCATGGACTGTGATGCACTGTGTTACCTTGTCATATGTCTCCAATGGGGCTATGGTGGCCCTTGGCAACTCTCTTCATGGACTGTGATGCACTCGTTTACCTTGTCATATGTCTCCAATGGGGCTATGGTGGCCCTTGGCAACTCTCTTCATGGACTGTGATGCACTGTGTTACCTTGTCATATGTCTCCAATGGGGCTATGGTGGCCCTTGGCAACTCTCTTCATGGACTGTGATGCACTCGTTTACCTTGTCATATGTCTCCAATGGGGCTATGGTGGCCCTTGGCAACTCTCTTCATGGACTGTGATGCACTGTGTTACCTTGTCATATGTCTCCAATGGGGCTATGGTGGCCCTTGGCAACTCTCTTCATGGACTGTGATGCACTGTGTTACCTTGTCATATGTCTCCAATGGGGCTATGGTGGCCCTTGGCAACTCTCTTTATGGACTGTGATGCACTGTGTTACCTTGTCATATGTCTCCAATGGGGCTATGGTGGCCTTTGGCAACTCTCTTCATGGACTGTGATGCACTGTGTTACCTTGTCATATGTCTCCAATGGGGCTATGGTGGCCCTTGGCAACTCTCTTCATGGACTGTGATGCACTGTGTTACCTTGTCATATGTCTCCAATGGGGCTATGGTGGCCCTTGGCAACTCTCTTCATGGACTGTGATGCACTGTGTTACCTTGTCATATGTCTCCAATGGGGCTATGGTGGCCCTTGGCAACTCTCTTCATGGACTGTCATGCACTCGTTTACCTTGTCATATGTCTCCAATGGGGCTATGGTGGCCCTTGGCAACTCTCTTCATGGACTGTGATGCACTGTGTTACCTTGTCATATGTCTCCAATGGGGCTATGGTGACCCTTGGCAACTCTCTTCATGGACTGTGATGCACTGTGTTACCTGGTCATATGTCTCCAATGGGGCTATGGTGGCCCTTGGCAACTCTCTTCATGGACTGTGATGCAATGTGTTACCTTGTCATATGTCTCCAATGGGGCTATGGTGGCCCTTGGCAACTCTCTTCATGGACTGTGATGCACTGTGTTACCTTGTCATATGTCTCCAATGGGGCTATGGTGGCCCTTGGCAACTCTCTTCATGGACTGTGATGCACTGTGTTACCTTGTCATATGTCTCCAATGGGGCTATGGTGGCCCTTGGCAACTCTCTTCATGGACTGTGATGCACTGTGTTACCTTGTCATATGTCTCCAATGGGGCTATGGTGGCCCTTGGCAACTCTCTTCATGGACTGTGATGCACTGTGTTACCTTGTCATATGTCTCCAATGGGGCTATGGTGGCCCTTGGCAACTCTCTTCATGGACTGTGATGCACTGTGTTACCTTGTCATATGTCTCCAATAGGGCTATGGTGGCCCTTGGCAACTCTCTTCATGGACTGTGATGCACTGTGTTACCTTGTCATATGTCTCCAATGGGGCTATGGTGGCCCTTGGCAACTCTCTTCATGGACTGTGATGCACTCGTTTACCTTGTCATATGTCTCCAATGGGGCTATGGTGGCCCTTGGCAACTCTCTTCATGGACTGTGATGCACTGTGTTACCTTGTCATATGTCTCCAATGGGGCTATGGTGGCCCTTGGCAACTCTCTTCATGGACTGTGATGCACTGTGTTACCTTGTCATATGTCTCCAATGGGGCTATGGTGGCCCTTGGTAACTCTCTTCATGGACTGTGATGCACTCTGTTACCTTGTCATATGGCTCAAATATTCCTTATTTTTACAAGATTATTTCTAAACGTTGTTGATGTTTTCTTACATACTAATAAAAGACATGTAATTGCACGATTCTTTGTCCTCATTCTTCATGTTATTTTTTTAAAGCTCTAGTTTATCTTGTTGATCCTTAAAGGGACCTACCAAAAATATTTTTTTATTAAAAATCATATATGTAAGACAATTGTAAATGACTTTAAGATTAACATCTCCAATGTAATCTTATTATTTGTCTTTATATATTTTTCTCTTAGCTTTATCATTGCATGATTATGATTAGCATAGTAATTTTTTTATATATGTATATATAGATTGTTATTTGTGTATATATGTATATTTCAATTTTCACATCCATGTGTGTATTTAGAAACTCTGCATGAATTGATGCACCTTTAACAAATGATCTGAGGATTGATACAATGATATAATCCCTGTAAAGTGTTAATTTTATTGAAATAATATTGTCTATGTGTATCCTCTTTTAAAAAACAAAATAATGTCCCTTTAAGGGATGGTGAGCACAATTGTTAATGAATGTATTTCCATTTCTAAAGCGTTTTTGTCCTTTTTACATGAACAAGGACATATAATCTTATTAATAAACAATCTTATTGTAATGTTGACAGCACATGTATTTCATTTTCTATTCTATCTTATTGTAAAAGTGTAACCAAATAAATCTCTGTGTGTAATGCAAATATTTTAGATGATTAATATTTTTTTAAAAATATGTTAACAAAATAATTCTCCTCCCATATATGGCTATAGGTAGGCTGACCATATTTAAACTTGAATAAATGACACGTTTAATCAATCCATGTATCATTATTGTTATTCCAAAACAATCAAAACATATCTTAAAACATCAATGGCATATGTATTTCTCATGTGTATCTTTTAAATGTTAAAGATATACACCATAGCTATAGTTCAAGGGACAGTCAAGTCCGAAAAGATGATTCATGATTTGGTGACATTCCTAGATAGCAATCTAGACACATACTAGTTCCTAAAATATAAATACGTTTCTTAGTGATATGCCAAGCTGTCAACTGAGTCCTTGTATTGGCTGCGGTTTTTCAGCGATCTCGGATGCGCCATGTTGCTTAAAACGTCACCTGCCAGGCTGTCCAATGATTCCTTGTATTGACTGACGTTCTTACGTGATCAAGAATGTGCCTTTTATTGGATGGCGTTTTGACGCGATCAAGGATGCGCCTTTTTTTTTGGGCGTTCTTACGTGATCAAGAATGTGCCTTTTATTGGATGGCGTTCTTACGTGATCAAGGAAGCGCCATGTTAAGACGTCACATGCAAAGGTAAAAAAACGTATGATTGGATTACGTAGTCCCGCAATATTTGTTTGTGCACGTTAAACACGTTTGTGACTGCAGCCAATTTTAAAAACCTTGCGAATATGTATTATTTGCATCATGTTACATTGTTGACCCGTAGCTGATAAAGACCACCACATTCTCTTTTGCTAGATGTCTGGTTGAATAAACGAACGAAAGCAAAATGTTTTCATGCATATGATATTTCGAGGCAAGTGCAAATCTCTATAGTCCATGTTGTTTAATATGTTTGTCAACAATATGTTCCTTTTTCATAAAAATGACTGTTGTTTTTAATGTTAAAGATATCTAATTAATACATATGCGCTATTGTGTTAGAATAAAGTAATCAATATGCATTTAGCTTTATCATATGCTAAATATATGATGCCGACTTCTTCTAAATGTAATTTCGTTGTATATTTTATTAAAGGTTCATTAGACACTCACATTATAAATCAAAACTTTTTATTTTGTCTCTAGTTAGATAGTCCATTGTTTAACAAATACACGTTTCATTTTGCTTCTGTTCAAAGAAAATGTAATTAATTTTCAGACTCCTCGCCCAGCCTCTGAGTTTCATGTGAGTACCATCTCCAGCTTTCTCCTGTTTGTGTAAAGGGTCTTTTCATATGTTAATGATGGGGTATTGTCTTGTTTTACAGTTGTAATGGGGGTTCATCTATATTTTCAATAGAGCTAACCCGATTTTCTTTGAAAGTGTTTGAAGCTTTGTAATATTGATATCAGTATATGTTAATCTTGTTGTTTGTAGTAGTGTCTATTACATACAGTTCTGTTAAAAATATAGTATACTGTCCCTGTAATGCAAATGTTGATTTTTGTATCATGTATGAGTTCCACATTGTTTAATCTTCAAATATATTATTGTTAGCATATTTTCACCCCCCACTCCTAAAAGGACTTTAAACCATATTCATTGTTCAAACAAATGTCTTTCTAAAAAAAAATTAACACAATAATGTCTCTTTAAGAAAATATACTTTATTTAACACGTCTGATTTCAATATTTAATTTTTGACCAAGTACATGTAGATATACCAACAAGCTTCAAATATGTGTTAGCATATGTAATTTTGTTAAAGGGACAGTTTAGAAAACAAATAATGTTTTGCATTATTCTAAAAGTCAATTTTGTAATATCAATGATATCAAAGGTTTCTCACCAATTAATCATTTGTCTTTGTTTATTTAAATTTGCTAGATAAACCTATGAGGTTCGTGTGCTCATTTCTTCGAGCTTGAAGAGTGCATGTAATCATTATACAATTTGACCACTAGAGGGCATTTGGATAGCATTTGTATATGTAAAACCTTGTGCTCATACAGCATATTATTTACCATGTATTGATCATTGATATCTAAAAGGTTGTTATGTCAGAACAACAAATAAGTGGTCATTTTTCCTAGTCATAGATACAAGGTTAAGCACATAAGTCACACATATTTCTCCATGTTTTGTTGTTTCCAACTTGATAATGCGTAATACAGTGTTTTCTTTGTAATCAATAATTTTCTGACTGTCCCTTTAAGCTGTGTTATTGGCATTCAAACAGTAATATGCCATCATGGATAATTGTAATGGTAATTTTGTTTGCGATTCGGGAAACAGTTTGGACATCACATCACAGAAACCAATCAATATCATGAACAAGGATAGGTATGTGATGATGTGGTTTTCACACACTTATAACCCACACTCTGCAAACAATCTTCCTCCATGGACCCGGTCCCATAGAAGTAGATTATATACAGAGTGTGGTCCACAAGTGTATGAAAACCACATCATCACATACCTATCCATTACACATTAAATAAAAAAAACATTAAAGATGAAAATAAATACTTACTTCCTCTTCCTTCCCCTCTTCCCACGGGGCTGAGGCTCTGGGAGGGGCAACTGCCGACTCCGAAGAGTTCTCCTTGGAGATGTTGTGGGAAGAGTGGAAAGAAGAGTACTGGGACGACCAAGGTGAGGAGGAGAAGATGGCTGAGGAGGAGAAGATGGCTGAGGAGGAGAAGATGGCTGAGGAGGAGAAGCTGGCTGAAGAGGAGGAGATGGCTGAAGAGGATGAGATGGCTGAAGAGGAGTAGATGGCCCGGCAGGAGTAGATGGCCCGGCAGGAGTAGATGGGCCGGCAGGAGGAGATGGGCCGGCAGGAGGAGATGGCCCAGCAGCAGGAGGCCCAGCAGCAAGAGGCCCAGCAGCAGGAGGCCCAGCAGCAGGAGGCGGACCAGGAGGTAGACCAGCATGCGCCTCCCGGAAAAAATTGAACATCTCTTGGTGCAGATTAAAGATTCTGTTTTGGCCTTGTTCGATTCTATTGAGTATGTTTATTATTTGGTTTTGTTCTTCAATTATTTGATTTTGTCCATCAAGAATTCGAGTGCGGCCTTCGATATTTTGTATCCGGGAGTTACGCATCTGGTCTATGTAGTCCAGTAGAACCCGCACCTCCGCTATTTCCTCTTGTTGTGCTTGGCGGGGTACCCGTGCACGGCGGGGTGCCCGTGCACGGCGGGGTGCGGGTCCTTGAGGGTCCTCTGGTTCCGCGGGCTCCTCCTCTGCTTCCGGGGCCTCTTCATCAGCTTCCGTGCGCTATTCGTCACGGGGGGCCTCTTCCCTCCGAAGTGGAAATTCCTCCCCACCACTCTCATCCCGGGGAGATAGATGAGGCTGTGTTTCTTGTGCTGCCTCCTCCCCAGACTCTGTATATAAAAAAAAAAAAAAAAAATGTATATATTAGCATATTTGCAAATCAAGCTTTAAATGACTTAGCTTACGATACAATTACAAATGCAGAATCATTAATCCACTTTGAAATCTAACAAACAATCAATACGATTTCCGCTTTTTCAAAACCGTGTTTGTGATATCTCTGGTCAATCTGAATGTTTTCGCGTTTGTTTTCAGTCTGTTTAAATGCACACCTAACCTATAGCCTAGATAGTGATGTAACCGCAAAGTAATTGAATGCGTGTAAACAACGTTATAGCATTAATCTGATCCTTAAAGGGACATGAAACCCAATGTTTTATCTTTCATGATTTAGAAGCATACATTTATTATCAACTTTCCAATGTACTTTTCTTATCTAATTAGCTTCATTCTCTGGATATTCTTTGCTGAAAAGCATATCTAAATATGCTTATAAGATGCTGATTGTTAGCTGAATATAGCTGCCTCCTGTGATTGTTTCACCGTGTGCATGGCTATTTCTTAATTAAAATATATATCAAGAATGATTCAAATTAGGTAATATAAGTACATTTGAATGTTTTGTCAAATTGTATTCGCTACCTCAATCATGAAAGTAAAGGTTTGCGTATAGTGTCCCTTGAAATACATTCGTATGTGAAATTCTTGTTCAATGAGCTTACCGTCAGATGAGAGTGGCAGGTTCCCGGTATCAATTCCTCCGATACCGACTATTTCCACCTCGGAGATGCTGGGCCGCAACATTTCCTCCCATCGGCAGTACTCTATTTCCAGGGCAGGTCCGCCACCGGTTCCTGCGGCATGTCGGGCCTCCAGGCTTCCTGCCCCCCTTCCTGCCCCCCTTCCTGCCCTGTTCCTCTCCCCCTCCCTCTCCTCCCCCCTCTACCTCTCCCCTGCCTGGCCTCCATCTGTTCCCTAAACTAAACCCCAAATAATAAAAAAAAAAGTGAGTGTGATGAAATGAAAGGGGGTCAAAATAAAGAACTAAAAAGACAAAAAAGTGCTGAAAGTGTGAGAGGGATGTAAAAAAACAAAGAGGGTAAGGAGTATTTAAATAAACCAAAAGAAGAAGAAGACTAAAAGGAGGATATGTAAACTAAATGTAACTAGGGGATGGGTATGGGATGGGTATGGGGTATGGGATAAGAGTAAATGGGATGAAAGGGAATGGGACTACAGGGAATGGGGTATGGAGTGTAGTATGAGGGGGTATGGGGTATGGAGTGTATGTAGTGTTATTGATAAGTGTATGTATGTATTGAATGTGTTTGCGTGTAAATGTGTTACGTGTACAGAAAAATCACTCGCTCGCTAACTCACACTACTACTAATTCTCACTAACACACTACTACTAATTCTCACTAACAAACACTCCCACTAACTCTCACTAACTACCACTAACTTACGCTCCCACTAACAACTCTCACTAACGACTCCCACTCCCACTAACTCACTCACGCTCCCACTAACAGACTCTCTCCCACTCCCACTAACTCCCACTAACTCACTCATGATAACACTAACAACTGACTCTCTCACGCTAACACTAACTCACTCACAATAATGCACCAACTCTCTAATCTTAAACCTCCAATCTCCAAAGACCCACCAGCAACACAGTCAAAGAAGCCCTGCTTGTGTGGTAATTATATACCCTGTGTAAATGTTTAATGATGTACCAATTTCCGTTGTAAATTGTGTTCAGGTGTGCTTTATTAGCAATTAATATTAGTGCAATGTGTATAAGTTGTGTGAATTTGCACATGCTCATTTTGAGTTAGTATTTGTGGAATGTGTAGAATGCGATGATGTCATAGTGGTCGTTTTCTCTAACATTGTCCAATAGTATTCTTTTTAAATGTGAATTTGCGATGGTGTGTTATTAGTGAAGTGTTGTATATGTATGTTTGTCCTAATATATAGTGATATTGAATGCGATTATTTTTCTAGTGTATGTATATATTTTTTATTCATTGTTGTTATTTTGCGATTTTCCGCATCTTAAAGTATATGCGTATTCCCCGTATTAAATTTTATTTCAAATCCCCCCGCTTGTGAATGTGTAATGCTTGTGTGCTTTGTTGATTGATTGTTGTTGTTACATTTGCGGCGTGTTATTGTTGTGCATGATGTGGTATGCGTCATATGACCGAGCTGTGCGTAATTCTCGCGAGATCGAGTGTTAGTTGAAAAAAGCTATTTTTTTGCTTTCCCATTGATCTCTATGGGAGACTGTCTTACGCGGGCAGTATTACGCGTGTGACATACACGCGTTAGGAGCATCGTTAGATGGTCTGTTTTAAACTCTAAATATCGGAGTCAAACAATGCCGTGCGTTAGACATAAACACGCGTGGCGTTAGCAACCCATCTACCGCCGAACTCCAAATCTAGCCGTAGGAATGTAAATATAAATAATGCGCTTCATATTTCAAGTTTTCGTTCTAACGTGGTGTCGGGTTAGAGCACATGAAAACATGAAAAATACTGCTAATAATTCTAAAAAAATATTATAAAGATTAAAATATATATATATTCTATGCATTACTTAAAAAATGTTACAGTCTCTATAATCATTTTTAATAAATATTAATATTTTTTAATATTTTACATGTAATATTTCTATATTTCTATAATATATTTTAAGATAACTAAGTTTTCATCGGAAGTCTGTTCTGCATATTTTCCATTCCTATTTTTTTCAAATTATAAAAAATTATCTTTAATATTAAATATATATATTTCTACATATATATGGTAATGTTAAATAAATATACTGTACATATATTTATACCTATTTATCTATATGAATATATTTTAAGGTATAAGTATATACACACACACAAACATATATATATATATATATATATATATATATATATATATATATATAATGTATTTACAATAATATCATATTCCTGTATATGAAGGAAATTGGATTGTTAAATATTTACAGTAAATACACTAAATAATCAAATAATCATTATGTAAAGAAAAGTAAATGATTATTATGGAATTCTTATTTAGACACACACTCAAAAACACAAATACATGGCCATATAGCATATACTGTTAAACCCTTATAAATATTTATTATTAATATTTATGTGAATCATTTTTATCATATCGTGTAACAGTATATTTTAATGTATTTATGTTGTGTTTGGTGGAACTTTTTTTTATCCCTAACTAGTGTTTCTTCTAATGCCTGTTTTGTGTGTGGCCCAGCAGAGAAACATATAATAATATGAAAACCATACCTTGTAGTCTACATTGTGCAATGTTTGCTAATTGCAGAATGCGGGCTAGATTACAAGTGGAGCGCAATATATCGCTTTCATGAAAGCAATATTAGCGCTCTACTTTGTAATACAAGCGCACAATAATGTGCGCTGGTATTACAAGCTAGCTGTAATGTGAACACAGATGGAATCAGAACTTCAGCACCAGTGAAGGGGGTAAGTCGTGCAATGATGGGCAGCAATCAAATATTATGTATATTCTTATATGCATAATATGTAAGTGTTAATATGTGTACCCCACTCCCAACAATGTTAATCCCAAAATACTGCCTAGTGCAGTCATTTTTTTCCAACTTTCTTTTTATTTGTTTTGGTGAAAGAGAGATAACAAAAAACAAGTCAGTTACATAAAATGTTTCAAACAAGGATGAACATAATCCAGTATTAATCTGGAGACGCAGCTCCACTATTATATTTCACAGTATCAAAAAAAAATATATATTTTTCCCCCTTTTCTCTTCTTGTTACCCCCTTAATACCCAGGAGTCCCTTCCCCCCAAAAAAAATTATCTTGGTTTTTATGTCAGTAGCCAGCTGTTCAATAATACATTGTTTTCTTAGATAATTTTTTTATTTCCGTGATACTAGGAATGGCTCTTTCCCTCCATTTCTTAAAAAATAGGTTTCTAAGTGCCAGTATTATTACATTAAGGATTTTATTGTCATCCAGTGTTTGATTCCTTCTATTCTATAAGAACAAATACTTTCCCTAGTGATATATGGTTGAAATTAATCTTGAGGGTGTTAGTGGCCCAGTACTCTAGTCTATTTTTTTCCAAAGTTGTTTGATCTTGGGACATGACCAGACCATGTGAATTAAATACGCTGCCGGCAGGGTACATTTTGGGCATTTATTAAATCTAAGGTTATGCCATTTGAACCCTTCTCTGGGGTATAATATGTTCAATACATTAATTTTAGATGTGACTCTCCAATTCACAGACAGTGTGGTTTGAAGGATCAAGGTTAGGGATCTTTTTATATAGTCTGGGGGATTAAACCTGCCCATTTTTGAGCGATATCAGTTATGTTCAAGTCGCCCCTTTGAGAAACAAGGTAATCATACCAAGTTGAGATCGATAAGAGGCCATAAGAGGCCATTTCTAGCCAGTACTGGCCAGCCGTCCAGTTTACCCCAAGAACAATTACAGGTAAAATTATTGACTAAATTAGACACATAGGGCTAGATTTATCAATGCTGAGGCATACAGGGGCACGTATATGCGCCCCTGTATGCCTCAGCTCGCCTATGGCGGGGCGAAATTACCCACAGGTAATTAACATTGCACACGAGCGCAATTTTGCGCTCGCGTGCAATCCAGCCCCCTGCCCGTGCACAGCCAATTATGCGCGGGCAGGAGCTGTCAATTTCCTCGGTTGGACTCGACCGAGGAGATTGAATTTCGCCACAATAGAGGTGGCGTAGATGTTAGGGAAGCAGCGGTCTGGTGACCGCTGCTTGATAAATCCCGGCGAGCAAGTTCTTGAGAGAACTTGCTGCCGTAGGGGCTTAATAAATCTAGCCCATAGTGTCTTACTTGTAAGTAAGCAAAGAAGTCTCTATTTTTAAGATTAAATTCCTGTTTTAATTCCTCAACAGATTTAATATTTTATGCAACCTGATTTATAAATTGTGCTGTAAAGTGTAAGCCTTTTCTGTGCAAGTTGCAGAAAACTAAAGATTGAATGCCCTCCTGAAACTCTGGATTACCCATGATTGTCTGGTATTTAGGTATGTTCATATTTATTTTTAAAAGTGTTCCAATTTTTTTCCATGCCTTGATTATGGTATAAATGGATTTAATTTGTTTCAACTGCTTAGGAATTAGGTTAAGGGGACAGTAAATAAGAGAATTAGGTTAAGGGGACAGTAAATAAGAGAGATAGGGAGAAAGGGATATATCATAGTTGTTTCTAAACTATTATTTGTAAAGTTCAGGATCCAGTCTATGGTGATACGGCCTAAGAAAACCAAGTTATAAATGTAGTCTGGGAGAGCTAAACCGCCAATTTTTTAGGAAGGGACAGTTCCTTAGAAGAAATTCTAGGCTTTTTTTTATGCCATATAAAGTAGCGAAGTGCAGTGTTGAGGCCTTCGATGTCCTTACTTTTTAATTTAACTGGGACACTCTGTAAAATGTATAAGATTTTAGGAAGAAGCACCATTTTAAACAAGGCAATTCGAACTGAGATGGAGAGTGGTAGATTTTGCCAATTCTTCATATAGTCTTTAATCTGACTAAGGATAGGGAGATTCCAAGGTATCTAAATGAATTAGATACTATTCTAAAAGGAATTTCTACAAGAGAGTCTTTCGTTCCCTAATCAACAATAGTTCCAATTTTGTGGTATTAATTTTATAACCAGAGAATAGGCCAAACATATGTATCAATTTAAATAATTTCAGAATATTGACTGAGGTATTAGATGTGTAGACAAAGAGATGATCAGCATAAAGCACAACTTTTAGATCCTTCTTCCCTATTCTTATTTCTTCTAGTCAAAAAGTAATGGGGAAAGGACACACCCCTGATGTGTACCCCTTTTGAAGTGTATGGTGGGAGATTCTGTGCTATTGATAAGTAATTTGGTAGATGAATGGTTATATAAATTCTCGACCAGGCTTAGGAAGTTATTTATAAATCTGAACCGAGACATTGTGTTTAACAGATGATCATAATATACGGAATAATACGCCGATCCCACACCTGCAGGTCCTCTGTACTTCGTCAGCAATGACGAAGCCAGCTCTCTCCAATCACAGCTTCCTCCCCAGGAGCGTTCATCTGGTGAGGCCATACCATGATTGGAGGAAGCCGGTTTCGTCATTGCTGGGTAAGTACAGCAGGAAGAAGCAGACAGGGGGGATTGTCGATCCAGCGTTTCAGGAGAAGAAGGTGAGTATTTTGAAAAATCTTGTGCAATGTAAACTTTCTTGAATGAAAGTGCCCCTGTTTTTAATAGTTTTTTTAAAAAACGGGCACTTTATCATGAACGTTGACATTCACTTTATGTCAATTCTGGAGAGAGATTTAAAAGCTCTTGAGTAACAAGTATAGTCTCGAGTGTCGGGGTTATGCGATCTCCAAACATCCCTGACAGCAAGATTTTTAAAAATAGTTCTAAACATTTTATTTTTATTTTTAAATGATCTTTTTATTGAGGAAGCAAAGACATACGGTTACAAGCAAAATAAACAGAAATACATAGGGTTTCACATAAGTTGACAAAGTAAATATCGTATCATGGTGAAACTGTACAAGGCAGTCTTATAGGACAGATTTTCCTGCTCCTCATTTTGTTTTTTTGTTTTAAGGCTGCATCGTGTCATCTATGACAACCAGATCCACTGGTGGGATCATACTCTGCAAAGTTCAAGGAGGACACATAGATCACGTACAATTAGCATCAGTTAGCCTCAGACAAAACAGACTTGTTAATGTAACATGTCCAAACCGTTATAACAGGAATAATAAGCTTTAAGGATAATAGTGAGACCGTTAGTTCTGAACGAACTCCTTATAGCCTTACAAGCATTAGGAAATTGTGGGAACAAGCAATCTATGAATAACAAGATATATAAGGATAAACACAGTAATTATTTCCGTGATAGGGCCCAGAGAGTCATATTACATTTATATGAGGACAAACTCAAACATAGGCTCTACGGACTGGGCAGAGACTGCAAAAGCTATTTATCCCTCACCGCACAGAAAGGATGGGGGGGCATAGAAAAAACTCCCCCTCCTTTATATAGTCTCCCGTCAAAGGAGGAGCATATTAATTAAATAAGTACCCTTTTCCCTTTTTTTCTTTTTTCTTTCCCTTTCCCCTTTTTTATATCATATATAAGACAGTAAATTAACATTCTTGTTAGCTAAAAAAGATCCTTGTCCTTATTGAGATGCTTTATAATAAGCTAGAAGTACATAGCCTTGGTATTCTTATAATATTGTCACCATTATTGCTGAGCCTCAGCTAGACCCGCACTCCTAAAGGTAAACTAGTTCAAACACGATTCAATGGTCCAGAGTTCCTTGGCCAGCTAAAGAGTGCCCAATGTTATATGAGAGCAGTTTGGCTTTATAATACACCACTACCTAAATTTGTATCCACTGGGGCCAGTCTTAATCCTGAAGAGTACAATGAAGCCCCAGTAACTATAGCTTCAAGAAAGGTAGATAAGCTAGGAGGGAGAAGCATAAATACTTCCTGACTATAGTATATCTTTGAGCATTTTACTTGAAGCTAAGGCATATGAACAGCTGCACTGGGGTCTATTTATTAATGTGCGGACGGACGGACATGTCCACCACACATCGATAAATGCCGACAGTATACGCTGTCAGCATTTATCATTGCACCAGCAGTTCTTGTGAACTGCTGGTGCAATACCGTCTCCTGCAGATTTGCGGCCATACGGCCCCTAGCAGGGGGTGTCAATCAGCCAGATCGTACATGATCGGGTGGATTGCTATACGCCACCTCAGAGGTGCCGTATGAGTTTAGGAGCAGCGGACTTAAGACCGCTGCTTCTTAACTCCTGTTTCTGGCGAGCCTGAAGGCTCGCTTGGAAACAAGGGGAACAGGGGCCATCCAGCCCTTGATAAATAGACCCCTATATGTTTATATATTTTGAGTAAAAAATCTCTAGGTCAGGACAAACAACCTTTACATTCCAGGGTCTATGACACTTAAGCCACCTCTTTTCTCTATAGCTTAGTGGAGTGGGAAAAATAAATAATATGATAATAATGATTCAATAATATCAACATGGTGTTAGTAGTAAGCATTTGCAATACCTAGCTAAGCTGCAAAATCCTATGGGCGCTACACAAGTGAGGCAATATTTATACAGATAATGAAAAGAAAAAAATGAAGAGACAGTGGGACCAAAGAACTAACAAACCACTATTGAGCTAACATTTACAGGAATTGCCCTGCAAATAAATGTACAATCATGTTTGGCAAAACAACTCAGGGCTAAGCAGTTAGATCAGTTATTTCACAGTTCTAATAAACAGCTATACTAAACAAGTTATAGCATGCATGGTTATGACAAGATGTATCTAGCCTATTCCTTGTGTGCGGACTCCAGGATAAGGGTACGATAAACAGTCAAGGTCAATGCCAAGACTAGGCCCAAACGGACTGTCCCTCCTCTCATATGCAAAGCCTGTTCCGACTAACAGACAATACAGTACCTCTGATCCAACATGTCTTCCTCTCATCACCTTCTGCGTGTCTAGTATACCCAGAGTGGGCTTCTTTTGTTGAGAACTGTGGTACACTGCTTTGTTGGTAGCAACCTCCAGATCAGCTTCAGTTGACTCTAACTTTTTGGGAAGTAGGCTGATCCCACCCCGGGGGCATCTTCCCGCAGCAGGACCAACCTCCTCTGTCGAGACTTTCAATAGTGGCATGATTAGGGATCTAAAAGGCCTCTGAATCCTTTTCCTCTTCACATCGTATCGATCCCGCGCAATCCAGAGATCAGCGTTCTCAGTTGTCCCACTTGCCACACAATCTCCCTCCAGCTTCTCAAGGTTGGTTTGATGAGCGGGACATGTCGGTAGGCTACTGCAAGCATGTAAGGTCTCTGCAGAGAAATCTTGTTGCTTTGCAAGCAAGCTTCATCCGATCCTGAGATGGATCCGCTGTTAGATGGTAATTGTAGGTAGCTAATATCAGAGAATCTAGCTTCCTCTTTATTTCCATAAAATGGGTGTTTATTAACTGCAGAATGTGTTTTCTCTCTTGGTTACCACATCCATAATGAATGGAGGGTTTCGACAGGCCTGTAATAGCTCTTCCGTTTCTGAGAGCTCTATGCATCCAAAGGATCACTTAGGGCCCAAGCCAGCAATAAACAGGTTCTTTGAGATAGCTCTTGAAATCGGATTTCGCTGGAGTATCAGACGTACTCTGTAACCCAGTTACCTGGTGGAGAATTATTGCGGCAGCCCAAGCCACGCTGCAATATGGACAAAAACAACTTCTGGTTGTGTAGTTCCAAGTGGCTTTTCTGAGGAGCTTAGGCTAGACTTGCAGTCGGATATCATCTCCAAACTTCCACTATTAGTATGCAGCTTATGTCTATTATCATGTAGGCATGTTTGAAAAGGTTACTAATAGGTATATATATATATAAATTATTAGCCAAAAACAACTCTGAAGTCTTGAGCTTCACAGAGACGCATCTTGATGCTTAGGATGTAAGCTCCGCCCCCCTCTAAACATTTTAGACTCTAGGGCATCTCTTTTCATCTTATTTTAATTTCAACCTCTCCTGAGTCTATCTAGTGGGTATTGTGGAGACATGTTAAAGTCGCCAGCCATTATAAGGTGACCTTCCACAATATGCAAAATATTTGATTGGACAGAGTCCCAAAAGTTTAGATCAAAGTTGTTTGGGGCATATAGGTTACAAAAAGTGTATATAGAATTCTATCCGAGTCTGTTAATATTAATAAGGTTTCATATACCAGATTTTTACCTAGCAGAATTGCAACCCCCCCTTTCCTAACTATACTAGGGGTGGCAAAAACCTCTCTCTCCCCAGGAGGTTTTTAATTTCAAAGATTCCTCTATGCTTAAATGTGTTTCTTGTACATACGCGATATTAGTATTTAATTTTTTAAGATGAGAAATGATTGTTTTACATTTTATCGGGAATGTAATGCTACCGACATTCCAATATGTGATTATGAGATTCTTTACATTAGCTATTATTCAATGAGGATTTTCGGACAGCTATTGGAAAAAAATACAGACAAAAACCCCATGTAAATATATATGTTCAAGGATAGCTGGGAAAAATAAAACAAAAAATGGGAAGGGGGACATTGTAGGTTAAAATTTGTGCACATTCTTTAATTAACCCCATTTGGGGACTGACCATTATGTATTTCACAGGAAAAAAACAACAATTTTAGTTTTGGTTATGGCATTTTCTCGGCTTATAAGGCAGAGTCAAAAAATTGTATTTCACCATCTAAGACTACTCTGAATTTGGCTGGGTAAATTACAGTGGCCTGGAGTCCTGCCTTTATCATTTTGCCAAAGACTGGGGAGAGTTCTCTTCTCTTCATTTTCAAAAGGAAAATCTTGTAAAAGCTAAATTTTGAAATCATCAACAAATATTGGTTGATTTTTGCGAAATTGTTGTAGAAAAATTACTTTATCCTGAAACTTCAGGAGTTTGGCAATGATGGGCCTAGGTTTAGAGAATCCTTTAGGACTCAAAGTAAGTTTCTGTGTGTCCTTTCTGTGTGTCCTTTCGACTGTAATAGGCAGAGTCAAGGAAGTAATATTCAGTAGCTGTAGGAGAGTGTGGGATGTAAATTATATCAAATCTTCCTGTTGCTTACTTTCAGGAAGGCCAATGACTCATATTATTTCTCTTTAATCTATTTTCAATTTCCTCTATTCTATTCTGTAATTTGACTAGATCAGTATAGTTGCTTTCTATCTTTGAGTCATGTGATTCTGTTAGATCCTCTAAATCAGAGATTCTCTGTTCGGCTTCTTGAATTCTTTTGGAGAACTGTCTAACTTCCTTTGTTAATGAAGATACATCTTGTTTAGTTTCTGTTCTGAGTCAAATTTGGGGGTCAGGGCTTCAATTATATTATCAACAAGTGTTTGAGAGTCCTGAAGATCAATATGCTTTGTTGTGTTAGCTGCTGTAGGGTCAATTTCCACCATGGTCTAAAGAGTTTTTGGTCTTCCTTTCTCTATGCTTGGATGCCATGACTGGATTCAGAGTATAAGTGTACGTGAGTGGGCTAAGGAATTTATCCATATACAGTAATTCTAGTGACTAAAAACAATCCAGTGTGAGGGTAAATTTTTAGTGAGATAGAGAGAAAAAAAAGGGGGGGTGAACAAAAATTTGAGGGGGTCGAGCAAGAAAGTGATATTAAAAAATGTGACTGATTAAATGAATAATTCAGTGAAAGTGTCAGTGTATTGAAGACCAGTTATTGCAAGAAAGCACTCAGCTGACCAATTTATACAATTGTGTTTGTAAGGATTGTTATCTATGCTTCATTAGGGTGAGTAGGAAATCCCTAGTGAGTTGAGTTCTTAGAACAGGGTCTTCCACTATCTTCGCCCTCTTCTATCTCTTCCCTATCCCCCTTCCTCTCCCTCTACCCTCTACTATTTCAGAGCCTATGGTTAATAAATACAAGTGGATTTTGTATGTTACCTTGGATTGGTATTTAAGGGTATTCCACCCTCAAGGGATACACTGCGCTGAGGAATGTGAGGTTAAAGTTAACCCTAAACCTTATATTCAAGAAATAACTAATTGAGATAAGCGAATATTGGATGCTAATATGTCTCTGGTATTCAGAGTAATTACAGTTTCCCCTAATGTAATTTCTAATTCAACAGCCCACTTGAATACCTGGGTTGCTCTAAACCTGTTATAGACTTATAACACAGTTGGATAACAGCTGCAGGCTATATTGGTGTCAAGTTTTCTAACAAAAAAATAAACAAGTTCTATTAATGAGATGAATTTTAGACAGTAGAATAATTAGGGTGGAGTGACGAAACAGCAAGTAAGGAGCTATGAAAATATATATATTATCTCTTGGGTATTTAGAGGAGACAATACAGTTAGTTATGAAACGTTATGCTAAACTGAAGCTGCAGTATCATTTGAAATATCTCTTGTTTGTAGTAATAGGAAAATTAATTTTCAGCATTATAAAATAAACAATGTAACCTGTTTAGGTGGTATTAGCTTCCCAAGGCATTGAAAGACATTTTCTAAGCGGAAGTTCTGTTATAGATCAATAAATTCTTGAGAAATAAAAGACAAAAATCTGTTAAGGTAAGCTATCTATATTGCAGGAAGGTGTCCCTTAGATACAGGACAGTAAAGGGCAAAAGACCACCACTCAAATGTTCATGTGATTTCCTCCTCCTGGTTCCCTTTCTCCAGAGGCAGAGTTCATAAGTAATGAGCCATAGATTTATATACAGTTCCTTTACAGTTAGCCGTGTACTTGAGATTCTTAGTGTTTCTCTTATAAATACACTGGACCCTGAAAATTTTCAATCTGGTCTAATTTTAACATGTGTGTAACTAAGGGGGTAGATAAAAAAAAGCGTTATTCACTACTCACAGTTTTAAGTAAGCTCAGCCTGGAGTATGTTGGTGTAACCCAGTGTCCCAATGATAGTTGACTTGGAGTCTGGGAGTTTATCTGCAATGTTCCTTGATGTCGCTCTTAAGAGATGGCACTGGGCCCTTTGGGGATTGTCAGCTTAAAAATGGAGGAGCCAATTATAGCTTCTTGTAAGCTCAGAGTAATGACGGCTTGTAAAGAGCTCTGGCAAGTAATGCGCTGAACAGCGCTGCTGCAAGGAGTTCACAGCCTCTCTCACTTAGCCGCCAGAGAGACGATGAGAGGTAGATTTCCGATAGATGCCGGTGTTTAGCCTGTGTGTGAGAGCTGGAGTTTATTCGGGGATGGACCTGCCAAGGATGATCCTCCAGATTGTGCCTAGCCCACACGTCTTCTCCGCGCTGTGTGGTATGGTGATCCCCCTCATGCAGCACTGGTGGGAGGGGGGAAAAAACAGGAAGTTAGAAGAACTTGTTGTCAGACGGTCCCCAAAAACAAAGTGCCGATGGGACTGCTCTCCGTTGCATACAACATGGTTCCAATAACGCATGTGGAGAACCGGTGGCTCTTTGCTCTTGCCCTTGTTTGCCTGGGTCACTCAGGCTACCTGGCGCAAAGTCGATATGTCCTCCACCAACGGCTCAGGGCTGGGGTGCTCTCTGGTCAAAGCAGCGTGACTTGCTGTCTGACACCTCCCCCGGAACTCCTAGTGCACTAAATTTATTAAAACATAAAGATGCTGCCATCTTTATTTTTTAATAAACTACACTAGACAGTATTTTGGGGCCATTTGGGGCAGATTTATAAAACTAACCAGAGATCGGATCTCTAATTAATTTTATAAGCGCTAATTGCTACCTCAATCTTGCGATAGCAATAACAAGCCACTTGCAATGGCTGATAAATTAGCCCGTTTGCAGGAGCACGATAATTTAGTGCTCCACTTGTAATCTAGCCCTAACTTTTTCACTGCTGGGCTGCACACAAAACATGGAACACTGTCCCTAAACCTTTACACAAGTCCTTCATCCATGCTATCCTGGTACGTGTTAAATGTGATTACCCTCTTGTGTATACTTTCGACTTGCAATATGAATGCAAATTAACTCACCCAAGATATTCATATTGTGTGCTAACGTTAGCACGCCACTTGTAATCTAGTCCATAGTGTATAAGGTGTAGAATTATCTATATCCCTTAATAGAGAGGCATTAACCCGACTTGTAAATATATTTTTTTACTAACAGTATTGAATGTTGTATCAGTTTCAGAGTTTCAAGTACTGATGAATAAAAGGGAATGACAAAGGCACACAATATAGAGTTCTGTAGAGTATGTTTGAACATTCCCAATATAGATAATAATAATTCTGCTAATTTAGCACATTTGCTGTCATATTACTAGCACCTTCTCACGCCATTCTTCATTTCTGCAGGTACACTGACACAGTGGTTTTGGGAGAGTATGATTCAAACGTGAATGCTGAAGTCACCCAGCATCTGAGTATTGCTAGAGTAAGCTGTATTTATTATTGCATTTTATATGTTGTGGAGAATTTTTTTTATTGTAATATTACTTATACCAAACATATTCCTAAACTCTCTTACAAAATAATGCTACAAAACAGTTACAGCAGAACAGTGTAACATACGTATGAATATATGGCGCGCACACCCCTAATTACAACTAAATATCAATACAGCACTCATATGTTGATCCAGGGTCAAGTCCTACAAAAAAAGTGTGGGAAATCACCAAAACTTCCACCCCCTCACAATTAATATTGTTTTATACACAAACTGTATTAACAGTTTGGTTAATGAAAGAAAATTAAAAACAATGAAGAGTTGAATGGTTGCCTTGGGGCCTGAGACTCACCAACTTAATTGTAATTGTCCTATTTCTGCTGAGGGGCAATAAATAACCACAGAAAAATGTAAGCATCATGTGTTCCACACAGTGTGGGGTAAATACACAGCAGGACCTCTGACAGGCTTGCATTTAGTGTATTGCAGGAAGTGTTACTACCCATTACTAGAAGATCACACTATCCCTCTAACCAGACTGTTCTCCAGCTCCTCCCACCAGCAGCAGCAGTGTTTCTCTGTCCAGGGGGGAGGGGCAGGGGGGCTTAGTTACTCTGAATATTTTTAGTGAAATGTATACCTATACCCATATATCTATATAAATAAATACAAATATAGATATATATTGTATATACAGATATATATGAAGAAGTGAACATAGGAATTTTAAGTGTTTCTAATCAAAACACATTAAATCAATTAAAAATAAATACAAATAATATTGTATGTTTAATGGTATTCGACTGGGAAGGGTTTAAAAGTGTATTTTATATGTGTACATATGTGTTTCAATGTGTATATATGAATGTATGTGTACACATACATATTTACACATATAAACACATAAATACACATGTATACATATATTATGTATACACATATATAGACATGTATATACACATATTTAGACCTATATACTGTATACTGTACATTCAAAATAGTCAACAGGGTCGCAAGAAGCGTGTGGAAAAACCAAGGCGCAAAATAACTGCCCATGAACTGAGAAAATTCAAGCGTGCAGCTGCCAAGATGCCACTTGCCACCAGTTTGGCCATATTTCAGAGCTGCAACATCACTGGAGTGCCCAAAAGCACAATGTGTGCAATACTCAGAGACATGGCCAAGGTAAGAAAGGCTGAAAGACGACCACCACTGAACAAGACACACAAGCTGAAACGTCAAGACTGGGCCAAGAAATATCTCAAGACTGATTTTTCTAAGGTTTTATGGACTGATGAAATGAGAGTGAGTCTTGATGGGCCAGATGGATGGGCCTGTGGCTGGATTGGTAAAGGGCAGAGAGCTCCAGTCCGACTCAGACGCCAGCAAGGTGGAGGTGGAGTACTGGTTTGGGCTGGTATCATCAAAGATGAGCTTGTGGGGCCTTTTCGGGTTGAGGATGGAGTCAAGCTCAACTCCCAGTCCTACTGCCAGTTTCTGGAAGACACCTTCTTCAAGCAGTGGTACAGGAAGAAGTCTGCATCCTTCAAGAAAAACATGATTTTCATGCAGGACAATGCTCCATCACACGCGTCCAAGTACTCCACAGCGTGGCTGGCAAGAATGGGTATAAAAGAAGAAAATCTAATGACATGGCCTCCTTGTTCACCTGATCTGAACCCCATTGAGAACCTGTGGTCCATCATCAAATGTGAGATTTGCAAGGAGGGAAAACAGTACACCTCTCTGAACAGTGTCTGGGAGGCTGTGGTTGCTGCTGCACGCAATGTTGATGGTGAACAGATCAAAACACTGACAGAATCCATGGATGGCAGGCTTTTGAGTGTCCTTGCAAAGAAAGGTGGCTATATTGGTCACTGATTTGTTTTTGTTTTGTTTTTGAATGTCAGAAATGTATATTTGTGAATGTTGAGATGTTATATTGGTTTTACTGGTAAAAATAAATAATTGAAATGGGTATATATTTGTTTTTTGTTAAGTTGCCTAATAATTATGCACAGTAATAGTCACCTGCACACACAGATATCCCCCTAAAATAGCTATAACTAAAAACAAACTAAAAACTACTTCCAAAACTATTCAGCTTTGATATTAATGAGTTTTTTGGGTTCATTGAGAACATGGTGGTTGTTCAATAATAAAATTAATCCTCAAAAATACAACTTGCCTAATAATTCTGCACTCCCTGTATGTCTAAACATGTGTATGTATGCATATATCTATGTATATGTGTGTACATAAGTATTTATCAGCCAGATTACAAGTTTTGCGTTATGAGCGGCTCGGTAATAACTTGCAAGTTATTTCCACCGCTCAGCTTTAATAGCGCTGCTATTACAGGTTTGCAAAAACCCGGCGTTAGCAGGCAATATGGCAGCAATATGGCAGCATACAGCACACAAATACCAGCACTGCTTTGAGCTGGTTTTACGTGCTTGTGCACAATTTCCCCATAGACATCAATGGGGAGAGCCGGCTAAAAAAAAATCTAACACCTGCAATAAAGGAGCGTAAAGCTCCGTAACGCAGCCCCATTGATTCCTATGGGGAAAGAAAATGTATGTTTACACCTAACACCCTAACATAAACCCTGAGTCTAGACACCTCTAATCTGCCGCCCCCGACATCGCCAACACCTACATTATACTTATTAACCCCTAATCTGCTGCCCCTAGCATTGCCACCACCTACATTACAGTTATTAACCCCTAATCTGCCGCCCCCAATATCGCAGCCACCCACCTACACTTATTAACCCCTAATCTGCCGCCCCAATGTCCCCGCCACCTACTTACACATATTAACCCCTATTCTGCCGCCCCCAACGTCGCTGCCACCACTATACTAAAGTTATTAACCCCTAAACCTCTGGCCTCCCACATCACTAACACTAAATAAATATATTAACCCCTAAACCTAAATCTAATCCTAACCCTAACACCCCTAACTTTAATATAATTAAAATAAATCTAAATAAAAATTACTATCATTAACTAAATAATTCCTATTTAAAACTAAATACTTACCTATAAAATAAACCCTAAGCTTGCTACAATATAGCTAATAGTTACATTGTAGCTAGCTTAGGTTTTATTTTTTTCACAGATAAGTTTGTATTTATTTTAACTAGGTAGACTAGTTACTAAATAGTTATTAACTATTTACTAGCTACCTAGTTAAAATAAATACAAAGTTACCTTAACTTGTCTTACACTAACACCTAACATTACACTAAAATTAAATAAATTACATTAATTAAATACAATTAATTAAATTACAAAAAAAATAAACACTAAATTACTCAAAATAAAAAAGAAATTATCAAATATTTAAACTAATTACACCTAATCTAATAGCCCTATCAAAATACCCCCCCCCCCCTCAATAAAAAAACTCTAGCCTAAACTAAACTGCCAATAGCCCTTAAAAGGGCCTTTTGCGGGGCATTGCCCCAAAGAAATCAGCTCTTTTAACTGTAAAAAAAAAAATACAAACAACCCCCAACAGTAAAACTCACAATCCTATCTAAAAAACCTAAGCTCCCCATTGCCCTGAAAAGGGCATTTGGATGGGCATTGCCCTTAAAAGGGCATTTAGCTCTTTTTTGTTGCCCAAACCCCTAATCTAAAAATAAAACCCACCCAATAAACCCTTTATAAAACCTAACACTAACCCCCGAAGATCCGGTCTTCAGTTTTTGAAGACCGGACATCCATCCTCATCAAGCCGGGAGAAGTCTTCATCCAAACGGGCAGAAGTCCTCAACGAAGCCGGGAGAAGTCTTCATCCAAGCGGCAAGAAGTCGTCCTCCAGGCAGGCAGAAGTCTTCATCCAGACGGCATCTTCTATCTTCATCCTTCCAACGCGGAGCGGCTCCATCTTCAAGACATCCCGCTCGGAACATCCTCTTCTTTCTAATCCTCTTGAAGATGCCGTCCCTTGAATTCTGATTGCTCTGAATAAAAGGGTAAACAATCCTATTGGCTGATGCAATCAGCCAATAGGATTGAGCTGGCATTCTATTGGCTGATTGGAACAGATTAACCAGCCATTACAAGTGCTCAGCACTTATAAAATTAACCAGAGATCAAATATCTGGTTAATTTTATAAATGTGCACCAAATACCACCAAAATACAGTATAGTGTATTTTATTAAAAAATAAAGATAGCAGCATCTAAACTCGTAATACCAGCCCTAAACCCGACAAGTGCAAACCCCGCGATAAACTCCGTATAGCTTGTGCGCAAACATTTGTGCTCCACTTGTAATCTGGCCCTGTATATTCTAAGGGGCCGATTTATCAACCCCCAAATGCAGTTTTAGGCTCGCCGGAAACAGGAGTTCAGAAGCAGCGGTTTTAAGACCGCTGCTCCTTAACTCGTTCGCCACCTCTGAGGCGGCGGACCGCAATCATAACAATCAGATATAATCGGATGATTGACACGCCCTGCTAGTGGCCGATTGGCCGGGAATCTGCAGGGGGCGGTATTGCATAAGCATTTCACGAGAACTGCTTGTGCAATGATAAATGCTAACAGCGTTGGCTACAGCAGATCATGTCCACCCGCACAAAGATAATTCGGCCCCTAAGGCTGCACTTTTGCAGAAATATGCATGATAGGGGGATTAGTGTATAAACAGGCTGCTAGGCACTGAAAATATAATGACTTGACAATGTCCAACAAGAAATGTTGGTTATCGTTATTATCATTGACATCTTTTCTTAGCACCCCCAAATTATATTTTGTACCCCAAAATTTCATGACGTGTCAGTCAATTCATTATATATAAAATATAAATTTTAAAGGTCTACCAGCACCCTGAATGGAACTACGGCAAATTTGAATATGATATTGCCCTGATTCAGCTTGCCACTCCTGCTGTTTTTCGTAAGACTGTCTCTGCAGTTTGCCTGGCTAAACCTGGAAAAGCTTATACTGATGGGCACATGTGTGTGACTACTGGATGGGATATGACCAGATACAATGGTGAGAGAGCATTTTTGTTGATTGAAATTGTCACTATTAAAAGGACACTAAACCCAAATGTTTTCTTTCATGATTCAGATAGAGCATGCAGTTTTAAGCAACTTTCTAATTTACTCCTATTGTCAATTTTTCTTTGTTCTCTTGCTTTCTTCATTTGAAAAGCAAGAATAAAAGCATTAGGAGCCGGCCCATTTTTGGTTCAGCACTTGGGTTGCGCTTGCTGATTGGTGGCTAAATGTAGACACCAATCAAAAGTGAGAGTGGGTGGGGGTAGGGCAGAGTGTATTATAAACAAGAGATTAGTGGTTAAGGGCGAATAGCCCAATTTGAGTTTTATAATCTCCTAACCACTAATACCTCCTGCCACAGATTTAAAGTTAAGAGCAAGGTACAACTAACAAGTAATTGTAAATAGACTTACAAATAAGGATAGGTAACTTAAATCTGTGAGAAAAATTCCACCGTTTGTGCCCTATGAGAATCAGAGCTAGATTTGTATTTAGTTAGAAAAAAAATTTTTCTTATCCATTCATACACTAAAGTTTATTAAATCAATATATTTAACCACACATACATTTAGCAAGAGCTAAAAATTAAAAACACTGCACCCAAGTTGAGCTATATTTTTTAAATTAATCTGAAATCAGCATCAAAGGTATCTTGCAGCAGAATTATAAATATAGGCTAAGCCCTTACAATCCGAGGGCTAGTTTAAGTTTAAATTTTACCAAGTTTTAAAGCTGCAATTTACCAGACCAACAAGGGTGAGCAAGTTAAAAAGAAGGGAAAGACAAAGCTTATCCCAGAGGACCCCTGACGTACGTTTCACAAAAAACGCTTCCTCAGAGGGGTGTGGAGCCGCTGCAAAATTTCATATTTATGAGTCTTTGAGACCCTCCTCCGGTATTTGAGTGGGTATGCCTAATTGCCAAAGGTCAAATTGTTATTGGATTATGCATATGTCAATCACAGAAGTGACTGGGAATAGGGTAGGGTAGGGGGTAGTGGTTCTCGACGTCAGTGTTACGTCTGAAATGGGCGTATTTGTTTATATTTGCATCGCTAGTATAGTTCTCATTGGATGATTGCATTGAACATATGTTCTGCTGTTATACTAAGCCGAATATCTGACATCTTGATAGACGGTATAGAACATTTACTGCCGAGCACGGTCGTATATCATAGGCAGATAAATTTAACTTAATGCGTCCCCAATGTCTACTTCACAAAAGAGTTGTACCAGGCGGCTGCTGTTTAGCTGAATCACTGTCAGCCTCATTCATTCCCAGATCTAAACAATGACACATATAGAGGCATAACAATATATATCGGAGCACAGAATAGCCCTTTTTACATTTGTCAACAACTTGCTTTTATCGCTAATATAAAGGAATATGATTGATCGACTCAATTGAATGCTGAACTTCCCATATGTTTATGTTTAATCATAGGAGGCGTGCCAGAGTGTTAGTCATAGGGTCAGCTCGATAGGAGGATAAACTTCCCATATGTTTATATTAGTCATAAGGGGCGTGCCGGACCGCAATGTGTAGCCCTCTGATTGGGCAATACTGCATATTATGTGTTCTATCATATACATATTAGTGAAGTTTTATAGTATTCCCCCTATTAGGGATAATCTAATTAAAATATGTATCCATTTACTGATCCGCTTATTAAATAGGGGATAGAACAGCATCCTATTGCCGATTCTACAGGACATTGCGTCGATAGCGCCACTATTTGTTGGAAAGTGCATAGATATTAGAGATGATTTTTGATGATGTAAATATTACTTTCTGCGCAAATATGATAGGGTATATATTATTAGCATATATGTGTAGAAGATAACCATATTTTCTTACTATTGGGCACTAGTTTTAATTCCCAGGTAAATTCTTGGTGTACTTGTATCAGATAGTATGCTAGATTGTACTCAAAATGGATACTCTCAGTGTTCTGAATGGCAATTTAGTTGAATGATTGCTGTGCAGATCACTTGTATCTTATGTATATAAGTAGTGACTGTGGGTATCGTGATGAATGTGATGACATAGATGTGTGAAGTGTACTATTGAGTGCTCAAAAGTAATACATATTGAAAGTGAACAAAGAAAAAGGGGGGGGGGGGAAACAAAACGTGAAACATACATATCTTAGTGTGTATAGATTAACACAGTGAGTTTTTAAGCGTATGATGATTTTCGTATATATAACATTGTAAATTAAATAATCAAGTGAAGGATATAATTGCCACAAGATTAAATTTGTGAGATTAATTAAATCTTGGTGAGTATAGGTGGATCATGGTCTGAGCCATGAGTTATAAAAGTGATAAAAGGAAAGGATTTTTAATATAAGTGATACAGTACCTCACTTACAGATATACAAAATAATTATTGAAATCATTCATGCCATTTGGTTTTACAGAATTTAAACGATAAATCCATTTACACTTAAGTTTAAGTAATGTTTTCTCCAGATTGCCTCCTCGTATTCCTAGTGAGGCTTTTTGGATGACCATATATTTCAGGTTGGTAGTGGAACACTTATGATGTATTTGAAAGTGTTTTGCGACTGATGTTAACTTTTTGCCACGTGCTTCATCCTTATTGGCATTTTTTATATTATTAGCGTGTTCAAGGATACGTACCCTGATCTCACGGGTTGTCATGCCAACATAAATCATTTTACATTGGCAAAAAAGAGCATATACAACCGCAATAGTTCTACAGGAAAAATGGGAGGCTAGATTGTATGAATGGCCATCTTTATCTTGGATGGTTTTGGACTTCATTACATATGGGCAGGCAGAGCACGTCCCACAGGGATACATCCCTGGGTCAGTGTCCTTTTTCTTAAAAGATCTCACATAATGACTGGAAACAAGTCTATCCCTTAGATTTGTGGGTCTTTTGTACCCAATAGAGATTCTGTCACCAATAGTTTCTTTCAAAGAGGGATCATTTTGTAATATTTTCCAGTGTTGATTGATTATTTTGGTTACTTCTGGCATTTGTGGGTTATATGTGGTGATTAGTCTTGGATTGGATTCACTTGTGTTTTTGACCTTTGGGACAAGTAAATTATCTCTATGAATGTTCAGGGCCTTATATTTGGCTCGTTTGACTGCTTTCTTGCTGTAGCCTCGTGCTATTAATCTGTCCATTAGGGCTTTACTTTCTGTGAGATATATGTCAGTACTAGAGCAATTACGTCTTAGACGCAGAAATTCCCCAAAGGGGATAGCCTTAAGGGTGCATGGTGGATGAGCACTAGATCTATGTAACAGAGTGTTAGTCGCTGTTTCTTTTCGATAGATAGTGGTGTTAATAAAACCATCTTCTTTCTTGAATATGGTTATGTCCAAAAAGGAAATTTTGTGCTGATCAGCTGAATAGGTTAATTTGATGTTTTTATTATTCATGTTTACTTTTATCATGAACTGATCTAATTCCTATGATGTCCCTTCCCATATGAATAAGTCATCATCTATATATCTTATCCATAGCGGGATATAATCAGTGTAATGTTGTAATTCAGTTGAAAAAACATCAAAGAGCTCCCAATGCCCCAAGAACAGGTTGGCATACGTAGGTGCGCAGGCTGTACCCATTGCGGTACCTTGCGTCTGTAAGTAGTACCTATCGTTGAAGGTGAAAAAATTATGTCTTAGGACAAACTGCAGTAGTTGGATCACAAAATTGTTGTGATCTTCATTGTCATTAGTATTAGATGAAAGGAAATACTTGATGGCTGCTATTCCATCTGTATGTCTTATGTTGGTGTAAAGTGACTCAACGTCTGCAGTGACGAACCACATATCATCAGATAGCTGTATGTTTTGTAATATTTGTAGTACCTCCATAGTATCGCGGACATATGAAGGTAATGTAGTTAGGTACTCTCTTAACCTTTGGTCAACATATCTGCTGGCATTTTCAGTTAGATTGTCATTCCCAGAGACGATAGGTCTACCGGGGGGTATTTGGGAGTTCTTATGCACCTTTGGTAAGAAATATAATGTGGCGACTTTAGGATGATCTATGGTTAGGTACTTTTTCTCAGTATTTGTAATGATGTTATTTGCCCAAGCTTGTTTGACTAAGTTATTATATTGTGTCAGATATGAGCTTTGAGGATTGAAGATCAGTTGTTTATAGCAAGTAGAATTAAATAGCTGTCTTGAGGCTTCATCTATGTACATTTTAGATGGCCACAATACCACATTCCCACCCTTATCAGACGGTTTTATGGTGACATCTTTCCAAGATTCAATCTCATTCAGAGCTTTGAATTCTGATGTCGTCAAATTGTAATTCTTTCGAATAACAGGCAATTGTTCGATTTGGTGGCAGACCATTTTACAAAATACCTGAATTTCAGGTGAGTTGGACATAGAGGGAACATATTTGGATTTTGGTTTGAGTGTGGTTCTCCATGTATTAGAATTAGGTAGGGTTACATCATTGGAGTTAGTCATATCCTCATCACTGAGTTGTTCTAATAGTTCAACTGTACTCAGATCTGCTGTGTCTAAAACATTGGGATTGTAGGCATATATCTTTTTTAACATCAACTTGCGTGAGAATAAGTGTATGTCTTTTATTAATTCAAACTTATCAAGAGAATTAACTGGACAAAAAGATTATCCCTTTGATAGTACAGCTATATGATCTTGATTCAGTGTATGGTCTGATAAATTAATGACCCTTAATTTGTCATCCTGATGTGTCATTGTTTAGATCTGGGAATGAATGAGGCTGACAGTGATTCGGCTAAACAGCAGCCGCCTGGTACAACTCTTTTGTGAAGTAGACATTGGGGACGCATTAAGTTAAATTTATCTGCCTATAATATACGACCGTGCTCGGCAGTAAATGTTCTATACCGTCTATCAAGATGTCAGATATTTGGCTTAGTATAACAGCAGAACATATGTTCAATGCAATCATCCAATGAGAACTATACTAGCGATGCAAATATAAACAAATACGCCCATTTCAGACGTAACACTGACGTCGAGAACCACTACCCCCTACCCTACCCTATTCCCAGTCACTTCTGTGATTGACATATGCATAATCCAATAACAATTTGACCTTTGGCAATTAGGCATACCCACTCAAATACCGGAGGAGGGTCTCAAAGACTCATAAATATGAAATTTTGCAGCGGCTCCACACCCCTCTGAGGAAGCGTTTTTTGTGAAACGTACGTCAGGGGTCCTCTGGGATAAGCTTTGTCTTTCCCTTCTTTTTAACTTGCTCACCCTTGTTGGTCTGGTAAATTGCAGCTTTAAAACTTGGTAAAATTTAAACTTAAACTAGCCCTCGGATTGTAAGGGCTTAGCCTATATTTATAATTCTGCTGCAAGATACCTTTGATGCTGATTTCAGATTAATTTAAAAAATATAGCTCAACTTGGGTGCAGTGTTTTTAATTTTTAGCTCTTGCTAAATGTATGTGTGGTTAAATATATTGATTTAATAAACTTTAGTGTATGAATGGATAAGAAAAACATTTTTTCTAACTAAATACAAATCTAGCTCTGATTCTGATAGGGCACAAATGGTGGAATTTTTCTCACAGATTTAAGTTACCTATCCTTATTTGTAAGTCTATTTACAATTACTTGTTAGTTGTAGACACCAATCAGCAAGCACTATTCAGGGTGCAGAAACCAAAAATGTACCGGCTACTTAACTTAGACTTCTGCTTTTCAAATAAAGATAAGAGAATGAAGAAAAATTGATAATAGGAGTAAATTAGAAAGTTGCTAAAAATTACATGTTCTATCTGAATCATGAAAGAAACATTTGGGTTTAATATCCCTTTAATGTACATAAAGAATAATACTAAAGGTCAAAGATAGAGCAGCGCAGACTGCAAAATAACTGATAATTCCATGTTAAATGGTATGACCCCACTACATACAAATCTCTACTGTAACTTATTACATAGAGTTCCTCATTATGAATATTGGCGTGCCTTTCAGCATTAGTGACACTGTTCCATCTCTGTTTGTACAGTCTACAGAAGCACCAAGCTGCAACAGATCCTGATGCCACTGCTGAACGAAACTCAGTGCATGGGATCTTTGAGTTACAATATGAAGCAGACCATGTTGTGTGCTGGTGCTGGAAGCTCTTCACATTGTTTGGTTTGTATCTGTTAAATCCAATGAGAAATCTAGAATCCCCACCCCCAACATTTCCCTTATATATTTCTACCAGAGTCTAGGGACAAGGGCAGCACGACAAGGCAAACATGGATCATTGACTTTTAATACAATCAAAGGGAAATGCAACTATTTTTTTTTTTTATGATTCCAACAGAGCATACAATTAAAAAAAAAAAATGTTTTTTGCAAATGTTCTCATGATATTCTTTGTTGAAGAGAATAACTAGGTAGTGTGAATGTGTCTGGAGCACAACAACACTGCTGCACATAATGTTCTTGCAAATGTTTTATGTTTGTATTCTTGCAAAACTGCTGCCATAGTCCTAGATTTAGAGTTTGGCGGTAGCCGTCAAAACCAGCGTTAGAGGCTCCTAACGCTGGTTTTAGGCTACCGCCGGTATTTGGAGTCAGTCAGGAAAGGGTCTAACGCTCACTTTCCAGCCGCAACTTTTCCATACCGCAGATCCCCTTACGTCAATTGCGTATCCTATCTTTTCAATGGGATCTTTCTAACTCCGGTATTTAGAGTCGTGTCTGAAGTGAGCGTTAGAAATCTAACGACAAAACTCCAGCCGCAGAAAAAAGTCAGTAGTTAAGAGCTTTCTGGGCTAACGCCGGTTTATAAAGCTCTTAACTACTGTGCTCTAAAGTACACTAACACCCATAAATTACCTATGTACCCCTAAACCGAGGCCCCACCACATCGCCGCCAACTACGTTATCCCTATGTACCCCTAATCTGCTGTGCCTAACACCGCCGACCCCTGTATTATATTTATTAACCCCTAATCTGCCCCCCTCAACGTCGCCTCCACCTGCCTACACTTATTAACCCCTAATCTGCCGAGCGGACCACACCGCTACTATAATAAAGTTATTAACCCCTAATCCGCCTCACTCCCGCCTCAATAACCCTATAATAAATAGTATTAACCCCTAATCTGCCCTCCCTAACATCACCGACACCTAACTTCAAGTATTAACCCCTAGTCTGCCGATCGGAGCTCACCGCTACTCTAATAAATTTTTTAACCCCTAAAGCTAATTTTAAACCTAACCCTAACACCCCCCTAAGTTAAATATAATTTTATTCTAACGAAATAAATTAACTCTTATTAAATAAATTATTCCTATTTAAATCTAAATACTTACCTGTACAATAAACCCTAATATAGCTACAACATAAATTATAATTATATTGTAGCTATTTTAGGATTTATATTTATTTTACAGGCAACTTTGTATTTATTTTAACCAGGTACAATAGCTATTAAATAGTTAAGAACTATTTAATAGCTAAAATAGTTAAAATAATTACAAAATTACCTGTAAAATAAATCCTAACCTAAGTTACAATTAAACCTAACACTACACTATCAATTAATTAATTAAATAAACTACCTACAATTATCTACAATTAAACCTAACACTACACTAGCAATAAATAAATTAAATACAATTCCTACAAATAACTACAATTAAATAAACTAACTAAAGTACAAAAAATAAAAAAGAACTAAGTTACAAAAAATAAAAAAATATTTACAAACATTAGAAAAAAATTACAACAATTTTAAACTAATTACACCTACTCTAAGCCCCCTAATAAAATAACAAAGCCCCCCAAAATAAAAAAAATGCCCTACCCTATTCTAAATTACAAAAGTTCAAAGCTCTTTTACCTTACCAGCCCTGAACAGGGCCCTTTGCGGGGCATGCCCCACAGAATTCAGCTCTTTTGCCTGTAAAAAAAAACATACAATACCCCCCCCAACATTACAACCCACCACCCACATACCCCTAATCTAACCCAAACCCCCCTTAAATAAACCTAACACTAAGCCCCTGAAGATCTTCCTACCTTGTCTTCACCTCGCCGGGTATCACACCGATCCGTCCTGGCTCCAAAATCTTCATCCAAGCCCAAGCGGGGGCTAGACATCCATCATCCGGCGGCTGAAGAGGTCCAGAAGAGGCTCCAAAGTCTTCATCCTATCCGGGAAGAAGAGGCGATCCGGACCGGCAACCATCTTGATCCAAGCGGCATCTTCTATCTTCATCCGATGAGGACCGGCTCCATCTTGAAGACCTCCACCGCGGACCCATCTTCTTCTTCCGACGACTTCCCGACGAATGACGGTTCCTTTAAGGGACGTCATCCAAGATGGCGTCCCTCGAATTCCGATTGGCTGATAGGATTCTATCAGCCAATCGGAATTAAGGTAGGAAAATTCTGATTGGCTGATGGAATCAGCCAATCAGAATCAAGTTCAATCCGATTGGCTGATTCAATCAGCCAATCAGATTGAGCTCGCATTCTATTGGCTGTTCCGATCAGCCAATAGAATGCAAGCTCAATCTGATTGGCTGATTGAATCAGCCAATCGGATTGAACTTGATTCTGATTGGCTGATTCCATCAGCCAATCAGAATTTTCCTACCTTAATTCCGATTGGCTGATAGAATCCTATCAGCCAATCGGAATTCGAGGGACGCCATCTTAGATGAAGTCCCTTAAAGGAACCGTCATTCGTCGGTAAGTCGTCGGTGAAGATGGATGTTCCGCGTCGGCGGGATGAACATGGATCCGGAAGAAAGAAGATTGAAGATGCCGTTGATAGAAGACTTCAGCCGGATCATGGACCTCTTCAGCTCCCGCTTGGATGAAGACTTCAGCCGGATCATGGACATCTTCAGCCCCCCGCTTTGGCTTGGATCAAGACATCGGAGGAGCTCTTCTGGATCGATCGGTGAACCTGGTATGGTGAAGATAAGGTAGGAAGATCTTCAGGGGCTTAGTGTTAGGTTTATTTAAGGGGAGTTTGGGTTAGATTAGGGGTATGTGGGTGGTGGGTTGTAATGTTGGGGGGGGTATTGTATGTGTTTTTTTTACAGGCAAAAGAGCTGAATTCTTTGGGGCATGCCCCGCAAAGGGCCCTGTTCAGGGCTGGTAAGGTAAAAGAGCTTTGAACTTTAGTAATTTAGAATAGGCTAGGGCATTTTTTTATTTTGGGGGTCTTTGTTATTTTATTAGGGGGCTTAGAGTAGGTGTAATTAGTTTAAAATTGTTGTAATATTTTTCTGATGTTTGTAAATATTTTTTTATTTTTTGTAACTTAGTTATTTTTTATTTTTTGTACTTTAGTTAGTTTATTTAATTGTATTTATTTGTAGGAATTGTATTTAATGTATTTATTGCTAGTGTAGTGTTAGGTTTAATTGTAGATAATTGTAGGAAGTTTATTTAATTAATTTATTGATAGTGTAGTGTTAGGTTTAATTGTAACTTAGGTTAGGATTTATTTTACAGGTAATTTTGTAATTATTTTAACTATTTTAGCTATTAAATAGTTCTTAACTATTTAATAGCTATTGTACCTGGTTAAAATAAATACAAAGTTGCCTGTAAAATAAATATAAATCCTAAAATAGCTATAATATAAATATAATTTATATTGTAGCTATATTAGGATTTATTTTACAGGTAAGTATTTAGCTTTAAATAGGAATAATTTATTTAATAAGAGTTAATTTATTTTGTTAGATTTAAATTATATTTAACTTAGGGGGGTGTTAGTGTTAGGGTTAGACTTAGCTTTAGGGGTTAATACATTTATTAGAATAGCGGTGAGCTCCAGTCGGCAGATTAGGGGTTAATGTTTGAAGTTTGGTGTCGGCGATGTTAGGGAGGGCAGATTAGGGGTTAATACTATTTATTATAGGGTTAGTGAGGCGGATTAGGGGTTAATAACTTTATTATAATAGCGGTGCGGTCCGCTCGGCAGATTAGGGGTTAATAAGTGTAGGCAGGTAGAGGCGACGTTGTGGGGGGCAGATTAGGGGTTAATAAATATAATATAGGGGTCGGCGGTGTTAGGGGCAGCAGATTAGGGGTACATAGGGATAATGTAAGTAGCGGCGGTTTACGGAGCGGCAGATTAGGGGTTAATAATAATATGCAGGGGTCAGCGATAGCGGGGGCGGCAGAATAGGGGTTAATAAGTGTAAGGTTAGGGGTGTTTAGACTCGGGGTACATGTTAGGGTGTTAGGTGCAGACGTAGGAAGTGTTTCCCCATAGCAAACAATGGGGCTGCGTTAGGAGCTGAACGCGGCTTTTTTGCAGGTGTTAGGTTTTTTTTCAGCTCAAACAGCCCCATTGTTTTCTATGGGGGAATCGTGCACGAGCACGTTTTTGAAGCTGGCCGCGTCCGTAAGCACCGCTGGTATCGAGAGTTGAAGTTGCGTTAAATATGCTCTACGCTCCTTTTTTGGAGCCTAACGCAGCCATTCTGTGAACTCTCAATACCAGCGGTATTTAAAAGGTGCGGCCAGAAAAAAGCCAGCGTTAGCTACGCACCCCTTTGGCCGCAGAACTCTAAATCTAGGCGATATATTGCTCCAGATACAATGACACTCCTGATCTTACCTACCAGTTTTTTAACAAATGATTCAAAGAGAATAAAGTAAATTTGTTAAAAGAAATCATTTGGAAACATTTTGGGCCAGATTACAAGTGCAAAATTGTGCTTACGCTAGTACAATATTTGCGCTCCACTCAGTAATACCAGCGCACACAAATGTGCTCTGTATTTTCAATGTCAGGGCAATGAAAACGCAACCTCACATTGACATTGCAGGGAAGCATTGCACTAACGAATGGGAGCCTCATTCTGATGCCGATAGACATGGCAGATAACTGTGCAGTAAAGGGGATAAGTTATGCAGCGATGGGCAGCAAATGTAAAATATATATGTATATGAATATATACATATATGTTTATGTGTTTATAGTTGTATATAGACATATTAACACATAAATATATATATATATATATATATATATATATATATATATATATATTGTATATATATATATATATATATATATATATATATATATATATATATATATATAGTTGTATGCAAAAGTTTAGGCTATAGGAAGCGTCTAGAGGCTGTTATATCTGCTACAGGAGGCTCTACTAAATATTGATGCAACATTTGGGGTGCCCAAATTTATGCACCTGTCTAATTTCGTTTTGATGCATATTGCACATTTTCTGTTAATCCAATAAACCTAATTTCACTACTGGAATATTACTGTGTCCTTCAGTAATTTGATAGAACAAAATGAAATTGCTGATCCAAACACCCAATTATTTATAAATAAAAATCTTGGAAATTGTCAGGGGTGCCTAAACTTTTGCATATGACTGTATATATTTATATATATATTTATTTATTTATTTACAGTGAACAACAGTCCTCACAGATTGCAAAATAAACTTTTCACTGTCCTTTTTTTCTAACACCTCACATACCCTAACTTTACCTCCTAAAAACTAAAGTTCTTATTTTTTTATTTTTTTTTTTTAAATTTAAAGGCACCATACAGTTTATTTTGGAAGCAATTGGGAGACATTTTTAAAATTAACCAGAGATCTGATCTCTGGTCAAGTTTTGTAACTAATTGCTACTGCAAGCTTGCGGTAGCATTAACCAGCCACTTGTAATGGCTGGTTATTTATTGTGCTCAGCTAAACAGGCGCGCAATAAAGTAGCGTTCCACTTGTAATCTTAAATCTAGTCCTTTATTTTTTTAAATTGCGCGCTGTTTTTGAATTATAAAAGAAAAAAATGGGTTTTTATATCCCTTTAAAGAGAATACAAGTGCAGACCTACCCTTGAAAATGTATTGCCCCCTTAAATTCTGCTCCTCTAAGCACAGATTGAGTTGGCCTAAACCAAAATACACCCCTAATTAAAAAACATTGTGGATCTAACTCACTAGACATCATATTATTTTATTATTTTTTAACTGCTTTCTATTACCTTAAGTTTTAGAAACATTAAAAAAGTATACACATAGATTAGGCTCACATCCCGCCCCTTAAAATTATTTAAACAAATAGTAAAACAATCATGTTGGTTGCAAATGAAGTTCTTTTATAAACAAATTCCCTCATTTACTAAGGTAAGTTTTTTTTTTTTTTAAAAGGATTGTGCTCGCCCCCATAGTAAGGAACTACAATGACACTTTATGCAAAGGTCCTATGTAGGTTTTGAATTTGGTTGTGTTAAAGGGACACTGAACCCAAAAATTTTCTTTCATGATTCAGATAGAGCATGCAATTTTAAGCTACTTTCTAATTTATTCCTATTATCAATTTTTCTTCATTCTCTTGCTATCTTTATTTTAAAAAGAAGACATCAAAGCATTTTTTTTATTCAGAACTCTGGACAGCACTTTTTTATTGGTGGATGAGTTTATCCACCAATCAGCAAGAACAATCCAGGTTGATCACCAAAAATGGGCTGGCATCTAAACTTACTTTCTTGCATTTCAAATAAAGATACCAAGAGAATGAAGAACATTTGATAATAGGAGTAAATTAGAAAGTTGCTTAAAATGTCATGCTCTATCTGAATCACGAAAGAAAACATTTGGGTACAGTGTCCCTTTAATGTAAATACATATACATATTTCATATAAAATTGAAGAAAAAAAAGTTGCACAGCAAGCCTAGAAGGTTAGTATATGCATAGATAAGCCCTATACAGTAAAGCTATGCCCCTACAGACTATAGCCATAATTACTAATGTATGCTAGGAGACAAACAATTAAGGGGACGTGTTATTCATAGGGTAAATTGCTTGAAAGTGGTGCTGCATAGCTATAAAAAACACTGTCAAGAAAATATCACATGAACATCTCTATTCAAAATTTCAGATTCAGAGTTAGTGCACTGTAATCCAGAGCTCACTGTTTTACTGTCATCTGCAAGGTGAAAAAAAAAACCAGCCAATCAGCATCATCATTGTTAAGACTAAAGTTTGCTTTACTGTGATCCCATGGGATTTTACTATAATCTTGCAAGATTTCATAGTAAACTTCCTTAAAGAGATATTAAACCCAATGTTTTTTTCTTTCATGATAGAGCATGCAATTTTAAGCAACTTTCTAATTTACTTCTACTATCAACTTTTTTTTCGTTCTCTTGGTATCTTTATTCGTTAAAGCAATAATGTAAACTTAGGAGTTGGCCCATTTTTGGCTCAGCACCCTGGATAGCACTTGTTGATTGGTGACTACATTGGCTATACCAATCAGCAAGCGTTACCCTGGTACTGAACCAAAAATGGGCTGGCTCCTAAGCTTAAATTCCTGCTTTTTATATAAAGATACCAAGAGAATGAAGAAAAATTGATAATAGGAGTAAATTAGAAAGCTGCTTAAAATTCCATGCTCTAAAAATTGGGAATTCCTGATTGGATGCTGAAAGTTCCTTTACAATACATTGGTATGTGGCTACTGAGGAAGTTTCGAAGTAAAATACCTTTTTGTTTTTTACATAAAAAACATAATTTATGTAAGAACTTACCTGATAAATTCATTTATTTCATATTAGCAAGAGTCCATGAGCTAGTGACGTATGGGATATACATTCCTACCAGGAGGGGCAAAGTTTCCCAATCCTTAAAATGCCTATAAATACACCCCTCACCACACCCACAAATCAGTTTAACGAATAGCCAAGAAGTGGGGTGATAAGAAAAAAGTGCGAAAGCATAAAAAAATAAGGAATTGGAATAATTGTGCTTTATACAAAAAAATCATGACCACCACAAAAAAGGGTGGGCCTCATGGACTCTTGCTAATGTGAAAGAAATGAATTTATCAGGTAAGTTCTTACATAAATTATGTTTTCTTTCATGTAATTAGCAAGAGTCCATGAGCTAGTGACGTATGGGATAATGAATACCCAAGATGTGGATCTTCCACGCAAGAGTCACTAGAAAGGGAGGGATAAAATAAAGACAGCCAATTCCGCTGAAAAATAATCCACACCCAAAACAAAGTTTAAATCTTATAATGAAAAAAACTGAAATTATAAGCAGTAGAATCAAACTGAAACAGCTGCCTGAAGTACTTTTCTACCAAAAACTGCTTCAGAAGAAGAAAACACATCAAAATGGTAGAATTTAGTAAAAGTATGCAAAGAAGACCAAGTTGCTGCTTTGCAAATCTGATCAACCGAAGCTTCATTCTTAAATGCCCAGGAAGTAGAGACTGACCTAGTCGAATGAGCTGTAATCCTTTGAGGCGGAGTTCTACCCGACTCAACATAAGCATGATGAATCAAAGACTTTAACCAAGATGCCAAGGAAATAGCAGAAGCCTTCTGACCTTTCCTAGAACCAGAAAAGATAACAAATAGACTAGAAGTCTTTCGGAAATTCTTAGTAGCTTCAACATAATATTTCAAAGCTCTAACTACATCCAAAGAATGCAACGATCTTTCCTTAGAATTTTTAGGATTAGGACACAATGAAGGAACCACAATTTCTCTACTAATGTTGTTAGAATTCACAACCTTAGGTAAAAATTTAAATGAAGTTCGCAACACAGCCTTATCCTGATGAAAAATCAGAAACGGAGACTCACAAGAAAGAGCAGATAATTCAGAAACTCTTCTAGCAGAAGAGATGGCCAAAAGAAACAAAACTTTCCAAGAAAGTAATTTAATATCCAGCGAATGCATAGGTTCAAACGGAGGAGCTTGAAGAGCCCCCAGAACCAAATTCAAACTCAAAGGAGGAGAAATTGACTTAATAACAGGTTTTATACGAAGCAAAGCCTGGACAAAACAATGAATATCAGGAAGACTAGCAATCTTTCTGTGAAAAAGAACAGAAAGAGCAGAGATTTGTCCTTTCAAGGAACTTGCAGACAAACCTTTATCCAAACCATCCTGAAGAAACTGTAAAATTCTAGGAATTCTAAAAGAATGCCAAGAAAAATGATGAGAAGAACACCAAGAAATGTAAGTCTTCCAGACTCGATAATATATCTTCCTAGATACAGATTTACGAGCCTGTAACATAGTATTAATTACGGAGTCAGAGAAACCTCTATGACTGAGAATCAAGTGTTCAATCTCCATACCTTCAAATTTAAGGATTTGAGATCCTGATGGAAAAAAAGACCTTGCGATAGAAGGTCTGGTCTTAACGGAAGAGTCTACGGTTGGCAAGTAGCCATCCGGACAAGATCCGCATACCAAAACCTGTGAGGCCATGCTGGAGCCACCAGCAGAACAAACGAACGCTCCTTTAGAATCTTGGAAATCACTCTTGGAAGAAGAACTAGAGGTGGAAAGATATAGGCAGGATGATACTTCCAAGGAAGTGACAATGCATCCACTGCTTCCGCCTGAGGATCCCTGGATCTGGACAGATACCTGGGAAGTTTCTTGTTTAGATGAGAAGCCCTCAGATCTATTTCTGGAAGTCCCCACATTTGAACAATCTGAAGAAATACCTCTGGGTGAAGAGACCATTCGCCCGGATGTAACGTTTGGCGACTGAGATAATCCGCTTCCCAATTGTCTATACCTGGGATATGAACCGCAGAAATTAGACAGGAGCTGGATTCCGCCCATACCAGTATTCGAGATACTTCTTTCATAGCCAGAGGACTGTGAGTCCCTCCTCGATGATTGACATATGCCACGGTTGTGACATTGTCCGTCTGAAAACAAATGAACGACTCTCTCTTTAGAAGAGGCCACGACTGAAGAGCTCTGAAAATTGCACAGAGTTCCAAAATGTTGATTGGTAATCTCGCCTCCTGAGATTCCCAAACCCCTTGTGCTGTCAGAGACCCCCAAACAGCTCCCCAACCTGTCAGACTTGCATCTGTTGAAATCACAGTCCAGGTCGGAAGAGCAAAAGAAGCCCCCTGAACTAAACGATGGTGGTCTGTCCACCACATCAGAGAGTGTCGTACAATCGGTTTTAAAGATATTAATTGAGATATCTTTGTATAATCCCTGCACCACTGGTTCAGCATACAGAGCTGAAGAGGTTGCATGTGAAAACAAGCAAAGGGGATCGCGTCCGATGCAGCAGTCATAAGACCTAGAATTTCCATGCATAAGGCTACCGAAGGGAATGATTGAGACTGAAGGTTTCGACAAGCTGAAACCAATTTCAGACGTCTCTTGTCCGTCTGAGACAGAGTCATGGACACTGAATCTATCTGGAAACCTAAAAAGGTTACCCTTGCCTGAGGAATCAATTAACTCTTTGGTAAATTGATCCTCCAACCATGTTCTCGAAGAAACAATACAAGTCGATTCGTATGAGATTCTGCTAAATGTGAAGACTGAGCAAGTACCAAGATATCGTCCAAATAAGGAAATACCACAATACCCTGTTCTCTGATTACAGATAGAAGGGCACCGAGAACCTTTGTAAAAATCCTTGGAGCTGTTGCTAGGCCAAATGGCAGAGCCACAAACTGGTAATGCTTGTCTAGGAAAGAGAATCTCAGAAACTGATAGTGATCTGGATGAATCGGAATATGCAGATATGCATCCTGTAAATCTATTGTGGACATATAATGCCCTTGCTGAACAAAAGGCAGAATAGTCCTTATAGTTACCATTTTGAATGTTGGTATCCTTACATAACGATTCAATATTTTTAAATCCAGAACTGGTCTGAAGGAATTCTCCTTCTTTGGTACAATGAAGAGATTTGAGTAAAACCCCAGCCCCTGTTCCAGAACTGGAACTGGCATAATTACTCCAGCCAACTCTATATCTGAAACACATTTCAGAAATGCTTGAGCCTTCACTGGATTTACTGGGACACGGGAAAGAAAAAATCTTCTTGCAGGAGGCCTTATCTTGAAGCCTATTCTGTACCCTTGTGAAACAATGTTCTGAATCCAAAGATTGTGAATCGAATTGATCCAAATTTCTTTGAAAAAACGTAATCTGCCCCCTACCAGCTGAGCTGGAATGAGGGCCGCACCTTCATGTTGACTTGGGAGCTGGCTTTGGCTTTCTAAAAGGCTTGGATTTATTCCAGACTGGAGATGGTTTCCAAACTGATACTGCTCCTGTAGGGGAAGGATCAGGCTTTTGTTCCTTATTGTGACGAAAGGAACGAAAACGATTAGCAGACCTAAATTTACCTTTAGATTTTTTATCCTGTGGTAAAAAAGTTCCTTTCCCCCCAGTAACAGTTGAAATAATAGAATCCAACTGTGAACCAAATAATTTATTACCCTGGAAAGAAAGGGAAAGCAAAGTTGACTTAGAAGACATATCAGCATTCCAATTTTTAAGCCATAAAGCTCTTCTAGCTAAAATAGCTAAAGACATATACCTGACATCAACCCTAATGATATCAAAGATGGCATCACAAATAAAATTATTAGCATGTTGAAGAAGATTAACAATGCTATGGGAATTATGATCTGCTACTTGTTGCGCTAAAGCTTCCAACCAGAAAGTTGAACCTGCAGCAACATCCGCTAAAGATATAGCAGGTCTAAGAAGATTACCTGAACAAAAGTCAGCTTTTCTTAAAAAGGATTCAATTTTCCTATCTAAAGGATCCTTAAAGGAAGTACTATCTGCCGTAGGAATAGTAGTACGTTTAGCAAGAGTAGAGATAGCCCCATCAACCTTAGGGATTTTGTCCCAAAACTCTAATCTGTCAGATGGCACAGGATATAATTGCTTAAACCGTTTTGAAGGAGTAAATGAATTACCCAAATTATTCCATTCCCTGGAAATTACTTCAGAAATAGCATCAGGAATGGGAAAAACCTCTGGAATAACTACAGGAGATTTAAAAACCGTATTCAAACGTTTAGATTTAGTATCAGGAGGACCAGACTCCTCTATTTCTAATGCAATTAAAACTTCTTTAAGCAAAGAACGAATAAATTCCAATAAATATGAAGATTTATCAGTATCAACCTCTGAAACAGAATCCTCTGAACCAGAGGAATCATTATCAGAATCAGAATGATGATGTTCTTTTAAAAATTCATCTGAAAAATGAGAAGTTTAAAGACCTTTTACGTTTACTAGAAGGAGCAATAACAGACATAGCCTTCTTAATAGATTTAGAAACAAAATCTCTTATGTTAACAGGAACACCCTGAATATTAGATGTTGATGGAACAGCAACAGGTAATGGAACATTACTAAAGGAAATATTATCTGCATTAACAAGTTTGTCATGACATTCATTACAAACAACAGCCGGAGGAACAGATACCACAAGTTTACAACAAATACACTTAACTTTGGTAGATCCAGCATCAGGCAGCAATTTTCCAGAAGTATTTTCTGATTCAGGGTCAATCTGAGACATCTTGCAATATGTAATAGAAAAAACAACATATAAAGCAAAATTGATCAAATTCCTTAAAAGACAGTTTCAGGAATGGGAAAAAAATGCCAATGAACAAGCTTCTAGCAACCAGAAGCAAATAAACAATGAGACTTAAATAATGTGGGGACGATAATGACGCCCATATTTTTTAGCGCCAAAAGAGACGCCCACATTATTTGGCGCCTAAATGCTTTAAGCGCCAAAAATGACGCCACATCCGGTAACGCCGACATTTTTGGCGCAAAAACGTCAAAAAATGACGCAACTTCCGGCGACAAGTATGACGCCGGAAATAACAAGAAAATTTTTGCGCCAAAAAAGTCCGCGGCAAGAATGACCCAATAAAATGAAGCATTTTCAGCGCCCGCGAGCCTAACAGCCCACAGGAGAAAAGTCAAATTTTTAAGGTAAGAAAAAATTGATTATTCAAATGCATTATCCCAAATAATGAAACTGACTGTCTGAAATAAGGAATGTTGAACATCCTGAATCAAGGCAAATAAATGTTTAAACACATATATTTAGAACTTTATATAAAAGTGCCCAACCATAGCTTAGAGTGTCACAAAAATAAGACTTACTTACCCCAGGACACTCATCTGCATGTAGTAGAAAGCCAAACCAGTACTGAAACGAGAATCAGTAGAGGTAATGGTATATATAAGAGTATATCGTCGATCTGAAAAGGAGGTAAGAGATGAATCTCTACGACCGATAACAGAGAACCTATGAAATAGACCCCGTAGAAAGAGATCATTGAATTCAAATAGGTAATACTCTCCTCACATCCCTCTGACATGCACTGCACACTGAGAGGAAAACCGGGCTCCAACCTGTTGCAGAGCGCATATCAATGAAGAATCTAGCACAAACTTACTTCACCACCTCCATGGGAGGCAAAGTTTGTAAAACTGATTTGTGGGTGTGGTGAGGGGTGTATTTATAGGCATTTTAACGTTTGGGAAACTTTGCCCCTCCTGGTAGGAATGTATATCCCATACGTCACTAGCTCATGGACTCTTGCTAATTACATGAAAGAAATGTTTATGTAATATTATCTAGCCAACTTTCTACAACTATTCTGCATCACTTTCAAATGATTCAACATTTTGGTATCATGTCCCTTGTATTGAGTATTCATAATTTATTTATATGTATCTTCTTTATGCATTTTCTTCCTTTCTTTCTCTCTTTCAGAGAGACTTAGGTGCCCCTCTTGTGTACAAAGAAAATGGCACTTGGACCCTGATCGGCATTCTCGTATTGGCATTAAACCCCTGTTCTGCATCCACTCCACTTTACTACAGCCGTGTTGCATCCTTCGATGATTGGTTCAACAACATCTTTTCTCAATATTCGTTTAAATGAAATATGTATTCAGATACATCTGATAATAAATATCAAAAAATTTAATAAACGAGTCAAGACACTTTAGCATTCATGGAAATGATGCTTCTTGTTGCATTTTTTATTTATAATACATTGTTATTTTAGACAGAAAAAAGGTGATAAAGCAATTTCAGAGCAATGAAAGAATGTATCTAAACCCCATTCAAGTGATGGTAAATTTTGAAAGATAAGTTTTTCTTAACTTAAAGAGCATGTTTAAATTATGCCAGTCCACTTACCAATTTCGTCCTGAGTTAATGTTTTCACTAAATTCTTCATATTTACACAGCCCCCCTTGCTAGTCTATTTTTTTTTTCTTTTTCTTATGTTTCCTTATTCTAGCCAATCACAATCATTGTCATGTGACTCTCTTTTTTCAATGTGACCCCGGCATCAGCAAATAATGCATGTGCAGCAGCGTTATCCTTGGTTAGAAGCCATTAGCCAACCATTGTAGTTTTAGGCCTGACTCGTGCATGCTAATAAACTGCTCATGTTATTATAAGGGATTGCTCACTCGCTATGTGTTTTTATTCATACGCTTCATTCAAGTAAACAGTTATGCTTGTGATTCACTGTTTACTTGAATGATGTAGCCGGTGTTCTGTAATATATCCCTACCTTGTTACGTTGTCCTACCTACGTAACGCGTACGGCCAAGCCTACATCTAGATAGAGAACTTTCATATCCGCCATATTTGTTTTAAAAGGAGGCTGATGTGAAAATAATGATCGGATTCAGTATAATTTTTCCGACCACATTATATTTGGCTGTTTTGGAGTTCAGAGCTCGCTCAAACATAAAAAATTAAAACCTAAACACAAAATATTATCAGCTAGATTACGAGTTTTGCGGTATGAGTGAAAAAGCAGCCTTAAGGCTCTTTTTCACTACCGCTGGTATTACGAGTCTTGCAGGTATATCTGTACCGCACACGTTTTTGGCCGTAACGCAACATAACTACCGCAACTTTCCAAAAGTACTTTTTCAATAGGACTTCCATAGCGCCGGTATTACTAGTCTGCCTGGGAAGCCAAAAAGTGTGTGGTACACCCTATACCATCAAGATCTATACCGTAAACTGAAAGTCAGTAGTTATGGGTTTTATGCTACAACGCCGTAACATAAAACTCATAACTAAAGTGCTAAAAAGTACACTAACACCCATAAACTACCTATTAACCCCTAAACCGAGGCCCTCCCACATCACAAAGACTAAAATAAAATTATTAACCCCTAATCTGCCACTCCGGACATCGCCGCCACTATAATAAACATATTAAACCCTAAAACGCCGCACTCCAGCATCGCAAACACTAGTTTATTATTATTAACCCCTAATCTGCTGTCCCTAACAACGCTGCAACCTACATTACTGTTATTAACCCCTAATCTGCTGCCCCCAAAATTGCCGCCGCTATACTAAAGTTATTAACCCCTAAACCTAACCCTAAGTCTAACCCTAACACCCACTAACTTTAATGTAATTAAAATAAATCTAAATAAAACCTACTATTAATAACTAAATAATTCATATTTAAAACTAAATACTTAACTATAAAATAAACCCTAAGCTTGCTACAATATAACTAATAGTTACATTGTAGTTAGCTTAGGTTTTATTTTTATTTCACAGCTAAGTTTGTATACTAGGTAGACTAGTTAGTAAATAGTTATTAACTATTTACTAACTACCTAGCTAAAATAAATACAAATTTACCTGTAAAATAAAAGCTAACCTGAGTTACACTAATACCTAACCTTACACTACAATTAAATAAATTACATTAATTAAATACAATTAACTACAATTACAAAACCCCCCCACTAAATTACACAAAATAAAAAACAAATTATCAAATATTTAAATTAATTACACCTAATCTAATAGCCCTATCAAAATTAAAAAGCCCCACAAAATAAAAAAACCTAGCCTACACTAAACTGCCAATAGCCCTTAAAAGGGCCTTTTGCGGGGCATTGCCCCAAAGAAATCAGCTCTTTTACCTGTAAAAAAAAATACAAACAACCCCCCAACAGTAAAACCCACCACTTACACAACCAACCCCCTCAAATAAAAACCTATCTAAAAAAAACATAAGCTTCCTATTGCCCTGAAAATGGCATTTGGATGGGCATTACCCTTAAAAGGCCATTTAGCTCTTTTTCAGCCCAAACCCTAATCTAAAAATAAAACCCACCCAATAAACCCTTAAAAAAACCTAACACTAACCCCCGAAGATCCACTTACAGTCTTTGAAGACCGGACATCCATCCTCAACGAAGCGGCAGAAGTCTTCATCCAAGCGGCAAGAAGTCCTAAACGAAGCCGGGAGAAGTTATATTGGCTTTTTAAAATTCTATTGACTGATTCAATAGTAAAAAAATAATGCTATCATCACAAGCTAATAACATACATAATTTTATTTTTATTATGTTTTAATGTTTTATATTTGAGCGAGATCTGCACTCAAAACAGTCAAATATCACCATCCCATCAATATTTTGCTATCAGCCTCCGTTTCAAACTAAAATGGCAATATGAAAGTGCTCGTACGTGTTACGTAGGTAGAAAAAACATAACACAGTAGGCAAATATAACAGAACACCGGAGATTTACAGCATACACAGTTGATAACCTGCTCGGGATCAATCATCTAAACTCTCTACACTCACATTTTTTTTATTCTGCTACTCCGTTGCGTGTAGAGTGATCCCGCCCTCTCTATACTTCACATAAGTGAAGACAGGAAAATGAAATGGACGGAGAGAAGGTAATGGTGGTCATATTCTAAATATTGCTTTATTTTAAAATGTATACATTATTTTATAATAATGCAATTTAAGTTACAAATCTTAAAGAGACAGTTTCCCACACAACCACACACAAAATCCATGTACAACTCACAACACGCTGGACAAGCACACACTCCACACACACCCTTCCCTGGTACAACCAACACAAGTGCACAAACATCCAAGGTAAACAGCTTTAAATGAACAGCTGACATCATCCACAGTCTTTAAAGGGCAGGTCAATTCATCAAAATTGACATTTCAAGCATTTTCTTCAAAAACTTACCTTTTACTCCTGAAAGCTGCTCCATCGATTCCCCCGGCCGTCGGAAGCCTCTGCTTACGTCAGAAATTACAAATCCAGCTTCCTCCAATCATGGTGATCCCCCCCGGGGGGATCATGGCCTGAGGGAACGCTGTGATTGGATGAAGCCGGATTCGTCACTATGCACCTGCGAAGAGGACTTGCGATGGGCAGGGGAAAAACACTTGAAATCTCAATTTTGATGAATTAAAGTGCCCTTGTTTTTAATAGGATTATTAAAAAACGGATACTAATTCGTCTAAATTGACCTTCACTTTAAACACTAAATAAATGCTAGATAGAATGATACATTCAAAGAAAAGATTAGTCTGAGAATAACATGAAGATGGATTTTTTAAAGTTTCATTAGCTGTTTAAATATTGACATAATAAGTGTAAAGTTTTAGTGTCTATAAAGCAATGGGAGCTACCTGCCATGTTTTACCTCTGTGAGCCTCTGCAGACTGCCCCCTTACTTCAGTTCTTTTGACAGACTTGCATTATAGCCAATCAGTGCTGACTCTTAAACAACTTCACGGGAGTGAGCGCAATGTTATTTATATGACACACATGAACTAGCAGTGTTTAACTGTGGACAACTAAAATGCACCGTGATAAGTCAGTTTTTCACAGTTTTGACATTAGTTTGAGCCTACCTAGGTTTAGCTTTCAACACATTATACCAAGAGAACAAAGCAAATTTGATGATAAACGTAAATTGGAAAGATTTTTTAAAATTGCATGCCCTATCTGAATCATGAAAGTTTAATTTTGACTAGACTGTCCCTTTAAAAGAACAGCTCATGAAAGGGGCATGAAACCCAAAAAATGTTATTTCATGATTCAGACAGAGCATAGAATTTTAAACAACTTTCAAGTTCACTTCCATTATTAGCTATGCTTTATTCTCTTGGTATACTTTGTTGAATGAGCAGCAATTCACTACTGGGAGCTAGCTGAACACAACGATAAGCCAATGACAAGAGGTATATATGTGCAGCCACCAATCTGCAGCTAGCTCCCAGCACCTGGGCCTACCAAGGTATGCTTTTCTACAAAGAATACCAAGACAGAGAACAAAGCAAGCTATATAGCAGCAGTAAAATTGACAGTTTTTTAAAATTGTATGTTCTATGTGAATCATGAATGGAAATGTTTTGGTTTCATGTATCTTTAAGATCACAGTATGAACAAAATCATGCACATCACACACAGCTTTAAAGGAAAAGCTCCCATCATGTGCACAGAGTCCTTAAGGTACAGACTCACAAACTTTAAAGGGATTGGTCAGCTCACGCTAATTGAGCCGCACACACACTCAGAGCCTAATTTTTAAAGCTCTCTGCTCTAGCAAGATTATCTAAGAAATCTCATCAGTACTGCAGGGTCCCTCAATTTTTTAAAGGGGCAAATTTTAGCTTGAGAGCTGTTTATCTCTCTGGGTAGTGTCCAATATGCAAAGGAGAGACCCCTACAATATAATGCATTAAAACAAATGCATGATTTCTCTCCATGCAAGGGAGCATTTCATCATTCGGCCCACAATATTAAAGGAACATCTTAGAGCACACACATAGATACAACCTTTAAAGGCCCAACTCATGGCACATATACACACACAGAGACTTAAAGGGACATTAAAGTCATAATTAGACAATCATTATTTAGACAGAGCATACAATTTTAAACAATTTTACAATTTACTTATATTGTTTAATTTGCTTCCTTCTCTTGTTATCCTTTGCTGAAAGGTTTATCTAGGAAAGTGCAGGAGCAGTGTTGAAAATAATAAGCAATATCTGTCTCTGTTTTTTGCAGTGTTTTGTGAGGTCTGAATGGGTTAATTTGTATGCTGGCATTATTAGACAGGATAGGCCAGTCTTGTTTAATGGGGCTATAACATGTAGCTAGTTCTGAGTGTATGTCTGCTTATTTATTTCTAAATCTAATCTTTTTCTATCCTTGTTTAAATTCTTGCATTCCAGCTAGTATCAGTAAACACTTAAGTTCCTTGTTATCTTGATAGGCCAAATATGTGTGTATATGAATGTATGTACACAACTCTTTGTAAACATAAGGAATGTCTCATAAAAAGTAGACACTAGTTCATTCCTGACCTTTGCCCTTTTTCATGATATATGGTCAAACACAGTAAAACCTACAATTCTGTAAACTGTTATTTACTTATGTTGTAACCATATTTGTTAAAACCCTTGCATTTTTTTAGCTAGCCAATCATAAACTGTAATAGCCTAGATGTGTAGTGTATAAAAACCTGGGATGGGAACTGACCCCCCCAGAGAAAACTTTGTATGGTTTCTCTCCATACTGCATTGTGTAATCAATAAACAAACTCTTTTTAACCTGTCTTGGTCTGAAGAAGTTATTCAGTCCAGGGTGAGTATATCACCAACACATGGCGTAGTCGGCCGGATGGCAAAATCTCAGACAGCAGTCCAAGTGGCAAAGACTTTCTGCTCCAGGGACACTCAATTAAGACCTGTCTTCTGAATGGTAAGAACATTTTTGTTTTTAGTTTAACAGTAATTGAGTGTCTCTGGGTGAGGGGTCAGAGCTGTTTGGCGTTCTAGGTGACGCTATCCTAAGAGGCTTTGTTTATTGATTTATTAAAGTTATGTGTTGTATTGCGTAAATTGTTTTTGTAAAAAAGTTAAAATTTGTGACCTAGGAGGGTGTCTATTTAAAGGCAACTGGGATTAGGAGACTGGGTTTACAGTTCTAGCCGCCCAAACCTGACTGCAAGTCCCACCGGAGGTTAACCAGTCAGTGTTTGAATGCAAGGGGAACTATGACAAACCTATATCCGAAACTGTGACCTGGCAGACACCTTAAGAGGGAACATAGTTACCTGTTATCTTATTATTAGTTTAGGAAAACCTTCTGGATAAGTCCTGATTAGACAGCTTTATTTCTTGTATGAGCACTGATAGTATTCCCAGTGAATGTATGTAATAGACACTACTATAAAGAATAAGATTGCACAGATACTGATATAAAAATCTAGTATAAAACTGTTTAAAAACTTACTTAGAAGCTCTCAGTCTGCTCTGTTGAAAAGGTAGCTGGAAAGCCCACTGCAAGTGGGAAATAAGACACACACCCCATCCCCCTTCTTTTTCATATGAAAAGACCCTTTACACAAACAGGAGCAAGCTGGAGTAGGTATCTGTCGGTATTCTCATAAAACTTTGGGGCTTGGTTAGGAGTCTGAAAATCAGAGCAATGTTATTTAAAAATAAGCAAAACTATACATTTAAAAAAAAAAACAACAGCAACTTTATGGGCTATATAAATAGATAATCTACAAAACATTAATGCAAAGAAAAAATTAGTGTATAATGTCCCTTTGAGGGCAAACACGTGGTGTAGTATTGCCAGGTTGGGGTGAAGGTTCCCCTGATACAATACAATTCTCTTTTAAGTAACATTTAAAAAAAAATAGTAAAAAGTAAAAAGTCAATTTAAAATGGGACATAGTTCCTCTAAAGGCTATTCCACTAATCCTAAATGACTAAAAGGTTCCCCAGCAGATTATATGAATCAACACCATGGCCCTTTTTGTAATAAGTATCATACTAAATGGTCCCGACTAACTCAAAACAAAGGGTCCAATATATGGCCACAGGGGGTGGCTCTTGGAACCTAGATAAAATAAATACCCTAAGTAATGTTTTAACAGAGGTTTCAAAAAAGAACAACCCTACATCAGAAGAGTGGAAAGCATATTTTAAATGGAATACTGAGACAGTAAAAAGACAGTGTGAGTCGTTAGAGGATAATTATCAAAAAGAAGTTAAAAACTTAAATCTCCCACTAAGGGAAGAAAAAGAGCAAAAAAATAAAAAAATAAGAAAAAGAGGGCAAGGGGTAAAAGAATATAATGTTGGGGGGCGGAGCCGACTGCCGACATGGACGGTCGCAACTAAACTGAGCTCCGTGTTAAGTGAAGCTAGGGAGCACCTATAAAGTATGCCAAGCTAAGAGAAACATACTCAAACCTGCTCCGTTATACAGCACGTCTGCCAGTGGCACAACTTAAGCGATATTTGGGACTCAGCATCGGCCCTAAGATCAAGCTTACAGAAACCAACGGAAAGTTCCGGCATCAGCCGGTCTGGGCCTTAAAACAACGACTACCGGACGGATCGCTGTAGATGAGACCCTCATTGAGGTAATTAAGCACTCACCGCACCGAACATAGCATACTATTTAGACGCTGAGATACCCAGAAAAGCATACAGCAACAGATAAGCCACCACTGCAGGCCTCATTATACGAAGTGCGCAGGACGCACGAACAACAGAGGAGCATAATCGCATATGCACATTTGCCTAAAATAAAGCATCATAACATTTGCTAGCCACATTACTAGTGAGGGCTAACTGAGCTTGCGACTTACAAGCTCTCCTAACGAACTTCACATTCTGTAGAGCCTAAAGGCCAAAAACGCCAATAACCCAGCGTGCAGTACTGCTGGTACTACATTACGTACCTTGCCCACACGCCACAAACATCTAATCTCCTTTAACTATAACTTACAGCTTCAGAAATCAGCCCACATGGCAGCCAGAAGACAAGTAAAAGGGGATAAAATGCCGAAAACTCCTTCTAACACGGTGTCCAAACTTAACACTTATTTTAAGGCACTAAGCCCATCACAAGGCCCAGACACAGATTCTGAGCAAGATTCCACCACGAATGTAAACTCTGCTGAGATTCCGGATAGCCATAATGCTCCACTTACTAAAGCAGACATCAATTCTTTACCAACTAAGGAAGACTTCACCGCACTGATTCAACATGTGGGGAAAATTCTAAAGGACGGACTTGCAGAAGTCAAAAAAGAAATAGCAGAGCTTGGAGAAAGAATGGAATACTTAGAGGAGCAGGCTAATGATACTAATAACACTATAGATGAACACTCCCGATGCCTCTCCATTCATGACATCCAACTACAACAGCTTAAAAGCCAGCTTGAAGACCTGGATAACAGAGGAAGGAGGCAAAATCTGCGAATCAGAGGAGTGCCAGAGAGCATTACAGGAGAGCATATACCTCAATACCTGCAGAATTTATTCAAGTTCCTGACAAACGACCCCACTTCCTTACCTCTTCAATTAGATAGGGCCCACAGGGCCTTGAGGCCTAGACCAAAAGATTCGGAGCCTCCCAGAGACATTGTTTTAAAATTCCACAAATACCAGGACAAGGAGCTGATAGCCCAAGCAGCCAGGAAAATCTCCCCTATCACTTTTGAGGGGAAGCAGATTCAGATATATGCAGACTTAAGCCCGGTTACCCTTGCCAACAGAAGAGAGGCAAAATACTTAACAGAACATTTACGTGACTATGCCATCCAATACCGGTGGGGTTACCCATTTAGTATTAGAGTTAATAAAGACAACAAAATAATCACATATAAAGATCCAGGAGATTTGGAGGAGTTTTGCACAGCTCTACGCATACCAACCCCTCATATGCCAAGATGCAACGACAAGAATCCACCACCCATGGATGATTCCCACCCACCTCAACCCCAAAGCTCACAATGACAGAGGGTTAACAGAAAGAGACAGAGAATTCCACCCACACCTTCTTCCTCTTTCATGAAAGACACTTGAAGGAGTACAAGCAACATACTGGAGAGTACTTTTAGAGACAATTTTTTGAGTGATTTTAGTGTGACCTCTCAGGTTATATTGAAGTTATTACTAATTATAGTTTTAATTGGCTACATTATTTACAGGTTGATTAGTTGAATAAGTACCCTTTATTTACCCCATTAGGAGGTTTGCATAGCTACTATATGAAGAAATATAGTATACCCTAGGGTAAATGTACAGAAAATAGGCTATACCATCTATTATATGAATGTTTCAAACACTCCCTAGCTAAACTGTTTTCGGTTTCATGTTCATTTTCCCCCATACAGCCAGGGCGCTCTACAGCCTGGCTCAATGTTTGTTTCTTGTTTCTTATTTCTTGTTAGTCATTGTTTTGTCTATTATGTTTGTTACTGCATGTACAATAATGATTTTTGTCATCACAGATACAGAAGTTAGCTTATGCCACTCAGTCCGGGTCTGCCATGTACACAGAAAGAATAACACTGATAGGGTTCAAAAGAACTCTTCGCCTCACGATATAACTCACAGGCCCTCTCATGACGCTCCTGACCACCTTATCCCGTCACCAGGACTACTCTGCTCTTATATAAGGTACCCTTTATTCCATCTCAAGCTCCTCTTCAACGCTTCATCACTTACCAACATTAAACATGCCCTTACACCAACTTAAACTTTTATCACAAAATTGCAGGGGCCTTAACTCACCCACTAAGAGGTCAATTGCCTTAAACCACTTTAGGAAGCATGAAGGAGACATAGTCTTCGTTCAGGAGACCCATTTTTTGGGGCGAGACCCCCCAAGATTTTCGTCCCCAGATTACCCTGTAGGGTTTTTTAACTCCCATCCCCTAAAGAAAGTATCAGGGGTAGGCATCCTATTCCATAAAAACACTCATTTCCAACTTAATAATAAATTTGAAGATCCAGAGGGGAGAATCCTAATCCTTACAGGACTTCTCTTCAACACGCAGGTAACCCTTGTGTGCTTGTATGCCCCTAACACAGGCCAGCTTAAATTCCTAAGAAGAGCCAGCAATAAAATCTTAGAACTACAATCAGGTGCGGTGGTGGTAGGGGGTGACTTAAACGTGTTACTAAACCTAAAGATGGATAGTTCCTCCAACAAAAAGACTTGTAGTAACTACAACCCTCAAAGTATAACCGACTGCCTACGAGAAAACACCTTAGTTGATATCTGGAGACTGCAACATCCACAGAAAAAAGAATTCACACATTACTCACATACACAGAGATCCTTTTCAAGGATTGACTATTTTCTAGTAGATCACAATACCATGACATTAGCATCACATACAGAATTCTATACGGCTGCATGGACAGATCACTCGACGATTAGTCTAGAACTAGACTGGATAAATAAACCTTTACGACACACTGTATGGAGACTAGATGACTCATTATTACACGATCCAGATTTAGTCACAAAACTTAAACAAACAATAGAAGAATATTTTAGACACAATACTAATTCTGTAGACAACATTAGCACGTTATGGGAAGCCCATAAAGCAGTGGTTAGGGGCAGCTTTATACAGCTCAGCGCCAGGAAAAGAAGGGCCCAAAAATTAGAATACACTAACCTCACTCGACATTTGCAACTTGCAGAGAGCGCGCATAAACTTAACCCCGGCAGCGACACAACGCTAGATAACCTAACGGCTGCTAGGAGTGCAGTCAACAACTATTTACAAAGAGCTGCCCATAAAAGAGCCCTCGCCCTTAAAAAAGTATATTTTCACGGAGGCAATAGATCTGGCCCCTTGTTAGCTAGAGCCCTACGTAAGAAAGCTTCAACGAACCATATATATTCTATTAAAGATACAGATGGACGTACAATCCATGATAGCCCAAATATTGCTGAAACTTTTAGGAAATATTATGAACATATTTATAACTTATCGACTTCTACACCTCCCCCGAATAAGCAAGATATAATAGCCTACTTAGATTCGATATCAGTCCCCTCGCTCTCCGAAGAACAAAAGCAGAGCCTAGATTCACCGATTACTGCACATGAAATTCTGAAAGCCATATCAGACCTACCAGCAGGGAAAAGCCCTGGTCCGGACGGCCTTACAAATAAATATTATAAAACATTCAAAGATCTACTAGTCGCACCCCTCTTGTCCCTGTTTCACACTTTAGATGAGGAAGGATATCTTCCAATGCTAATGAAAGAAGCACATATATCAGTAATCCCTAAAGCAGGAAAAGATCAAGATTCCCCACCGAATTTTAGGCCCATTTCGCTTTTAAATACTGATCCTAAAATCCTAGCCAAAATTATAGCATCACGCATAAACCCGATCTTACCAACACTTATACACGCTGACCAGACAGGGTTTGTGGGGGGGAGAGAGGCAAGGGACAATACTATCAGGGCACTACAGCTGATGGAATACGCAAAAGCCAACAACATTAAAACGGTCTTCCTATCCACAGATGCCGAAAAGGCTTTTGACCGCCTAAATTGGGATTTTCTTTTCTCCACATTGCAAAAATTCGGGTTTGGGACCACAATAATCAACAGAATTGGGGCACTATACCTCTCACCAACTGCATAAGTTAGGATAAACGGCCTCCTTTCAGATACCCTTAACATTAGTAATGGGACAAGACAGGGTTGCCCTCTTTCCCCCATATTGTTTGTCCTCAGCATTGAAATGTTGGCAGCACGTATTAGAGAAAACGAGCAAATAGTAGGGATACCTTTAGGGGGCAACAATTACAAAGTGTCACTTTATGCAGACGATGTCCTCTTGTCTCTCGCCTCTCCACTTACCTCTCTGGAAGCAGTCACACGCGAATTTAAAAAGTTTGGAGACCTTTCCTACTTTTCTGTAAACTACACCAAATCTGAATTGATGAATATTAATCTCCCTAAAGCTGAGCTAGATATACTTGTAAGCCGGACTCCCTATAAATTACAAACCGCTGCATTAAAATACCTAGGAACCCATCTTACTCCAAATCACAGACTATTATTCCAACTTAACTATTCAAACTTACTCAAGTCCACACAAACAGAACTAAATTTGTGGTCCAAAAAACCCTTCTCCTGGTGGGGCAGAATCCAGACGCTAAAGATGACCACGTTACCCAGAATCCTATATATTATGCAGGCAGTTCCTATTAAGATACCCACTCCGTTCCTTTGCAGACTCCAGACCATCCTAAACAAATATGTATGGGGCTCGGTTAGACCAAGAGTTAGCAAAACAACACTGTACAGGCAGCAGGGAGAGGGTGGATTGGGACTCCCCTGTCTAGACGTCTACTATAAGGCGATTAGTCTCCAGAGAATACTCGACTGGCACAGGAACTCTATGACCAAAGCCTGGGTGTCTATAGATTCACATATTTTACAAATCCCGAACGCTGGAACCCTATGTTGGCTACCTCCATCCTATAGAAGTGACACAAAAAGCATATACCCCCTCTACAGTAGCCTTTTTGAAAACTGGAACAGAATCATTAAAATCCATCCTCACATTTCCACCTATAGATCCCCTATGTCGCCTATGTCTCCAAATGCTGAGTTTCTGGGAGGTTTAGATTTCACAAAGCCCACATCATCACACCTAGAAGTAGGATACACAATTCCTCTACATAAACTGTTGACAGGCAAAAGAGTGAAATCGCGCCAAGACCTACAACAATACCTGAACGGGGCATTTTCTAGTTGGCTTAAACACAAACAACTAACACACCTACTGGACACATCTGAACACAGTCCGGACTGGACTAGACCATTAACACCCTTTGAAACAAGCTGCATGACTCATAATACACTTGGACACCCCCTATCACTAGCCAAGTCCCTCTTACTGGCTCAGCACACAACAGACTTACCGACTTTTACAAACAAATGGCATTTAGAACTGAAAACTGAATTAGACAGGCAGACATGGAAACACATCTTCCGCTACACCAAAATTTCATCTACCTCAACAAAGATGATAGAACTGAATTATAGAGTTTTATCAAGATGGTACCTGACACCCACTAGGTTAAAAAGTATATACCCCACCACCTCAGACAAATGCTGGAGGGGTTGTGAGCAAAAAGGAACAATGCTACACATGTGGTGGGACTGTCCCGTTATACACCCCTTCTGGCTTCACGTGGAATCCCTGATACAAATTATTCTTAACTCCCCCTTTCAACTCACTCCTACCATAGCAATACTGAATCTATTGCCTAGGAAAGTAGACTATTTACGCCAACGTCTGTTGCAATTCATCATCAATTCGGCTAAAACACTAATTGCTAGAAAGTGGAAGAGCTCAGCAGCCCCCACATGGAAGGAACTATTAGCTCACTCTGATGACACATTAGTACTAGAAGAATACGGCTTCTTCAAAACCCAAAGACTTGACACTTTTTTAGACATTAAATTCCTTTGGGACTCCACCAAACCTGTGTTTATGGCTCAGACCTGAGACAAACCAATGTGGCAGGATAGAAGGAAATGTTTTGCTTTATACTGTATTATTTTTTCCTCTTAGCTTACTTTTAATTTCCTGGATGGCAATGGGAGGACCTCAACTCCAAAAGGACTAAAAACAAACTTATGACAATTTCGTTTACTGAAACAAAAATGCTGTAACAGACACGTTATTGTAGTGTTTTCTGTATTGTTTGGTTTGATTGTTTAAAACACCAATAAAAATGATTTACCAAAAAAAAAGAATATAATGTTTCAAATGTGGAAAGCTGGTACACATGAGCAAAGATTGTTGGTCAATAGTGATGTCGCGAATAGTTCGCCGGCAAATAGTTTGCGGCAAACATAGCATGTTCGCGTTCACCGCGAAGGGCGAACATATGCGATGTTCGTCCGCCCCCTATTCGTCATCATTGAGTAAACTTTGACCCTGACCTCACAGTCAGCAGACACATTCCAGCCAATCAGCAGGAGACCCTCCCTCCCAGACCCTCCCACCTCCTGGAAAGCATCCATTTTAGATTCATTTGGAAGCTGCATTCTTAGTGAGAGGAGGGACAGTGTAGCTGCTGCTGATTTAATAGGGAAATAGATAGCTAGGCTAGTGTATTCAGTGTCCACTACAGTCCTGAAGGACTCATCTGATCTCTGCTGTAAGAACAGCACCCCAAAAAGCCCTTTTTAGGGCTAGAACATCAGTGCCCACTTGCCCAGTGCCACCACTCATATCTGGTGTAACAGTAGTGTACATTTAAAAAAAAACAACACTTTTTTGATTGTGAAATAATAGCAGTGAGTTTCCTTCACACGTGTGCGTTTCAGAGCCTGCCAGGGCACAGTGTCACACCAGTGCAACTCATATCTGGTGTAAAAGTAGTGTACATTAACCCCTTAATGACCACAGCACTTTTCCATTTTCTGTCCGTTTGGGACCAGGGCTATTTTTACATTTCTGCTGTGTTTGTGTTTAGCTGTAATTTTCCTCTTACTCGTTTACTGTACCCACACATATTATATACCGTTTTTCTTGCCATTAAATGGACTTTCTAAAGATACTATTATTTTCATCATATCCTATAATTTACTATAAAAAAAATTATAAAATATGAGGAAAAAATGGAAAAAAACACACTTTTTCTAACTTTGACCCCCAAAATCTGTTATTCATCTACAACCACCAAAATACACCCATGCTAAATAGTTTCTAAATTTTGTCCTGAGTTTAGAAATACCCAATGTTTACATGTTCTTTGCTTTTTTTGCAAGTTATAGGGCCATAAATACAAATAGCACTTTGCTATTTCCAAACCATTTTTTTTTCAAAATTAGCGCTAGTTACATTGGAACACTGATATCTGTCAGGAATCCCTGAATAGCCATTGACATATATATATTTTTTTTTAGAAGACATCCCAAAGTATTGATCTAGGCCCATTTTGGTATATTTCATGCCACCATTTCACCACCAAATGCGATCAAATAAAAAAAATTGTTCACTTTTTCACAAATTTTTTCACAAACTTTAGGTTTCTCACTGAAATTATTTACAAATAGCTTGTGCAATTATGGCATAAATGGTTGTACATTTTTTTCTGGGATCCCCTTTGTTCAGAAATAGCAGACATATATGGCTTTGACGTTGCTTTTTCATAATTAGAAGGCCGCTAAATGCCACTGCGCACCACACGTGTATTATGTCCAGCAGTGAAGGGGTTAATTAGGGAGCATGTAGGGAGCTTTTTGGGGTAATTTTAGCTTTAGTGTAGTGTAGTAGACAACCCAAAGTATTGATCTAGGTCCATCTTGGTATATTTCATGCCACCATTTCACCGCCAAATGCGATCAAATAAAAAAAAAAGTTACATTTTTCCAAATTTTAGGTTTCTCACTGAAATCATTTACAAACATTTTGTGCAATTATGGCACAAATGGTTGTAAATACTTCTCTGGGATCCCCTTTTTTCAGAAATAGCAGACATATATGGCTTTGACGTTGCTTTTGATAATTAGAAGGCCGCTAAATGCCGCTGCGCACCACACGTGTATTATGCTCAGCAGTGCAGGGGTTAATTAGGGAGCTTGTAGGGAGCTTGTAGGGTTAATTTTAGCTTTAGTGTAGTGTAGTAGACAACCCCAAGTATTAATCTAGGCCCATTTTGGTATATTTCATGCCACCATTTCACGGCCAAATGCGATCAAATTAAAAAAAATAGTCAACTTTTTCACAAACTTTAGGTTTCTCACTGAAATTATTTACAAACAGCTTGTGCAATTATGGCACAAATGGTTTTAAATGCTTCTCTGGGATCCCCTTTGTTCAGAAATAGCAGTGCCACTCATATCTGTTGTCACAGTAGCTTGCACGCATAGTACCACTAATCGGAAAAAAAATGACAGGCAGAGGCAGGCCACCCCGCAGGGGCCATCGTGGTCGTGGTGCTGTGATTCCCTTTGGCCCTAGAATAATGCAGTGCGGTGCGTTAAACAGGGAGTTTGGTCTGTCACTGTGAAGCAGGCGTATCCCTTACACTACCTGATCGATACAACATCATACCTGATGTTTTAAAGCATGTTATTCCAAACAATTTAGGAATGTTAGGTGATTTATGCCCTTTATGGATTAAAACCAGACTCTGCATCAACTATGTAATTTTCCATGGGAGTTTTGCCACAGTCCAGGTGTTAGTCCCCTTGAAACAACTTTTCCATCACTATTGTGGCCAGAAAGAGTCCCTGTGGGTTTTAAAATTCGCCTGCCTTTTGAAGTCTATGGCGGTTCGCCCGTTCGCGAACATTTGTGGAAGCTCGCGTTCGCTGTTCGTGAACGCAAAATTTTAGGTTTGCAACATCACTACTCACCACACATAGGCAGGCGCAGCAAGCCTTGCGCTGAGTATGAAAGTACCGTAACTTCCATAACTGGCTGAAAATATTAACTAAAACCTAACGCATGCGCAATATCTATCTACCTGTCAACCGCCAACCCCCACCGCAATAGCTAATAAAGTATATTAACCCCTAATTCGCCATTAACCCATATTGCAATAAACCTAATAAATGTATTAAACCCTAATCCGCCATTAACCCATACAGTATAAAATACTAAATTACAATTAAAATAAAAAATCCTAACAGTACTTAAAAAAACCAACCTAAGATTAAATTAAAATAATCTAAAATTACAAAAAATAAAAAAAACTAACATTACAGAAAATAATAAACCAAGTTATCAAAAATAAAAAAATTAAACCTAATACCTATAAAAATAAAAAGCCCCCAAAATAAAAACACCCCCTAATCTAATACTAAACTACCAATAGCCCTTAAAAGGGCTTTTTGAAGAGCATTGCCCTAAGTCCTAAAAAAACTAAGTCCCCACTCTAACAGTAAAACCGCCCACCCACCAAACCCCCAAAAATAAAAAAACCTAACACTAAAAAATCCTAAACTACCCTAAAGGGGCATTTGTATGGGCATTGCCCTTAAAAAGGGCATTCAGCTATTTTACAAGTGCCCATTAAATCCCTTATCTAAAAAAAAATCTTAACTCTAAGCCCCAAATAGGTACTCACAGTTCCTGAAGTCCAGCGGAAAAGGTCCTCTTCCAGGTGGCGGTGAAATCTTCTTGGAACCGGCGACATCTTCCATCTTCTTCCAGGACCAAGCCGGTGCAGAGCGGACATAACCGCGGAACTGAAGACTGGCGACCGTGGAGCCATGGAGCATGGAGGATCCTCTTCGTACGATCACCGCCATACACTGAATATTGAATGCAAGTTACGGGTTTAAATATGACATCACTTGCATTCCTATAGGCTGATTTGAATCATCAAATTTAAATCAGCTAATAGGATGAGAGCGACTGAAATCCTATTGGCTGATTTGATTCTCCACCGGATTTCAGGAACGGTGAGTACCTATTTGGGTCTTAGAGTTAGGCTTTTTTTAATTTTATTTTAATTTTATTTTTTAGATTAGGGATTTTGGGCACTTGTAAAAGAGCCGAATGCAGTTTTAAGGGCAGTAAAAGAGCTGATGCCCATACAAATGCCCCTTTAAGGGCAATGGGTAGTTTAGGATTTTTTAGTGTTAGGATTTTTTTATTTTGGGGGGTTTAGTGGGTGGGGTGTTTTACTGTTAGAGGGGGTACTTAGTTGTTTTTTTGGTAGTTTAGTTTAGATTAGGGGGTGTTTTTATTTTCATAGGGATTTTATTTTTGGTAATTTTAGATTAATTTCAATTTAGTTTTTTTATTTTTAAAGTAGGTTTTTTTTATTTTAATTGTATCTTAGTATTTTTTAGGTTAGGTAATTGGGGTTAATTTAGGGGGAGTTAGGTTAGAGGGCTTAGTAATTTTAATAGGTTAATTCCGTTGTTGGGGTTTGGCGGTTTAGGGGTTGATAGATTTAATAGTTTAATTGTGATGTGGGTTAATGGCGGATTAGGGGTTAATAGTTTAATTAGGTTAATTGTTATGTGGGTGAATGGCGGGCTAGGGGTTAATACATATATTAGGGAGATTGCGATGTGGGTAAATGGCGGATTAGGGGTTAATAGTTTAATTAGGCATATTGCGTTGTGGGGGGTTGTCGGTTTAGGGGTTAATACTTTTATTATTAGTTGCTATGTTGGGGGATTGTGGATATAGGGGTTCTTACGTGTCTGGTTTATTTTTTGGAGGCGTGTTAGACTTTTACGAGAGATTGAACTTTTTTTTTAAGTGCCGTAAGTCACTTGCGACTACAGAAATATTTACGCACATTTCTAGACATCACTAGTTTATCCGACCTACTGCGCTTTATGAACTGCCCCCACGGTTTATGTGATTCCCCGATGTGCGAGGGGAAATTACAGGCGGCGCAGGTTTCAGCAGTTACGCTGCAGCCTGCGCCGTATATGTAATCTCGCAGAAGGTGTCTTTCCAAAGAAAACAAACAAAGGACTGTCCCCTGCATGGATTTCCCACATGTTGATTATTTAGATGTAGAATATAGGTCACAGTCCTACATTTCATCATATGTAGGACACAGTTTCTCTTTGGGAAAATGTGCAGCTGACATTTGAGAATAATCTACAAACCTATCAACACTGCTAAATATGGTACCTTGTGCATATAGTGTATATATATATATACGTTGATTGGAGTAGCCATGTTAGTCCAGAGATTTAGATATCAAAATAACAAGAGTATTGCATTGAGCAATGATACTTTTTTTATTATTGGACTAACTATACATTTATAAGATGACAAGCTTTCGGAAGAGTTCCTTCCTTTATCAAGTCTGAAGCAATACTAACCAATTCAATGGAATTTACAGATTGTATCTTAAAACACAGAATAGCTTAGAAGACAGAAAGTGCAGGAAGAGGAGGGGGTGTCGTAAAAATCATGTGGGGGGGCTTAGGTAACAGGCAGACAGTGTCCAGTGTAGGAGAACAGACAGGGGAAATATATAGCTTTACATAGAGCATATACTGACATAAAGTTATATATCAACATTGAATCAATATCTATAGAGATGTGAAATTGTATATACAGGGGGAATACAAAAGTTAAAAAAAGACAAAAGTGTGGACATAGGCTTACCTGTGTACCTATGTATAAAGAATGTGGAATATACAATGTAATTGACTAAATGAAAGTACATTACAAAAAATTTTGATAATGTGTTAAGAATCCAGAGTCCACATTTAGTCCAGAATTAAACAGGTTGAAGTGCATTATCATTTTCATTTCAAAGGTTTTTCTTTCCATGGTGTTTTTGAAGTTGCCTCTGAGAATTTTGATTTTGAGGTTTTGGATGGAGTGGTCAGGTTGGGTGAAATGGTGACCAACAGGGGTGCAGTATTTTGTTTCACAGTGGTTTTTGATTGAGTGTCTGTGTAAGTTCATTTGAAGGTGCAGTTTTTGGCTAGTTTCTCCAATATAGCATCCCACTTCACATGCAGTGCAATATATCATGTATACCACATTTGCAGATATACATGAATATGCCCCTTTAATGTTATAAGATTTATTATTGTGATTTGCTGTGCTGCTTTCACAAACGTGTTGACACAGTTTGCAGAGAGCTTTATAGCAGCACTTGGTTCCATTCTGAGTGTTCTTTTTCTCAAGGGGTAGCTTCCTATGTACCAGTTTCTGCTTTAGGTTAGGTGCTTGTCTGTATGCCAGGATTAGGGGTTTTGGAAAGATTTTTTTGAGTGTGGGATCCTCTAAGAGTAGTGGCTGTAAGTCTTTTATGATTTTGCGTATCCCTTCCACAGCAGGGTTGTATTTGACTACTAGTGGGATACGTGATATGTTTTTCTTCTCCCTGTATTGTAGTAAGTGTTCACGTGGGGTATTGAGGGCAGAGTTAATTTTTTTATTTATAATCCTTGTTTTGTAACCTTTTTCTCTGAATTATTGGGACAGTGTGATGAGGTGTTTGTCACGGTCCTTGATATCTGAGCAAATTCTGTGGTATCTTGTAGCCTGACTGTAGATTATGGATTTTTTAATGTGATTGGGGTGGGAGCTGGAGCTGTGGAGGTAGCTGCATCTATCTGTTGGTTTCCTGTATACAGATGAGTGCAGTTTGCCATTTGTGATGGATATTGTTGTATCCAGGAAGTTGACACAGTCTCTAGAAAAGTTCATTTTAAGCTTGATTGATGCATGAAATAGATTAAATGATTTATGAAAATGTTCAAGGTTTTTTTCTCCTTCTGTCCATATGATGAAAATATCATCGATGTAGCGAAAGTATTTGAATGGTTTGTGAGGGTGAGTGGCTAGGAATCTCTGTTCTAAGTCAGCCATGAAGAGGTTTGCGTACTGTGGTGCCATTTTGGTGACCATGGCTGTTCCCATGATTTGTAAGTAGATGGAGTGGTTGAAGATGAAATAATTGTGAGTAAGTATAAATTCTGTAAGTTTACTGACTGTAGAAGCACTATATGTCTGGTTAAGGCTGTTGCAGGAAAGAAAGTTTAAGCAGGCATCAATACCATCTTTATGTGGAATATTGCTGTACAGGGATTCCACATCCATTGTCACAAGTATAGTATCCTCTGGCAATTCTGTTATCTGGCTGATTTTGTTAAGAAAATCAGTGGTGTCTTTTATAAAGCTAGTGGTGTTAATAACTAAGGGCTTAAGAATATTCTCCACTAGGCCCGATAGTTGCTCAGTCAGAGTGTCCATGCCTGCTATTATTGGTCTTCCTGGGTTCCCTGGTTTGTGGATTTTTGGGAGCATGTAGAATGTCCCTATGCTTGGGTTAGAGGGCACCAGTTTGTCTAGTTTATGTTGCGTGTGTTTAGGGAATGTTTTAATTAGTTTTCTAAGTTGCAAAGTGTATTCCTGGGTGGGGTCCTTTTCCAGTTTTTTGTAATAAGTTTGATCTGATAATTGTCTATTTCCCTCTGTGATGTAGTCCTGTGTATTCATGATCACCACTGCTCCTCCCTTGTCCGCAGGCTTAATGGTAATATTTTCATTATTTCTTAAGTTTTTTATAGCGTTTTTTTCTAAGTGTGAGAGGTTATACATTATTTTTTTCTGCTGTGTGTTGAGCAGACATGCAGTTCTCAACCGGAAGCTTTCAATATAGCTGTCCAATTTTGTGTTGCGTCCTGGATGTGGAATCCCTGTACAGCAATATTCCACATAAAGATGGTATTGATGCCTGCTTAAACTTTCTTTCCTGCAACAGCCTTAACCAGACATATAGTGCTTCTACAGTCAGTAAACTTACAGAATTTATACTTACTCACAATTATTTCATCTTCAACCACTCCATCTACTTACAAATCATGGGAACAGCCATGGTCACCAAAATGGCACCACAGTACGCAAACCTCTTCATGGCTGACTTAGAACAGAGATTCCTAGCCACTCACCCTCACAAACCATTCAAATACTTTCGCTACATCGATGATATTTTCATCATATGGACAGAAGGAGAAAAAAACCTTGAACATTTTCATAAATCATTTAATCTATTTCATGCATCAATCAAGCTTAAAATGAACTTTTCTAGAGACTGTGTCAGCTTCCTGGATACAACAATATCCATCACAAATGGCAAACTGCACTCATCTGTATACAGGAAACCAACAGATAGATGCAGCTACCTCCACAGCTCCAGCTCCCACCCCAATCACATTAAAAAATCCATAATCTACAGTCAGGCTACAAGATACCACAGAATTTGCTCAGATACCAAGGACCGTGACAAACACCTCATCACACTGTCCCAATCATTCAGAGAAAAAGGTTACAAAACAAGGATTATAAATAAAAAAATTAACTCTGCCCTCAATACTCCACGTGAACACTTACTACAATACAGGGAGAAGAAAAACATATCACGTATCCCACTAGTAGTCAAATACAACCCTGCTGTGGAAGGGATACGCAAAATCATAAAAGACTTACAGCCACTACTCTTAGAGGATCCCACACTCAAAAAAATCTTTCCAAAACCCCTAATCCTGGCATACAGACAAGCACCTAACCTAAAGCAGAAACTGGTACATAGGAAGCTACCCCTTGAGAAAAAGAACACTCAGAATGGAACCAAGTGCTGCTATAAAGTTCTCTGCAAACTGTGTCAACACGTTTGTGAAAGCAGCACAGCAAACCACAATAATAAATCTTATAACATTAAAGGGGCATATTCATGTATATCTGCAAATGTGGTATACATGATATATTGCACTGCATGTGAAGTGGGATGCTATATTGGAGAAACTAGCCAAAAACTGCACCTTCAAATGAACTTACACAGACACTCAATCAAAAACCACTGTGAAACAAAATACTGCACCCATGTTGGTCACCATTTCACCCAACCTGACCACTCCATCCAAAACCTCAAAATCAAAATTCTCAGAGGCAACTTCAAAAACACCATGGAAAGAAAAACCTTTGAAATGAAAATGATAATGCACTTCAACCTGTTTAATTCTGGACTAAATGTGGACTCTGGATTCTTAACACATTATCAAAATTTTTTGTAATGTACTTTCATTTAGTCAATTACATTGTATATTCCACATTCTTTATACATAGGTACACAGGTAAGCCTATGTCCACACTTTTGTCTTTTTTTAACTTTTGTATTCCCCCTGTATATACAATTTCACATCTCTATAGATATTGATTCAATGTTGATATATAACTTTATGTCAGTATATGCTCTATGTAAAGCTATATATTTCCCCTGTCTGTTCTCCTACACTGGACACTGTCTGCCTGTTACCTAAGCCCCCCTCATGATTTTTACGACACCCCCTCCTCTCCCTGCACTTTCTGTCTTCTTAGCTATTCTGTGTTTTAAGATACAATCTGTAAATTCCATTGAATTGGTTAGTATTGCTTCAGACTTGATAAAGGAAGGAACTCTTCCGAAAGCTTGTCATCTTATAAATGTATAGTTAGTCCAATAAAAAAAGTATCATTGCTCAATGCAATACTCTTGTTATTTTGATATCTATATATATATAGATATATATATATATATATATATATATATATATATATATATATATATATATATATATATATGTGTGTAAGTATAAATATATCTATGCGTGTATATATATGTATGTATATATATATATATATATATATATATATATATATATATATATATATATATATATATATATATATATATATAGTATATATGTATATATATATATATATATGTGTGTGTGTATATATATATATATATTTATATATGTATACAGTATATATGAATATATGTATGTAACTATATATATATATATATATATATATATATATATATATATATATATATATAAATATGTATGTGCTGTATATACTTATGTATAAAGTATTTTTTATTTTGCTTTATTGATATGTACTGCGTACATCTTTAGCTTAGAGATTCTAAATATTATTATGAAAAAGGTCAATCTTTTTGAGAAGTTAAAGGGACAGTATACTATAAAATTGTTTTTCCTTAATGTGTTTCCAATTACTTTTTTTTACCAGCTGTATAAAAGTTTAAAATGTATGAGATTTGCTTTTTAAGGCTTTTTTGTGTATATTAGCTGGTTTTGTGTTTTGAAGCCACAACCTAATAAAATGGGTTGAACTTGTAGGTATAATCAGATCTCATTACTTTATCACATTGTGTACATATAACTGCTTCTTTATCTTATATCTGTCCATAAACCAATCACCAATACTTGGAGAGAGCAATGGAAAATTAACATTATATTACCTTATCTCTTCTATAACCCACTCAGGGAGTGTAATTTCTTCTGCTGGCTGTGTTATCACAGCTTGGCCTCGAGGCCAACAACTTTCAGGATGGGTGGGGATACCACAGGCTAAATAAACTAATTCAAATGCCAATATAAGGGTAATGGAAATACTTGGAAATAATTTAATACACTCCAGCAGGTATAGTGGATCATCAGGAACAAGCTAAATCTCTCCAAAACTAAGCTCCTCATTTTCCCCCCTTCTTCCAAAATCTCCACCCCCAATATCTCTATAACTGTCGACAACTCCATCATTACCCCTACCCCGCACGCCCGGTGTCTCGGGGTCACATTCGACTCAGATCTTTCCTTCACTCCTCACATTCAGTCATTGGCTAAAGCCTGCCGCTTTCACCTTAAAAACATCTCTAAAATTAGACACTTCCTTACACAAGACACAACTAAGATTTTAATCCACTCTCTCATTCTTTCCCGCCTTGATTACTGCAACTCTGTCCTCTCTGGTCTCCCCACCTGCCGCCTAGCTCCTTTACAATCCATAATGAATGCCTCTGCCAGACTCATCTTCCTTACACGTCGCTCTTCATCTGCTGCGCCTCTCTACCAATCCCTTCACTGGCTTCCTCTTGCCTCTAGGATCAAACACAAAACCCTCACTCTGACATACAAAGCCCTCAACTGCACTGCTCCCCCCTACATCTCAGACCTTGTCTCCAGATACTCTCCCTCCCGTCTCCTTCGCTCTGCTCATGACCTCCTACTCTCCTCCTCTCTTGTCACCTCATCACACTCCCGTTTACAGGACTTCTCCAGACTGGCTCCCATCTTGTGGAACTCTCTGCCTCGCTCCATAAGACTCTCTTCTAGTTTTAAAAGCTTCAAGTTCTCCCTAAAGACTCTACTGTTCAGGGACGCATACAACCTACGCTAACCTTTCCTAATACCAGTTCCTCTCCTCCACTGCAATCCCCTGAACCCCCTTAGCATGTAAGCCTAAGAGTCCAGCTGTTTGTAGATCACCTTCTTAAGAGCTGACTACAACAGTGCAACTCTTGGCAGGGCCCTCTACCATATAATTGTTTTGTTGTACTCCCCCTTTGTTTATAGCGCTGCGGAATCTGTTGGCGCTCTACAAATAACCGATAATAATAATAACAAATTAAAGGGGAGAACATTTTTTAGTAAACTGTCTCTTTAAGATGTAGGTCCATAGAATATAAATCTAAAACTGAATATTTTTTAACAGTGATTATTTGTAGATAATTAATTGTCCCCTTAAACAAATCTTACCTTTATATGTATAGATGTGTATAATAGTTTAATTCTCTACAAGTTATAACATTTACACTAGGTCAGTTCACCTAGGTTCCTTGCTGCTCCTGAGCTTGCCTAGATAAACCTTTCAGCAAAGGATAACAAGAGAAGGAATCAAATTAAACAATAAAAGTAAATTGGAAAGTTGTTTAAAATTGTATGCTCCATCTGAATAATGAAAGAAATATTTTGGTTTTTATGTCCCTTTAAACCGAAATGTTTTCTTTCATATTTCAGATAGAGCATGCAATTTTAAGCAACTTTCTAATTTTTCTCCTATAATCAATTTTCCTTTGTTCTCTTGGTATCTTTATTTAAAAAAGCAGGAATGTACGCTCAGGAGCTGGCCCATATTTGGTTCAGAACCCTGAGTAGCGCTTTCTGATTGGTGACTACATTAAGACACCAATCAGCAAGCGCTACCCAGGTGCTAAACCAAAATGGCCCAGCTACTAAGCTTAGATGCCTGTTTTTTCAAATAAAGTTACCAAGAGAATGAAGAAAAATTGATAATAGGAGTAAATTAGAAAGTTGCCTTAAATTGCATGCTCTATATGAATCATGAAAGAAAAAAATTAGGGTTTGATATCCCTTTAAAGAGAAATGAAACCCAAATTTTTTCTTTCATGATTCAGATAGAAAATCCAAATTTAAACAACATTCCAATTTACGTATATTATCTAATTGCTTCATTCTTTAGGCATCCTTTGTTGAAGAAATAGCAATGCACATGGGTGAGCCAATAACACAAGACATTTATGTGCAGCCACCAATCAGCAGCTCCTGAGCCTGTTTATATATGCTCTTCAACAAAGGATATCAAGAGAATGAAACAAATTAGACAATTGAAGTAAATTGGAAAGTTGTTTAAAATTGCATGATCTTTCTGAATTATAATAAATAAATAAATAAAAAATTGGGTTTCATGTCCCTTTAAGAATGACAAATAAGTACCAAGTTCCCAGGGTTCCACAATGTTTTAAAAATACAACTTTTTTGTTTTTGTCATTTTACAGAAAAATACAAAAGTAAATGTTTGAGAATAAAGTTGATAGTACGAACAAAAAGAGATGTGTAATAATAAATAGTGTGAAGTGACTGTAAGAAATATATACATTTGCCTGACAGTCTATAGTGTGCTCACAGGCACTCAAACAGCTGTGTTTACATCCAGTGACTCAAGCTGATAACCTCAGACAAACCTGGGTGCTATGCCCAAAAGCCAGCAAATGAGGCTGTAAATTAGGGACTTGCAAGACAAACACAATCTCTGCTATTTTGACAGTATACATATATAGTATATATACATAATAATTTTGGAGTGTTTATGTGTGCATCTGTGTGAGTGTTCATGCATGACTGTGTGTGAGTGTGTGACTATGTATGTGACTGTGTGTGCCTGTATGTGCGCGTGTGACTGTGTGCGTGTGTGACTGTGTGTGCGCGTGTGTGACTGTGTGTGCACGTGTGTGTCTGTGACTGTGTGTGACTATGTGTGTGCGTGTGTGACTATGTGTGTGACTGTGTGTGCGTGTGACTGTGTGTGCGCGTGTGTGACTGTGTGTGACTATGTGTGTGACTGTGTCTGCGTGTGTGACGTGTGACTGTGTGTGTGACTGTGTCTGCGTGTGTGACTATGTGTGTGACTATGTGTGTGACTGTGTGCTTGACAGAGCGGAAGGAGACCCAAAAACGTTGGTTATTAGTTTTTGCTGATAAACTTCTCCACCTTTATGAGAGTGAAGCTTTAAATTAGCTTATTGAATTGTTTGGAGTTTGTAGAGTGCTCTGACAGCTGGCACTCAAACATATAACCTATAGAGGATTTGGAGTGCATACTTGCCTGCAATCAATCACATGTGTGTGTGTGACTGTGAGAGTGTGTGTGTGTATGTGTGTGTATGTGTATGTGTGTGCGTTAGTTACCACTCCAACTCCCTTATTTATCTGTTCTTAAAAAAAAATTCCACCTTAAAGTTTATACAAGAGACTCATATTTTGCTTCAACTTTTCCTTTACTGCTCAACAGCCTTTGAAAGCACAACATATGTAAAAAAAAGTTGCACAGAAATAAATGGTCAATACAGAAGACCAATGACAGTTTATTTCAAGTGAAAAGGTATCATAGTGACCAATCAAAGGGCTAGACTACAAGTGGCGCGCTAATGTATGCAAGAAAATTGGGGGGGGGCTTGATAATTTGTTTGGGTATTACAAGTTGAAAATAAATGCATTTGCTTGAGTACAATCGAATCTAACACGATTCGGGTTAGCGTGACTGAAGATCTTGCGTTAAAGGTTAGAGTTAAAATAAAAGTTGCACCAAACATAACACAAATACAAAAAAATGAAGTGTTACACTTATATAAACACTATCTGATAAAATTATTCATATAAATATTATTAGTTTTTTTTATAAGGTTTAAAAGGTATATGGTATATGGCCATGCATTTGACTGCAAACAGCTATAATATATATATACTAGTCCTAAAGCCAGTGTACACGGGCCATTTTTTGCAGTACAGCGGTCTCACCCCTTGCTCTCTCTCTATCCCCCTTTCTTTTGCTCTCTCTTTCTCCCCTCTCTTTTACTCTCTCTCTCCCCCCTCTCTTTTGCTCTCTCTCTCCCCCCTCTCTTTTGCTCTCTCTCTCTCCCCCTCTCTTTTGCTCTCTCTCTCCCCCCCTCTCTTTTGTTCTCTCTCCCCCTCTCTTTTGCTCTCTCTCCCCCTCTTTTGCTGTCTCTCTCTCCCCCCTCTTTTGCTGTCTCTCTCCCCCTCTTTTGCTGTCTCTCTCCCCCTCTTTTGCTGTCTCTCTCTCCCCCTCTTTTGCTGTCTCTCTCCCCCTCTTTTGCTGTCTCTCTCCCCCTCTTTTGCTGTCTCTCTCCCCCCTCTTGTTTGCGCTCTCTCTCCTCTCATTTTCTCTCTCCTCTTGTTTGCTCTCTCTCCCCTCTCTTTTGCGCTCTCTCCCCCTCTCTTTTGTGCTCTCTCCCCCTCTCTTTTGCGCTCTCTCCCCCCTCTCTTTTGCGCTCTCTCCCCCTCTCTTTTGCTCTCTCTCTCCTCTCTTTTACGCTCTCTCCCCCCTCTCTTTTGTGCTCTCTCCCCCCTCTCTTTTACGCTCTCTTCCCCCTCTCTTTTGTGCTCTCTCCCCCTCTCTTTTGTGCTCTCTCTCCCTCTCTTTTGTGCTCTCTCCCCCTCTCTTTTCTGCTCTATCTCCCCTCTCTTTTGTACACTCTCCCCCCTCTCTTTTGCACTCTCTCCCCCCTCTCTTTTGGGCTCTCTCCCCCCTCTCTTTTGCTCTCTCTTCCCCTCTCTTTTGCGCTCTCTTCCCCCTCTCTTTTGTGCTCTCTCCCCCTCTCTTTTGTGCTCTCTCCCCCTCTCTTTTGTGCTCTCTCCCCCCCTCTCTTTTGTGCACTCTCCCCCCTCTCTTTTGTGCACTCTCCCCCCTCTCTTTTGTGCACTCTCCCCCCTCTCTTTTGTGCACTCTCCCCCCTCTCTTTAGTGCACCCTCCCCCCTCTCTTTTGTGCACTCTCCCCCCTCTCTTTTGTGCACTCTCCCCCCTCTCTTTTGTGCACTTTCCCCCTCTCTTTTGCTGTCTCTCTCTCTCTCTTTGTCCCCCCTCTTCTGCTCTAGTCTCTCTATCCCCGCTCTTTAGAGCTCTCCTGTCTTGGCAATCGGCCCTGGCATCTGGCCCTGCCCGGCCCCCTCCCGCGTCACGCCCGGACCCTGTCTGTGCCGCACCCGCCGACCCCGCCCACGCCACATCCACAGACTCCACTCCACACCCGCCCGGCCACGCCCATGTCGCACCCACCTGGTCACGCCCACGTCACACCCATCCGGCAACGCCCACTCCACCACACGCCAGATCAATTGGAAGGCCAGGTGTGTTTGTCCTTGCGCGCAGTCTCTACTGCGCATGACAGCTTCGTACAAACACACTTGGCCTTTTATTATATAGGATGTGTCTAAATAATAATTATATAATAATATTAACAATCGGCCAGATTATGAGTTTTGCGTTATGAGGGGTGCGGTGCTAACTTGCACGTTATTGTCACTGCTCACTTAACTATAGCGATGGAATTACAGGTTTTCCTAAACCCTGCGTTAAAAGGCAAGAAGTGAGCGTAGAGCAAAATTGTGCTCCTTACCGCACTCCAATACCAGCGCTGCTTAAGTCAGCGGTGAGCTGGTTGTACGTGCTCGTGCACGATTTCCCCATAGACATCAATGGGGAGAGCCGGCTGAAAAAAAGCCTAACATCTGCAATAAAGCAGCATAAAGCTCAGTAACGCAGCCCCATTGATTCCTATGGGGAAACACATTTTATGTTTACACCTAACACCCTAACATGAACCACGCGCCTAAACACCCCTAATCTTACACTTATTAACCCCTAATCTGCCGCCCCCGACATCGCCGACACCTGCATTATACTTATTAACCCCTAATCTGCTGCTTCGGACATCGCTGCCACTATAATAAACATATTAACCCCAAACTGCCGCACTCCCGCATCACAAACACTAGTTAAATATTATTAACCCCTAATCTGCTGTCCCCAACGTCACCGCCACTATACTATATTTATTAACAATTTATCAAAAATGCAAAATATGTTCAGAAAATCAAATCCAATGGGTACTCAAAATGTATATCAAGAGGCCCATTAAAGAGGGGATGTTAAAGGTCCCAACAGTACCCGTATCAGTTTAGGACCGAAGTCAATACAGTAAAAGTCACTCTGGGAAATTCCAAGCACACTGTCCCAAGTAAGAGTCCCAAAGTATGCCCCGCTTCTGCCTAGTAGTCACGGGTGACCGGGCGTGTACAGTCACTATTGTGTCTAATCTGTGGTCGTCTCTTACCCTCCACTGGTCTGGTGGGGTGCCTGGGCACACTGCTGTAACAGAGAGATCCGACGTGGAGATGTATCCTCAGTACGTCACCCGTGACGTTGCAAGGCTAACCCAAATGGTATAGGGTTTTTTTTTAGTGGAACAGAAATCCGGCTCAAAAATTCCAGGTGTTAGAATAAGCAAGTGAGTGGAGCTATGATAAGCGGTATGCCCAACCGCTCTGGAACAAAAAGTCACAATAAAATGCACCAAAGAAGCGCATCTATGCATGCGCGAAACGCGTCAGGCGTTTTCAACTGTGACTCAGTTACCTATCACTATTGGATTGTACAATAAATTGTTTTTTTCAGCAGAACTTTCGTTTGAGTTGGTGCATTTTCTTGTGACTTTTTATATTTATTAACCCCTAAACCTAAGTCTAACCCTAACACCCCCTAACTTAAATATAATTAAAATAAATCTAAATAAAATCTACTATTAATAACTAAATAATTCCTATTTAAAACTAAATACTTACCTGTAAAATAAACCCTAAGCTAGCTACAATATAACTAATAGTTACATTGTATCTAGCTTAGGGTTTATTTTTATTTTACAGGCAAGTTTGTATTTATTTTAACAAGGTAGACTAGTTACTAAATAGTTATTAACTATTTAATAACTACCTAGCTAAAATAAATACAAATTTACCTGTAAAATAAAACCTAACCTGTCTTATACTAACACCTAACCTTACACTACAATTAAATAAATTACCTAAATTAAATACAATTAACAATTACCTAAATAAAAAAAAACAAACACTAAATTACACAAAATAAAAAAAACAAATTACAAGATATTTAAACTAATTACACCTAATCTAATAGCCCTATCAAAATAAAAAAAGCCCCCCCAAAAATAAAAAACCCCCAGCCTAATCTAAACTACCAATAGCCCTTAAAGGGACCCTAAACACCTGGTTTCTCATATTACGTTTTTTTTTTAAAAATAAAATAGTTACTGATTTGCATCTTTATTGTGTTTTTAGTTTTTTTTATTACCCTTTTCATATTTATTGCTGTTTCAAATACTTACCTAAACCACCACCTATTGAAAGTAATGATCGCCACCATCTTGTAACGCACGTTACAGCTGATGCGTGTCATGTGATGTGTGCACCCATTTTCACTACCGCACATACGAAGAGAGCACTCTCCACTGAATCTATGAGGCTCGTACTCAGCAACCTTGTGAACGAGCTTCATACATTCAGTGGAGCCGATGTTACTTAATGACAGCTGTGTGATAGGACCGGCTTGTCAGTGATCCGTGATCACCGATTATCACAACTTTTCTCTCAAGAATATTTTATCTATAATGTTGTAAAAATCTTCATATGCTTACTTTTTACCACACAGTTAAAAAATCGTTTCTTTTAAAAATAATTATTTTAACTGCATCTCTTTTAGGGGACTTGAAGTGCATCGATTTTGAGTTCTATCGATGTGATTATACACATTCTAAAACATTACACCATAAAAGTATTGAATTTAAATACAAGGTATAATTAAAAAAAATTATTTTAATTTTAATAATTCAGTATTTTTTCTCTTTGGTTATTTTTACTTATGTGAGCGCGATGTCTGCATGAATGTGTGCTCACAGCAAAAAGCACAGACTTCCGGATTTGTGCACATTACTTTCCCCAAGGTCTGCACAGATTTGGAACGGAGCAGTATTACAGCATATGTAAATTTAAAAAAAAAAAATTGGAACACATATATAAAAAAAATAATAATGTGATTTGGCTTTTCATAATTAAAACAGACTTATGAATAAAAAAAAACATAAACCCAATTGACAAGGGTTTAATGTCCCGTTAAAAGGGCCTTTTAAAGAAATCAGCTCTTTTACCGGTAAAAAAATACAAACACCCCCCAACAGTAAAACCCACCACCAACACAACCAACCCCCCAAATAAAACCCTAACAAAAAAAACTAAGCTCCCCATTGCCCTGGAAATGGCATTTGGATGGTCATTGCCATTTAAAGGGCATTTAGCTCTATTGCAGCCCAAAGCCCTAACCTAAAAATAAAAACCACCCAATAAACCCTTAAAAAAAAACTATCACTAACCCCTGAAGATCCACTTACAGTTTTGAAGAGCCGACATCCATCCTCAACGAAGCTGGGAGAAGTCCTCAGCAAAGCGGCAAGAAGTCCTCAATGAAGCCAGGAGAAGTCTTCATTCAAGCCGGAAGAAGTGGCCCTCCAGATGGGCAAAAGTCTTTATCCAGACGGCATCTTCTATTTTCATCCATCCGGCGCGGAGCGGGTCCATCTTCAAGACATCTGACGCAGAGCATCCTCTTCCGATGACTACCCGATGAATGAAGGTTCCTTTAAGTGTCGTCATCCAAGATAGCGTCCCTTAGATTCTATCAGCCAATCGGAATTAAGGTTGAAAAATAGAATGCAAGTTCAATCCTATTGGCTGATCCAATCAGCCAATAAGATTTTTTCAACCTTAATTCCGATTGGAATCTAAGGGACGCCATCTTGGATGACGACACTTAAAGGAACCTTCATTCGTCGGGTAGTCATCGGAAGAAGAGGATGCTCCGCGTTGGATGTCTTGAAGATGGACCCGCTCCGTGCCGGATGGATGAAAATAGAAGATGCCGTCTGGATGAAGACTTCTGCCCGTCTGGAGGACCACTTCTCGCGGCTTGAATGAAGACTTCTCCCGGCTTCGTTGAGGACTTCTTGCCGCTTTGCTGAGGACTTCTCCCAGCTTCGTTGAGGATGGATGTCGGCTCTTCAAAACTGTAAGTGGATCTTCAGGGGTTAATGTTAGGGTTTTTTAAGGGTTTATTGTGTGGTTTTTATTTTTAGGTTAGGACTTTGGGCTGCAATAGAGCTAAATGCCATTTTAAGGGCAATGCCCATCCAAATGCCCTTTTCAGGGCAATGGGGGGGCTTAGTTTTTTTTAGTTAGGGTTTTATTTGGGGGGTTGGTTGTGTGGGTGGTGGGTTTTACTGTTGGGGGTGGGGGTTTGAATTTTTTTTTACAGGTAAAAGAGCGGATTTCTTTGGGGCAATGCCCCGCAAAAGGCCCTTTTAAGGGTTATTGATAGTTTAGTTTAGTTTAGGCTAGGGTTTTTTTTATTTTTGGGGGCTTTTTTATTTTGATAGGGCTATTAGATCAGGTGTAATTAGTTTAAATATCTTGTAATTTGTTTTTTATTTTGTGTAATTTAGTGTTTTTTTTATTTAGGTAATTGTATTTAATTTAGTTAATTGTATTTAATTTAGGTAATTTATTTAATTGTAGTGTAAGGTTAGGTGTTAGTGTAAGACAGGTTAGGTTTGATTTTACAGGTAAATTTGTATTTATTTTAGCTAGGTAGTTAGTAAATAGTTAATAACTATTTAGTAACTATTCTACCTAGTTAAAATAAATACAAACTTACCTGTAAAATAAAAATAAACCCTAAGCTAGATACAATGTAACTTTTATATTGTAGCTAGCTTAGGGTTTATTTTACAGGTAAGTATTTAGTTTTAAATAGGAATTATTTAGTTATTAATAGTAGATTTTATTTAGATTTATTTTAATTATATTTAAGTTAGGGGGTGTTAGGGTTAGACTTAGGTTTAGGGGTTAATAAATTTAGTATAGTAGCGGCAACGTTGGGGCGGCAGATTAGGGGTTAATAAATGAAGGTAGGTAGCGATGTTAGGGGCGGCAGATTAGGGGTTAATAATATTTATCTATTGTTTGCAAGGTGGGAGTGCGGCAGTTTAAGGGATAATATGTTTATTCTAGTTGTGGCGATGTCCGGAGCGGCAGATTAGGGGTTAATCATTTTATTTTAGTGTTTGCGATGTGGGAGGGCCTCGGTTTTGGGGTTAATAGGTAGTTTATGGGTGTTAGTGTACTTTGTAACACTTTAGTTATGAGTTTTATGCTACAACTTTGTAGTGTAAAACTCCTGACTTTAGAATGCGTTATGAATCTTGCGGAATAGACTGTACCACTCACTTTTTGGCATAAAAAAAAAAGCTTGTAATACCGGCGCAATGGAAGTCCCATTGAAAAAAAACTTTACGAAAATTGCGTAAGTGGATATGCAGTACGGCCAAAAAAGTGTGCGGGACAGCTGTACCTACAAGACTCGTAATAGCAGCGGTAGTAAAAAAGCAGCATTATGAACCTTAATGCTGCTTTTTTACTCATAACGCAAAACTCGTAATCTAGCCGAATGTGTTTTACTGTGTATTTATAAATTTATTTTTTTCTATCATTATAGATAAAATAGTCATCTATATCTGCTTAATTCATCACTAGAACATTTTGTTAAAAAACAGTAATCGCAGGGTATATTATTTATTTGGGGGACAGCAAAACATATCTTCACCTGCAATAAATAGTTTACATTGACTCCTCAAACAGCCCCACTAAATAACCTTCCTAAGTTCCCCTGAAAAATAAGATCACACCTCCTACAAATTGTACTCAACGGAATGCACTCATTAATAGCCAGACTTTGGAAATCCAAGACCATACCATCTAGACAATCCTAGACAGATAGAACTACAGAACTACTAACTTTAGAAGAATATGGTTCCCTCAAAAGGAAAAAAACTAACTTATTTTCTGGATGTCAAATTTTACTGGGAACAATCATTAAATGTGACTTAAAAAACATAACACTTAAATATTTGACCTCCAGAACCAAAACCTATCAATCCCACATCCCTCCGACAACATGACTCACCCTCCACCCCTCCAACTCCTCCCACTGCTTGTCTGCTTCCCTTCCCCTTTCTTGCTATGACCCTTCTCTCCCTCTCAATCTATATCCTACCCTCTACCTTTATTCAACCTCTGTTTTGAACTTCCTCTTTCAGGTTGAAACCTTTGTTATATTACAAGTTAAACTTAATTTATTTTACATAATAGATCTCTTTACTACAGATAAAGCGAATATCAGAGACTTTAAACAAATCCACATCCAGCGACATGGACAAATCATTCTTGGCATAGATATGCACAATACTTCATGTCAAACTACCTTGTATGTCTTTGATTTTATACTCAATAAAAACCAATTAATGTAAAAAACAAAAAACAAAAATATATAAAACATTAAAGTATTACATGCTCCTTTCAGGGCTGGATTTGGCCCCTGGGATACTGGAAAAATCCTGGTGGGCCGGCAGAGGCTGGGGCAGCTGCAGAAGTGTATGGAGACAGAGCAGCAAAGTTGTGACTCACTTGTGAGGGAGCGCACTGTGCAGTGGCAGAGCCGCCGCCCGAAAGCAAGCAGGTCCTATTAGTCAGGACGGACACTTCCCACTCTGTTAATATATTATATGTTGTCCATATTCTCTTTTTCTTAAAATCACAGTAAAGAAATGATTTGCATTGCGTGTTTTAAAGTCACAGATTACCTTCTCTTTCTATTGTTTGCAGGCTAGTGATTTTATTCATATCAGTGGAGAAAGAACAGTCAACACCAGAATTTTTGTTATTTTAAAACATAGATAATCCCTTAATTACCCATTCACTAGTTTTGCATAACCAACACAGTTATAATAATACATGTTTTACCTTGTATCTATGCCTTTGCAGACTGCCCCTTATTTCAGTTATTTTGACAGACTTGCATTTTTTGGAGCTATTGATATGCACCTGTGGGCTAGGCTTAGGATTGAGCGATTGCCCTCTCCGCTGCCGCAGCATAAGGAGCCAGGGCAAAAGAGCAGTTTTGCTGCACGGTGTAGGGGGAGTGAATGTTGGAGGTACAACGACAAGCGTTGTGACAGGGTACAAGCTTGTTCCTTTCGCCACGTTTGTATGTTCTGTAGGGGGCCCCATCCTGGCTAGGAATCCCCGAAAATAAATGATAGTGGAACTCCCAAGAGTGGGGCCAGGGATCTGCTGTGAACAAGGGCGCCAATGCCGCTGCAGCTCACCCTTAGGCCGTGGTTGGTGGTCTATCCTTACAGAGTGGCGGCTACATTGACGTTGTCAGGTTTTAGTGAGGGTTTTAGAGGTAGAGGGGTCTGCTACTCACAGAAATTTAAAACTGACTTAGCAGTTCCCCAGGTAGTCAGAAACAAATTGACCAAGGAGGTTGCTTTTGGAAGGATTGGTGGTCCATATTCTGAACCACCTTTTCCTGGTTTGGGGATATCCCCGCTGGGGGTGGTTCCAAAAAAGAAACAGGGCAAGAATTGCCTCATTCAGCACATGCCCTATCCTAGGGGCTGGTCAGTTAATGATGCTATTGATCCCTTGATCAGTTCAGTGAGGTATCAGTCGTTTGATTAAGTGGTGCACTTGGTGAGAGAGGCTGGGCCTGGAGCACATTTGGTGAAATTGGACAGTGAGTCTACTTTCAGACTGCTTCCCATATACCCAGAGTCCTTCTGGTTAATTTGAATCAAGTTTGAAGGGGCCTACTATGTAGATAAATGTTTACCCATGGGCTGTTCTGTGTCATGTGCCTTTTTGGGGGCATTTAGCACGTTTCTGCAGTGGACGGTGGTATTGGAAACAGGTAATGCGTCAGTGGCACTTTACCTGGATGATTTTCTGCTAGTGTGTCCTGATGGTTCTCATGAGTGCTTTAGGCTTAGGGACACAATGTGTTCCTTGATGCACAGATTTGCGGTACCCTTAGCCTCTAAAAAATCGAAGGGTCCTACAACTAAATTGATATTTCTTGGTATTGAGATAGACACTGTAGATGTGGTGTGCTGCTTACCAGCGTATAAGCTTCAGAAACTGCTAGCTGTGGTTTGTTCGACTGTGGCGGCAGGTTCTGTCAGATTGCACGAGCTTCAATCCCTGTTAGGCCGATTGCTGAATTTGCCTGCCAGGCTATTTCAATGGGGCAGGTATTTAACAGGAGGTTAGAAAGCTTGTTGAAAGGTGATGCCAGAAGTGACAGGAAGTGCTGAATCACAAGGGACATTATAGAAGACTTGTTGGTTTGGGAAGCATTTCTAAAAGATTTTAACGGGGTTCTGGTGTGGATGCCTCCTCCGAGGTCTAGTCAATTGCTACATCTCTTTACAGATGCAGCTGGGGCTCATGGTTATGGAGCATATTTTAATAGTTCTTGGAGTGCGACTTCTTGGCCTGTATCTTGGGTGGAGCAGGGACTTACTAGAAACCTGACACTATTGGAGTTTGTTTCCCATAATTGTTGCAGTAGAAAAGTGTAATGCATGCTACCCACATCGTCTCAGCTGCTTACCCCCCCATAGTTAAATATCAAGGCCTCTATTGTTACATTGTTTGCAGCACAATATTAATTTTTAGGCTTGGCATGTGCCTGGAGTGAATAATGTAGTTGCAGGCGCTTTGTCTCGCTTTCAATGGGAACAGTTTAGGAGGTTGGCCACTAGACTGTAGTAAGATTGCTCCTCACTTTAGAATTGGGACGGCCACTAATTCTGCGTGTCAAGGAAGCTTGAAGTAATAAATTAAATGGCTGGGGAGGTGGCATTTAAAGAAATATCAGAATTAGATTAGGTCTCCCTCTGACATATGTTAGTTTTTTTTAATTTTTCCATGATGTCTGTGGTTCACTTTAGTTTTTAGTGGCAGTTATTTCTAGAGGTTAGGGCATCCTGGTATCCAATTATTTTTATATTTGCAGAGGCAGTTAGTGGGTCAACCCTAGTATGGATCATAGGGCATTCCTACATTCATTAGGCTTACATCAGAGCTCTGGCTGCTAGCGGTGGACATCATTTAGGTTTCTGTGCTGCGCCCATTGCAATTAGAAGGCTTGGAAGGTGAAGGATGCTTTGAAACGAGTTGACAAATATTATCCAGGATGCAGTGTGCATGTAGGGGAGGCCTCAATTTGTTGTGCTTCATCTTGGGGGCAATTATTTGGGGTCTACCTCAGTTATGGACCTAATAAAAGTCATTAAAGCTGATGTTGGATGGCTTTTAACAAGGTTGCCAGCAGTTCATATTGGCTGGTCCTGTATAGTAGCGAGACGAGTGTGACGGAATTTGCAAAGTCATCACGCTACTTATAGGATAAGGAAGATAACTAATAGGGAGCTGGGTACGACCATAGTGGTCGCTGGGGGTTTCCTCATAAGGCAGGATAATATTTTGGGAATATGAGGCAATTATACCGAATTGATTGCGTCCACTTAATGAAGTTGTTTTGGACTTATTTTTGGACAAATTATGTAAAGCATTGTGTGTGCAACTTCATAATTAGCATTGGCAGCAATAGTTCAAAGAGTTCACCTTTTAGAGTGGTGGTCTCTTGTGGCGGAGTCAGGGCTCAATTTTTTACTGCTGGTGTCTGGACAGAGTAAGGGCCGAGCTAATGGGAGGAGCAAGATACTCCAGGTCGGAGCCTGGGCTGCCCCTCACTGTGGGTCTACTGACTCAAGACTCCTGATGGAGTCCAGCAAATTTTTTTTTGAGTGCGTTGCTCTGATTGGCTTTGCAGTGCAATTAACTTAGGGCCCTGACTTGTTGTTGCTTGGGTTCTATACTCATAGGAACTCAGCTTCCCTTATTTAGTTGGAAGAAACAAAAATCTTCCTAAAAAGTTTAGTCATGTCTTTTATTAATGAGTTATTGTTAATAAAGCGGCCATGTTGGTCTTAACATCCATCTCCTGAGTTGCGTATTTATTTACTGTTTATGGGGAGTGTTCGGGGTTTGTTGGTTAGCTTAAAAGGCAACTGCCAGTTAATAGGTGGAATGAATGTGTTTATATGTGTGTACATATGTATTTATATGTTTATATATGTATTTACAGACATATATAGACATATGTATACATATATATATATATATATATATATATATATATATATATATATATATATATATATATATATATATATATATATATATATATAAAATATATATGCATTGGAGCCCTTTGTATTTCAGTAGATTAAAAGATGTAAAAGCATACTGTAAATATTTTACATTACAATATTCTTCACATAGGGGAATATGTTCTTTGTATTTATAAATAGCTATTCCTATATATATATATATATATATATATATATATATATATATATATATATATATATACCTATAAATAATCATGTATATTTTTAGGTATAGATATATATTGTACCAAAATACCATCAGATATATGTAGAAATACAACCTCAATTCTGAAAAAGTTGGGACAGTGTGGAAAATGCAAAAACAAAACAAGCAAAAACTCATTTGAAAATTAAAATTACCATGAACTATATTGAAAACACATAATTAACGCATTATTTGATGTTTTACTATGTGAATTTAAAAAAAAAATTGGGACAGTCGACTGTTTAATAAAACTTATTAGCGTTTGGCACTGAAGACACCAGTTGGTTAAGTTTAGCAAGCAGAATTCTTCTCCATTCATCCATTATTTTGCACTTCATAATGCGCCACACATTCTCAATCAGAGACAGGTCAGCACTGCAGGCAGGCCATGCTAGCACCCACATTCATTGCATATGCAACCATGAGCTTGTAATCTGGGTAGAATGTGGTTTGGCTTTGTCCTACTGGAAAATACAGGGATGTCCCGGGAAAATTCAAATCTTTTTGCATTAACGGTGCCCTCACAGATGTGCAAGTCACCCATGCCATGGGCACTGACCCCCCCCCCCCCCCCCATACCATGACAGACGCTGACTTTTGGACCTGAGGCTGATAACAGTTTGGATGGTTCTTTTCCTCTTTAGCCTGGAGAGCACAATGGCTGTTTTTTCCAAAAACTATATGAAATGTTGACTCCTCGAACCACAAAACACGGTTCCACTGAGCTATGTGTGGAATGTGAAATATTAATATTTTCATGTTGGGTAAGTGCACTCGAGAATATGCAATTGGGTATGCGCGCAAGTAGGGTATTAGGTTTTTTGTTCGTTTGGCTTTTTATACTCATTGGGTTAGCGGCCAAGCAAAAACAGTTACTTTCAATTTGTAATACAAGCACAACCCGAAGCAAGCAAAAACCTTACTTCTAGTAGAGATAACGTTTGAACGGGAGCATAAAATAACGCTCCACTCGTAATATGGCCCTAAATTATTTAGCTGCTACTAGCTAATAATTTGGAAATAATTTGTAAATGCAAACTTTGCTGGCCCTTTAAGATAACTTGAAAATGCAAACTTACTGCAGTAGATACAATTTAATTTACCTTTACTATAACTTAGCAAATGTTATAATGCTGTAATTTGCGAAACAAACGTTTAAGAACACACCAGTGAATGAACATAGTACCGTAGTATACTACAAAATGTTTTAGTTTTAAATTAAAATTAAGCTTAGTTAAATTAACCCCTTCACTACTGGGAATTGAAGAGAAAAACTTGCCAAAAAGACTGGATAATTTTTATTATTTTTGCTAACACTTCATTTAAACAGAAATAAAGCCTGGGGGCTGAATTATTAAGCTGCGAATGCAGCAGTTTCAAATCAAAAGTTATGAAGCAGCGGTCTTAAGACCGCTAATCCTTAACATATCCAACACCTCTGAGGTGGCGGACTGCAATCATCCCGATTAGATACGATTGGGATCATTGACACCCCCTGCTAGCGGCCGATTGGCCGCGAATGTGCAGGGGGCAGCATTGCACAAGCATTTCACACTAACTGCTTGTGCAATGATAATTGCCGACAGCATATGCTGTCAGTATTTATCGATGTCGAGTGGATATGATCTGCTACAGCGGATCATGTCCGCCTGACACTTAATAAATCGGCCCCTTGTTGTTTTTTTTATTTACCTTTCAACTATATCTTTTTTAAGTAGACAACCCATGGGGGTATAATTATCATGGTGCAGAGGGACATGATCCGCTATAGCCATAATGTCGGTCACACATTTATAAATGCCGATATCATACGCTGCCTGCATTTATCATTGCACAAGCAGTTCTGGTGAACTGCATGTGCAATGCGACCCCCTGCAGATTTGCGGATTGGCTGCTAGCAGGGGGTGTCAATCAACCCGATCGTATGCGATCGGGCGGATTGATGTCCACAGCCTTAGTGCAGGCAGACGAGTTAAGGAGCAGCAGTCTTAAGACCGCTGCTTCTTAACTCCTGTTTCCGGCGAGCATGAAGGCTTGCGCAGAAACAGCTGCATCAAGCTTCATTTGGATCTTGATGAATCGGGCCTATGGTATTGATCTAGGTCTGTTTTGGTAAATTTCATTACCAAATGCAAAAAAAATTACTTTTATACAAACTTTGGGTTTCTCTCACTAAAATCATTTACATACCTCTTGTGCAATCATGAAGCGTATAGGGGGGCACTTGTCAAAAACAAGATAAATGGAGCCCTATTTTCAAAACTCAATGGCCCAGATTCATAGATGCTCCTGATGTTGAAAAGCGGCCCTGTTATAAAGACAAAGGGGCCTATCTATCAAGCTCTGTATAGAGCTTGAAGCCCCCTGATTGGCCGCAAATCTGCAGGGGGCGGCGTGGCACCAGCAGTTCACAAGAGCTGCTGGTGCAATGCTGAATGCGGAGAGCGTATTGCTCTCCGCATTCAGCGATGTCTGTCGGACCTGATCCCCACTATCAGATCATGTCGGACAGACACAATATAAATAGGCCCCAAGGTCATGTTTCTAAATTCCGATTAGATCTCTGGTTAATGGAAAAAAATGTTGCCCCAATTGCCCCCAAAATAAACAGTAGAGAAATATTAAATAAAAATGTGAGCATCTTTATTTTTTTAATAAAAACTGTTTGAAGCAGTTATAAGGGGTTAAAGTGAGGGGATGTGGGGTGTTAGAAAAAACTGAAAGTGCCTTTACATAGAGGTGAATGGGGGACTGTGTCTTCACAATAAATATATATGTGTGTGCTTATATACATATATATTTATTTATTTATTGTTGCCCAATGCTGCATGATTAGCCCCCTGCGCAGCTATGCTGCACGTGGTTCTCATGCCGTTTCTATCAGCATGAAAACAAGGCTTCACTTGAAGCCTTTGGAAGCTCTCTGTAGCGAGCTCTTGGCTTACAAGCAATGCGAACGTGAGGTCATGTTCGCATTGCGTCACACTTGTAATACCAGTGCACATTTATGTGCACTGATATTACTAAGTGGAGCACAAATATCATGCTTGTGTAAGCGCAACATTGTGCTCAACTCATAATCTAGCCGTAAATGTTTAAACGCAAATCACAGCTCTGTTTTTAGTTTGCTTTTAACATATTTTGTATTGTAGATTAAATTGTTACCTAAAGAAAAGATCCTGAATACTCATTTGGTCTCAGTGTTCTTTTACCAAGAGCTCCTGAAACTCTGATTTATGTGAGTACCCTTCTTTTCAGCTGTGTCTCAATTAGATTGTGAAACAAAATGGCATTAGGAAGATGTCTTCTCTCTAGGGCTAGATTACAAGTGAGGCGCTAATGTTTTTGCGCAAGCAATATCGTGTTTTTGCGCTCCGTTTTAATTACGCTTATATTACAAGTTGAGCGAAACGCTACAATTCTTACCTCAAAGCTGTGGTTAACTGTTTTGCAAAATTTAAAAGTTGCACAAAACACTTCAAAAATGAATTACAAAGTACAGTTATTAACACTGTAAAAATTATGTTTAAAAATATTGCACAAAAAAGTTATAAGGGCTCAAAAATATGAGATCTCAGGTGTTAGAAAAAAAAGTCGCCAAAGTACTTTAACATAGAGATACATACATATACATGTCTAAAGATGTATTTGTATGTATGTATATATATATATATATAAATATAAAAATATATACTGTATATATGTTTAATAGTGTAATTACTGTAAATATTTCCCATTCCAATGTTCTGCCCATAGCAGAATATGTTCTAATTTTATATATATATATATATATATATATATATATATATATATATATATATATATATATATATATATATATATATATATATATATATATGTATATATCTATACCTATACCCAAGGTTGATGTTAAGGTATGCTAGTATTCATACTTTAATCCATGGTGAATAGGGACTATAGAGGGATGCCACCCTTTAACAGAATCACTAGTTTTTTGTAAATTTAAGTCTATACTCTGGTGCCGGATAAAGGGATCTTACTGTGTGGATTTTCTTTCCCACAGTTTTTCTCCTTAGTGTTATTTAAATAATTTCGCCCCCCCCCCCCCCCCGAGCACAGTGTTGATCTGATATTAACTTACAAATTAGATCACTCGAATGAGTTAGCTATAAATAAGTGGAGTGGTGCGAGTCAATGCATAATTTATATATACAGGTAGCCCTCAGTTTACGCCGGGGTTAGGTTCCAGAAGGAATGGTTGTAAATCAAAACTAGTGTAAATTGAAACCCAGTTTATAATGTAAGTCAATGGGAAGTAACGGAGATAGGTTCCAGGCCCCTCTCAAAATTGTCATAAGTAACCCCTAATACATTATTTTTAAAGCTTTGAAATGAAGACTTTAAATGCTAAACATCATTATAAACCTAATAAAATAATCACACAGCACAGAATATATAATTAAACTAAGTTAAATGAACAAAAATATTTGCTAAACAGCATTATAAACCTAATAAAATTATCACACAACACAGACTTCACTTGCATTTTTCTGCAAACGGTTCTTTCTATGCATTCCAATCTGGACTGATTTATAGACAGGAAGATCTTGTTCCTTCGAAATCTGCTCGATAGCTCAGGTCTGGTTAAACTCATTAATTTCAGCTTGCTTGGCTTTGCTGCAACACAAGCGGACAGCTCCACCTACTGGCTATTTTAATAAATGCACTGCTTCTCAATGCTTTTCAATAGCAGTCACATGACTGGAAAAAAAGGTTGTTATTCTGAAACGGTGTAAATTGAACCGTTGTAAAACGAGGGCCACCTGTATACTGTATATATATTTAGTATGGGAAGAGGTACTAGAGGGAATTACTTCGCCTGTAATTACTGTATATATATATAAATATACATTTGTTTAAAAAAAAAACATCAGATATATGTAGAAATATTTAATTATGAATAAATAGAAATTATTCCGTTATGTTAAGATCATTGAAATATTAATATTTTTATGTTGGGTTAGCGCAATTGTGAAAATGTGATCTTGTTTGCGCGATAGTTGGGTGTTATATTTTCCCCCCGCTTTTTTCTCCATTGACTTCTATGGGGGAATATGTGAACGCGCACATATTCAATGCTTAGATTTTTGCGCTAGCCAGGTTACCGCTTGTGTAAAATAAGTTTTGTTTTTTTTACTTTTAGTACGAGTGCAATCCGACTAGCGCAAAAAGCTTAACTCTAGCAGAGTGTTCACGATTGTGAAAACTCAATATACCGCGCCACTTGTAATCTAGCCATTAATAATTTGTCGGGATTGTACATTTACATACAAATACGAGTGGAGCGCTATTGCTTGTGCATGAGCAAAATCGTGTTTCCGATGCCTTTTGTGCACAAGCTAAATTCAGCATATATTGCAAGTTGAAAGTAAATGTGAACCTGTGGGCACAATTACAATTTATACTAGAATGAATACCGCAACTTCAGAGCACTGGTTAATTGTTATGCGAGTCAATAAAGTGCCTCAAAACACATCAAAAATACTTTGAAAGAACAGTTACACTCATAATACAATATTTAACTATTTTAAAAAATTGCAATAAAAAGTTATAAGGGCTCAAAAATATGAGGTCAATTGTTAGAAAATAAAAGAAGAAAAAAACAGGCCAAACGTGATTTTACATAGGGATACATAGGAACACATGTATAAAACATAATTTATGTAAGAACTTACCTGATAAATTCATTTCTTTCATATTGGCAAGAGTCCATGAGCTAGTGACATATGGGATATACATTCCTACCAGGAGGGGCAAAGTTTCCCAAACCTTAAAATGCCTATAAATACACCCCTCACCACACTCACAATTCAGTTTAACGAATAGCCAAGAAGTGGGGTGATAAAGAAAGGAGTAGAAAGCATCAACAAAGGAAATTTGGAAATAATTGTGCTTTATACAAAAAAATCATAACCACCATAAAAAGGGTGGGCCTCATGGAATCTTGCCAATATGAAAGAAATGAATTTATCAGGTAATTTCTTACATAAATTATGTTTTCTTTCATGTAATTGGCAAGAGTCCATGAGCTAGTGACATATGGGATATCAATACCCAAGATGTGGAGACTTCCACTCAAGAGTCACTAGAGAGGGAGGGACTAAAACAAAAACAGCCATATTCCGCTGAGAAAATAATCCACAACCCAAAAATAAGTTTATTTTCACTTTTGAAAGAAAAAAACTTAAAACAAAAAGCAGAAGAATCAAACTGAAACAGCTGCCTGAAGAACTTTTCTACCAAAAACTGCTTCCGAAGAAGCAAATACATCAAAATGGTAGAATTTAGTAAATGTATGCAAAGAGGACCAAGTGGCTGCTTTGCAAATCTGATCGACTGAAGCTTCATTCTTAAAAGCCGATGAAGTAGAGACTGATCTAGTAGAATGAGCTGTAATTCTCTGAGGCTGGGTTTGACCCGACTCCAAATAAGCTTGATGAATCAAAAGTTTCAACCAAGAAGCCAAGGAAACAGCAGAAGCTTTCTGACCTTTCCTAGGACCAGAAAATAAAACAAATAGACTAGAAGTCTTCCTGAAATTTTTAGTAGTTTCCACATAATATTTCAAAGATCTTACCACATCCAAAGAATGTAAGGATCTCTCCAAAGAATTCTTAGGATTAGAACATAAGGAAGGGACAACAATTTCTCTACTAATGTTGTTAGAATTCACAACCTTAGGTAAAAATTGAAAAGAAGTCTGCAAAACTGCCTTATCCTGATGAAAAATCAGAAAAGGAGACTCACAAGAAAGAGCAGATAGCTCAAAAACTCTTCTAGCAAAAGAGATAGCCAAAAGGAACAACACTTTCCAGGAAAGTAGTTTAATGTCCAAAGAATGCATAGGTTCAAAAGGAGGAGCCTGTAAAGCCCTCAGAACCAAATTAAGACTCCAAGGAGGAGAAATTGACTTAATGACAGGCTTAATACGAACTAAAGCCTGTACAAAACAGTGTATATCAGGAAGTATAGCAATTTTTCTGTGAAATAAAACAGAAAGAGCGGAGATTTGTCCTTTCAAGGAACTTGCAGACAAACCCTTATCCAGACCATCCTGAAGAAACTGCAAAATTCTAGGAATTCTAAAAGAATGCCAGGAGAATTTATGAGAAGAACACCATGAAATGTAAGCCTTCCAAACTGTATAATAAATCTTCCTAGAGACAGATTTATGAGCTTGTAACATAGTATTAATCACTGAATCAGAGAAACCTCTATGACTTAGAACTAAGCGTTCAATTTCCATACCTTCAAATTTAATGATTTGAGATCCTGATGGAAAAACGGACCTTGAGATAGTAGGTCTGGCCGTAACGGAAGTGGCCAAGGCAGGCAACTGGACATCCGAACCAGATCCGCATACCAAAACTTGTGTGGCCATGCTGGAGCCACCAGCAATACAAAAGACTCTTCCATGATGATTTTGGAAATCACTCTTGGAAGAAGAACTATAGGCGGGAAGATGTAAGCAGGTTGATAACACCATGGAAGTGTCAGCGCATCCACTGCTTCCGCCTGAACATCCCTGGACCTGGACAGGTATCTGGGAAGTTTCTTGTTTAGATGAGAGGCCATGAGATCTATCTCTGGAAGCCCCCACATCTGAACAATCTGAGAAAACACATCTGGATGGAGAGACCACTCCCCTGGATGTAAAGTCTGGCGGCTGAGATAATCCGCCTCCCAATTGTCTACACCTGGGATATGCACCGCAGAGATTAGACAGGAGCTGGATTCCGCCCAAGCAAGTATCCGAGATACTTCTTTCATAGCTTGGGGACTGTGAGTCCCACCCTGATGATTGACATAAGCCACAGTTGTGATATTGTCTGTCTGAAAACAAATGAACGGTTCTCTCTTTAGTAGAGGCCAGAACTGAAGAGCCCTGAGAATTGCACGGAGTTCTAAAATATTTATTGGTAATCTCGCCTCTTGAGATTTCCAAACCCCTTGTGCTGTCAGAGACTCCCAAACGGCTCCCCAACCTGAAAGACTTGCATCTGTTGTGATCACAGTCCAGGTTGGGCGAACAAAAGAAGCCCCTTGAACCAAACGATGGTGATCTATCCATCATGTCAGAGAGTGTCGTACATTGGGATTCAAGGATATTAATTGTGATATCTTTGTATAATCCCTGCACCATTGATTCAGCATACAAAGCTGTAGAGGTCTCATGGGGATTGCTTCCGATGCTGCAGTCATGAGACCTAAAACTTCCATGCACATAGCCACTGAAGGGAATGACTGAGACTGAAGGCGCTGGCAGGCTGCAACCAATTTTAAACGTCTCTTGTCTGTTAGAGACAGAGTCATGGACACTGAATCTATCTGGAAACCTAAAAAGGTGACCCTTGTCTGAGGAATCAAGAAACTTTTTGGTAAATTGATCCTCCAACCATGTTTCCGAAGAAACAACACTAGTTGATTCGTGTGAGATTCTGCAGTATGTAAAGACTGAGCTAGTACCAAGATATCGTCCAAATAAGGAAACACAGCAATACCCTGTTCTCTGATTACAGATAGTAGGGCACCCAGAACTTTTGAAAAGATTCTTGGAGCTGTTGCTAGGCCAAATGGAAGAGCAACAAATTGGTAATGCTTGTCTAGAAAAGAGAATCTCAGAAACTGATAGTTTTCTGGATGAATCAGAATATGAAGGTATGCATCCTGCAAGTCTATTGTGGACATATAATGTCCTTGCTGAACAAAAGGCAGAATAGTCCTTATATTCACCATCTTGAAAGTTGGTACTCTTACATAACGATTCAACATTTTCAGATCCAGAACTGGTCTGAACAAATTTTCTTTCTTTGGTACAATGAATATGTTTGAATAAAACCCCAAACCTTGTTCCTGAAGAGGAACTGGCATGATTACCCCTGAAGACTCCAGGTCTGAAACACACTTCAGAAAAGCCTGAGCTTTTACTGGATTTACAGGAATGTGTGAGAGAAAAAATCTTCTCACAGGAGGTCTTACTTTGAATCCTATTCGATACCCTTGAGAGACAATGCTCTGAATCCAATGATTTTGGACAGATTTTATCCAAAAATCCTTGAAAAACCTTAATCTGCCCCCTACCAGCTGAGCTGGAATGAGGGCCGCACCTTCATGCGGACTTAGGGGCAGACTTTGGTTTCCTAAATGGCTTGGATTTATTCCAATTTGAGGAAGGCTTCCAACTGGAAGCAGATTCCTTGGGAGGAGGATTGAGTTTTTGTTCCTTATTCTGACGAAAAGAACGAAAACGGTTAGAAGCCTTAGATTTACCCTTAGGTTTTTTTATCCTGAGGCAAAAAAACTCCTTTTCCTCCAGTGATAGTTGAAATAATAGAATCCAACTGAGAACCAAATAAATTATTACCTTGGATAGAAAGAGATAGTAATCTAGATTTAGATGTCATATCAGCATTCCAGGATTTAAGCCACAAAGCTCTTCTAGCTAATACAGCTAAAGACATGGATCTAACATCAATTTTGATAATATCAAAAATGGCATCACAAATAAAATGATTAGCATGTTGCAGTAAGCGAACAATGCTAGATACGTCAGAATCCAATTCATGTTGCGCTAAGTTTTCCAACCAGAAAGTTGATGCAGCCGCAACATCACCCAAAGAAATAGCAGGTCTGAGAAGATGACCTGAATATAAATAGGCCTTCCTTAGATAAGATTCAAGCTTCCTATCTAAAGGATCCTTAAAGGAAGTGCTATCTTCCATAGGAATAGTGGTACGTTTAGCAAGAGTAGAAATAGCCCCATCAACTTTGGGGATCTTTTCCCAAAACTCTATAGATTTTGCTGGTAAAGGATACAATCTTTTAAACCTTGAAGAAGGAACAAAGGAAGTACCTGGCTTATTCCATTCCCTAGAAATCATATCAGAAATAGCCTCAGGAATGGGAAAAACACCTGGGGAAACCACAGGAGGTTTAAAAACAGCATTTAAACATTTATTAGACTGAACGTCAATAGGAATGGTTACCTCAATATCCAAAGTAATTAACACTTCTTTTAATAAAGAACGCATATACTCTATTTTAAATAAATAAGTAGATTTGTCAGTGTCAATATCTGAGGAAGGATCTTCTGTTTCAGATAGATCCTCAGCAGAAGAGGATGAATTATTATGTTGTTGGTCATTTGAAATTTCATCAGCTAAATGAGAAGTTTTAAAAGACCTTTTACGTTTATTAGAAGGTGGAAATGCAGACAAAGCCTTCATAATAGATTCAGAAACAAATTCTTTAAAATTTACAGGTATATCATGCACATTAGAAGTTGAAGGAACTGCAACTGGCAATGTACTATTACTGATAGAAACACTATCTGCATGTAAAAGTTTATCATGACAACTATTACAAATGACATTCGGTGGAATAATTTCTACAATTTTGCAACAAATGCACTTAACTTTGGTAGAACCGATGTCAGGCAGCAATGTTCCAGCAGAAACTTCAGAGACAGGATCAGATTGGGACATCTTGCTCAATGTAAAAGAAAAAACAACATGTAAAGCAAAATGATCTATTTCCTTAAATGACAGTTTCAGGAATGGGAAAAAATGCAAAAGCATAGGCCTCTTGATAGAGAAGAAAGCAGGAGGCAAACATGAATGGGGTATTGAAATAATGAAAAAAAACTGGCACCAAGTATGACGCACAACGTAACGTAAACTTTTTTGGTGCCAAAAATGACCGGAAATGACACACTTGCGTCACTAATGACGCCGTGTGAAAGGTCTCGACGTCACGTATGACGCCGGAAAAGACGAAGTTGCATCAAAAAACGTAATTTCCCACGCCAAAAAAGTTCGCGCCAAAAATGACACAATAAAGTCTAACATTTGACGCACCCGCGGGCCTAATACCCGCAAATGCAAAAGTAGTCAAAATTGAAAAAGACTAACCCCAGGTAAGAAACAAATTTCTTAAGTGTTTATATTCCCAAATATGAAACTGACGGTCTGCAGAAGGAAATACATGAACCTGACTCATGGCAAATATAAGTACAATACATATATTTAGAACTTTATATAATTTGCATAAAGTGCCAAACCATAGCTGAGAGTGTCTTAAGTAATAAAAACATACTTACCAAAAAGACACCCATCCACATATAGCAGATAGCCAAACCAGTACTAAAACAGTTCTTTAGTAGAGGTAATGGTAAATTGAGAGTATTTCGTCGATCTGAAAAAGGGAGGTAGGAGATGAATCTCTACGACCGATAACAGAGAACCCATAAAAAAGACCCCCGTTAGGGAAATCATCGTATTCAATAGGTGATACTCCCTTCACGTCCCTCTGACATTCGCTGTACTCTGAGAGGAATCGGGCTTCAACAATGCTGAGAAGCGCATATCAACGTAGAAATCTTAGCACAAACTTACTTCACCACCTCCATAGGAGGCAAAGTTTGTAAAACTGAATTGTGGGTGTGGTGAGGGGTGTATTTATAGGCATTTTGAGGTTTGGGAAACTTTGCCCCTCCTGGTAGGATTGTATATCCCATATGTCGCTAGCTCATGGACTTTTGCCAATTACATGAAAGAAATATATGTATGTATATAAATATATATGCAAGTTTTTTCTATACATATATATATATATATATATATATATATGTGTTTTTATATGTGTGTGTATATATGTTTTTACAGACACATATACATACAGATATACATATGTGTAGAAATACATAGATATATCTCATTGCAATCCTGCGCTCGTGTTTGCTGTTAATTTTTTTTTTTCCTCCAAAACGAGGTTCCATTAAAGTCTATCGGAGAATACTAGTCTGCGTTCACAACTTTGCAAAGTCTTTTTTTCTGTGCGAGAATGCGACCTGAAATTTGTGCACAATTGGGTGCGCAATGGAAAAAACAGTTGAGCGCAGATAAAGCATTTGCGGGATCGCTAATTTGCGTTCCACTCGTAATCTAGCCCTAAGTGTTGAGAATTACAATTTCCACATTGTTTTTTATTTTTTATATTTAATTATTATTTGTGCACGGGATTATTTTCACATAGTTTCTCTTATTTTTTTCACAGTTATATTTAGAACCTCTACACCTGCAACTGTCAAAAGTGTGTGCTAATAAAACATAATCTTTTTGTGCTATGTATTCAAAGTACCATAAATAATATAATTGATATTCATATTATATATGTTTGTGTATTATATCCAGTACCAGCTGTATATTTTCCCAGAGATAATTTTTGTATTACATTTCATGAAATGTGGCCCTGTGATATATATATATCACAATCTGGATGTTAACCTCATTGGAAATTCATGCGGAGGGAGTTGTCTGTTTGTTCTCCTTGAACAGGCACTTCATGTCCAATCACAGACAAAAACTACATTATCTGCCACTTGGTTTCCCACCTGAATGGTATATAAGGGCACCCACATCACACTACCTTATCCAACTCAACCATGGCTTTCCTTTGGCTTGTTTCCTGCCTTGCCTTGTTCAGTGCAGCCTATGGTAAGTTTACATATATTATTTTACACATTGGGAAATATTTTTTATTAATATCATACCCCACATGCATCTGCAATTTCTACGATATCAACACAGTCAACAAAATAACAAAAAATGTTATACTTATTCCTGGTTACAGGCATTGATGTGAAGTTTATTAAATAAGATGGTGCATACTTAGGGTAGAACCTCTACTACTCTACATTCACAATGATATCCAGTCCCAAAATGCAAACAATTTGTCATGGGGACAAGAAATGCAACCAAACACACAGCTAGATTACGAGTTTTGCGTTATGAGTGGCTCGGTAATAACTTGCAAGTTATTGCCACCGCTCACTTTTTATAGCCCTGCTATTACAGGTTTGCAAAAACCCGGCGTTATGGCTGCGTTGAGCTCCATACCGCACACAAATACCAGCGCTGCTTTGAGCCATAGACATCAATGGGGAGAGCCGGCTAAAAAAAAAATAACACCTGCAATAAAGTAGCGTAAAGCTCCGTAACGCAGCCCCATTGATGTCTATGGGGAAACAAAATGTATGTTTACACCTAACACCCTAACATAAACCCTGAGACTAAACACTCCTAATCTGCCGCCCCTGACATCGCTGACACCTACATTACACTTATTAACCCCATAATCTGCTGCCCCCATCGCCGACACCTACCTACACTTATTAACTCCTAATCTTCCGCCCCCAATGTCGCCGCCAAATACACAAATGTATTAATCCCTAATCTGCCACCCCCAATGTCGCCGCAGCCACTATACTAAAGCTATTTACCCCTAAACCTCTGGCCTCCCACATCACTAACACTAAATAAATATATTAACCCCTAAACCTAACCCTAAGTCTAACCCTAACTCTAACACCCCTACCTTTAATATAATTAAAAAAAATCGAAATAAAACTTAATATCATTACCTAAATAATTCCTATTTAAAACTAAATACCTGTAAAATAAACCCTAAACTAGCTACAATATAACTAATAGTTACATTGTAGCTAGCTTATGGTTGATTTTTATTTTACAGGCAAGTTTGTATTTATTTTAACTAGGTAAAATAGTTACTAAATAGTTATTAACTATTTACTAACTACCTAGCTAAAATAAATACAAATTTACCTGTAAAATAAATCCTAACCTGAGTTACACTAACACCTAACATTACACTAAAATTAAATAAATTACTTTAATTAAATACAATTAACTAAATTACAAAAAAAACAAACACTAAATTACACAAAATAAAAAAGAAATTATAAAATATTTAAACTAATTACACCTAATCTAATAGCCCTATCACTTTAGTATAGTGGCGGAGGCGACGTTGGGGGCGGCAGATTAGGGTTTAATAATATTTAACTAGTCTTTGCGATGCTGGAGTGCGGCGGTTTAGGGGTTAATAATTTTATTTTAGTGTTTGCGATGTGGGAGGGCATCGGTTTATTGGTTAATAGGTAGTTTATGGGTGTTAGTGTACTTTTTAACACTTGAGTTTTATGCTACAGCTTTGTAGCGTAAAATTCATAACTTCTGACTTTAGATGGTGGTACTAATCTTGTCGGTTTAGAGTGTACCGCTCACTTTTTGGCCTCCCAGGCAAAACTCGTAATACCGGCGCTATGGAAGTCCCATTAAAAAAAGGACTTTTTGAATGGTGCGGTTACGTTGCGTTACGGCCAAAAAGGTGTGCGGTACAGCTATACCTACAAGACTCGTAATACCAGCGGTAGTGAAAAAACAGCGTTATGAGCCATAATGCAAAACTCGTAATCTAGCTGACAGTTTGTATTTTGTCAGTGACATGAAGCTATAGCTCTCTATACACAATGAGCCATATCTAAGTGTCTAGTTTCCCTGTTACATTTAGAAGAATAAATCATAAAGAGTCAACTGCAGAAGAGGAATTAGTTTACTACTGTTTATTAGTAAATACATTAAAATGTCCATGTAATATACACATGTTAGACACCTCTCAGCCTATGGTTCAACCCATCGTTGTTAATATTCTATTACTATATTTATGTTAGCATTAAATGGAGAAGTTAAGGGAGGTTTCTTTGAGGCTGCAATTATGACAAGTTTAATGTCATCATGTATGGGAGCAATAATAATGATTCACGGAAATAACTACAGGTATATGCCTAACTATATTTTTACATGTGTTCTTCCAGGCTGTGGTGTTCCCAGAATTGCTCCTGTGGTGAGTGGATATGCCAGGATTGTGAATGGTGAGGCAGCCGTCCCAGGTTCCTGGCCTTGGCAAGTCTCCCTGCAGGTAATAATAAATGTCCTTTTTAATTTGTAATTATCAGTGAATCCCTGTTTTGATAGTGATCACATGGCATATATTAAAATGAGACCCCTAATGAGAATAAGAACAGACACAACTTTAATTTAAGAGGCTGACGATTGATTGAGATCCACCATAAACTCAAAACATCTGGACTTAAATGTAAAATCTGATATTTCAGTATTAAGCAACCAAAATTTAAGGAGGAAATCTCCTTGCCTGTTATATGGGGGGTGGTGGTACTAAGATGGTTTGTTTTAAAATATGATCTACCTATCAATTAAGCATATATGTATATACGTTTGACTGATGCCTGTGACATTATCAAAGGGATATGGCATGAGAGTCAACAAATATATTTACAGAAGGGACAAACAAAACATAATATTATTATTATTATTATTATGATCGGGTATTTGTAGAGCGCCAACAGATTCCGCAGTGCTGTAAAGATAGGCAGTATACAAGGTAGCAATTATAGGGATCAAATGGGTAGAGGGCCCTGCCTAGAGTCCCACTGTTGCAGTCAGCTCTTGTGATATCAGTATCAACGTGTGTCACAGGAGTTTCTTGTACACACGAGTTGCACATAATTTTAAAGATGGTTGCTTAAAAGGGTGATTATGCTTATAACCCCTCTTAAAGTCTGTGAGTGCAGTCATGATTCCATTATTGAATGTTGAAGTATTAAGATTTATCAATACATGTTCTAGGGGAAGTGTTATTCTAAGATACACTGTTTTATTTTTTTCTAATAGAAACTAAACAGCTTAATGACAAAGTAATTTTAGAGTTTTGCCACCATACAACTGAAAATTATATGGTGTGTGATGTCTTACAGGACAGAACCGGGTGGCACTACTGCGGTGGCTCTCTCATTAACAGCGGATGGGTAGTGACTGCTGCTCACTGTGGTGTTCTGTAAGTTTCAGCAATAGTTAATTGTGAATTAGTTATCACATCTAAGGATACAATGCAGTTGTGTGTGTGTGTGTGTATGTGTGTGAGTTTGTATGTGTGTGTGTGTGTGTGTACATGTATGTTTATGCGTGTGTGTATGTGTGTGAGTTTGTATGTGTGTGTGTGTGTGTACATGTATGTTTATGTGTGTGTGTATGTATGTGTGTGGGTGTACATGTATGTTTATGCGTGTGTGTACATGTATGTTTATGTGTGTGTATGTGTGTGAGTTTGTATGTGTGTGTGTGTACATGTATGTTTATGTGTGTGTGTATGTATGTGTGTGTGTGTGTACATGTATGTTTATGCGTGTGTGTATGTGTGTGTGTGTACATGTATGTTTATGCGTATGTGTATGTGTGTGAGTTTGTATGTGTGTGTGTACATGTATGTTTATGCGTGTGTGTATGTGTGTGAGTTTGTGTGTGTGTGTGTGTGTACATGTATGTTTATGCGTGTGTGTGTATGTGTGTGTGTATGTGTGTGAGTTTGTATGTGTGTGTGTGTACATGTATGTTTATGCGTATGTGTATGTGTGTGAGTTTGTATGTGTGTGTGTGTACATGTATGTTTATGCGTGTGTGTATGTGTGTGAGTTTGTATGTGTGTGTGTGTACATGTATGTTTATGCGTATGTCTATGTGTGTGAGTTTGTATGTGTGTGTGTGTACATGTATGTTTATGCGTGTGTATGTGTGTGAGTTTGTATGTGTGTGTGTACATGTATGTTTATGCGTGTGTATGTGTGTGAGTTTGTATGTGTGTGTGTGTACATGTATGTTTATGCGTGTGTATGTGTGTGAGTTTGTATGTGTGTGTGTGTGTACATGTATGTTTATGCGTGTGTGTATGTGTGTGAGTTTGTATGTGTGTGTGTGTACATGTATGGTTATGCGTGTGGGTATGTGTGTGTGTGTACATGTATGGTTATGTGTGTGTGTGTGTGTGTGTATGTGTGCACGCGCGAAACAGGATGCTTCAAGCTTTTTTTTTATCAATATAACTTTCCATTAGAAAGAGAATGCTTATTAAAAGGTGTCTAATAATTGGACAATAATAAAGAACACTATGCTGTCATGGTGCCCTCTCACGTCTTGTGCCACTCCAACAGGTCAACTGACAAGGTAGTTTTGGGAGAACATGACAGAGGCTCAAGCGCTGAAGCCATCCAGTCTCTGGCTGTATCAAAGGTAAGCTATTATTTAATATGGTTAAAAAGGGGGTGGGTCTTACAAAACATAGCTAGAAATAGATTGTAGAGAATGAGGTTTCCACCTGTGCCACATGCACCCTAAGAGTTAGCTTTGTGGCCATCCTTGTGCTCGATATATTTAAATATGGTATTAAAATATAAAAAGTATTAGAATACTAAATATATCACTTAAAGGGATTGTAAAGTAAAAATAAATGTTGATGATTCCTATAGAGCATGCAATTTAAAAAAAAATCTTTTCTGTTTACTTCTGTCACCAAATGAGCTTTATAGGCTGATAGGAGCTTAGGAGTGTGCACTATATGACAGCAGTGTTTGTAACAATGTATAACATTACTATAAACATTGTTGAAAACTGCTACCAGAAGGCTAAGACACATGCACACTCCTGAGCTCACCTAGAATTACTCTTTAACAAATGATAAAGAGAACTAAGCAAAATTGATCATAGAATAAACTTTTTTTAAATTTCATGTTCTATCCAATCCTTTTATTTTTTATTTTGCTTCTGTTTTCCTTTTAATATTACATATGGTAATAAAGAGCTTTAGATCCTTTACTTTATTATAGGGTCTATAGTTTGGGTTGATGCTCTTGTCCTCATACTGACTCCAGGTGATCATGAGGGTGATAAGTGATTTTATTAATCTATATTATTCTATATTATATCTTACTAGTCCTAACGCCTGTTCACACGGGCCATTTCTTGCGGTACAGCGGTCCCACCCCTTGCGCTCTCTCCCTCCCCCTCTCTTTTGCTCTCTCTCTCCCCCCTCTCTTTTGCTCTCTCTCTCCCCCTCTCTTTTGAGATCTCTCTCCCCCCTCTCTTTTGAGCTCTCTCTCTCCCCCCTCATTTTTGCGCTCTCTCTCTCCCCCATCTCTTTTGCTCTCTCTCTCTCCCCCATCTCTTTTATGCTCTCTCCCCATCTCTTTTGTGCTCTCTACCCCCTTCTCTCCCCCCCCCTCTCTTTTGAGCTCTCTTTCTCCCCCTCTCTTTTTTGCGCTCTCTCCCCCCTCTCTTTTGCTCTCTCTCTCCCCCCATCTCTTGTGCGCTCTCTCTCCCCCTCTCTTTTGAGCTCTTTCTCTCCCCCATCTCTTTTGCGCTCTCACTCCCCCTCTTTTTTGAGCTCTCTCTCCCTCCCTCTCTCTCTCCCCCCTCTCTCTCTCTCTCTCCCTCCCCCTCTATCTCCCCCCCTCTCTCTTTCCCCACTCTCCTCTCTCTATCCCCCTTCTTCTCTCTCTACCCCCTCTCCTCTCTCTCCCCCCTCTCCTCTCTCTATCCCCCCTCTCCTCTCTCGCACCCCTCTCCTTTCTCTCCCTCCCCTCCCTTCTCTTCTCTCTCTCCCCCCTCTCCTCTCTCTCCACCCTTTCCTCTCTCTCTCCCCCCTCTCCTCTCTCTCTCCCCCTCTCCTCTCTCTCCCCCTCTCCTCTCTCTCTCCCCCCCTCACCTCTCTCTCTCCCCCCTCTCCTCTCTCTCTCTCCCCCCCCTCTCCCCTCTCTCTCCCCCCTCTCTCTCCCCTCCCCTCCTCTCTCTCTCTCTCTCTCTCTCTCTCTCTCTCTCTCCCCTCTCCTCTCTCTCTCCCCTCCTCCCCCTCTCCCATCTCTCTCCCCTCCTCCCCCTCTCCCCTCTCTATCCTCTCCTCCCCCTCTCCCCTCTCTCTCCCCTCCCCCTCTCCTCTCTCTCCCTCCTCTCTCTCCCCCTCTCCTCTCTCTCTCCCCCCCTCTCCTCTCCCCCCCCTCTCCTCTCTCCCCCCCTCTCCTCTCTCTCTCCCCTCTTCTCTCTCTCCCCCTCTCCTCTCTCTCTCTCCTCTCTCTCTCCACCCCTCCTCTCTCTCTCCCCCCTCCTCTCTCTCTCCCCCCTCCTCCCTCTCTCCCCCCTCCTCCCTCTCTCCCCCCCTCTCCTCTCTCTCTCCCCCCTCTCCTCTCTCCCCCCTCTCCTTTCCTCTCTCTCCCCCTCTCCTCTCTCTCTCCACCCCTCTCCTCTCTCTCTCCACCCCTCTCCTCTCTCTCTCCCCCTCCTCTCTCTCTCCCCCCCTCCTCTCTCTCTCCCCCCTCTCCTCTCTCTCTCCCCCCTCCTCTCTCTCTCCCCCCTCCTCTCTCTCTTCCTCCTCTCCTCTCTCCCCCCTCTCCTCTCTCTCTCCCCTCTCCTCTCTCTCCCCCCTCTCCTCTCTCTCTCCACCCCTCTCCTCTCTCTCTCCCCCCTCTCCTCTCTCTCTCCCCTCCTCTCTCCCTCCCCCCTCCTCTCTCTCTTCCCCCCTCTCCTCTCTCTCCCCCCCTCTCTCCTCTCTCTCCCCCCTCTCCTCGCTCTCTCTCCCCCTCTCTCTCCACTCTTCTCTCTCTCTCCCCCTTTCCTCTCTCTCTCTATCTCTCCCGCCTCTCTATCTCTCTCCCCTCTCTATCTCTCTCCCCTCTCTATCTCGCGACCGTGTCTGTCCACGCCCCCTTCATGCCCGGCCACGCCCCTTCACGTCCATTCACGTCTGGCCACACCCCTTCATGCTGGCCACGCCCCCACGCCTGCCCGGTCACGCCCACTTCTGCCGCAGCTCAGATAGGGAGTAGGACTCAAAGGCCAGGTGTGTTTGTCCTTGTGCTGTCTCTACTGTGCATGACAGCTTCGGACAAACACACTTGGCCTTTTATATTATAGAATGGACTAAAAGTAGATCTGCATTTCAGCATCTTTAAATAGACACACAGCTGTTTTGTGCAGTGACACTGTATTTGACTATAGACCCCATGTACATGCATGGTTCCCAAGAACAGAGATGTCGACCAAAATTCATGGGGAAAAACATATAATCAAGTACTGGAATTTATAATAGCACAAATGATTTTTATTATGAAATGGCAGTTAGAGCCAACATAAAATACAATGGTACAATATAAAATACAATAATAAATTAAACACTGCGCAGTGCAGGGTTACTTTACAAAATGACAGAGAAAAGAATCACAGGGCGACATGTAACTTTCTCTTAATGCATCTTAAATTTTCTCTTTTTAATTTAATAATTTTCTTCTTACAGGTCTTTACTCACCCCCAATGGAACTCCAACACAATCACCAACGATATCTCCCTTGTTAAACTCGCTACCCCTGCTGTTTTTGGTAACACTGTGTCCCCAGTTTGCCTGGCCAACATTGGAGAAGATTACGCTGGTGGACGTTTCTGCGTGACCAGTGGATGGGGAAAGACCAGATACAATGGTGAGAGAGCACTGCTAGGTAGACACCTCATTTACATACACATACTGTAGAGCCACAGACTGCTACATATGAGATACATACATGTTTATGTGTGGCATTTAATGCCATATTAAACAACATGAGCACATTTATCATTAACATATACAAACCACATGACCAAGCAGGTGTTCATGCTAGGAAAAGCTGGGCTCTTGGGCTTAGACAAATGTTCGTAGGTCCAAGGCCTGACCTGGTAGTGGTTCTGATTAACTTTATGACCAGTGTAGGAAAATGTGTGTTTAAAGCTGAGTGTTATAGTAACGCTGGCCCATCTCTGTCCATACAGCCTTCACAACCCCTAACATTCTGCAGCAGACCGCTCTGCCCCTGCTGACCAACACTCAGTGCAAGACCTATTGGGGCAACAATATCACTGATGTTATGATCTGCGCTGGTGCTGCTGGTGCCTCATCCTGCATGGTTTGTATCTATTACAATAAATTGTCTTTCTGCTTCACTAGCTTATTACACATCTTTAGATTTACATCTTTAAATTTCATTTGGAATCGAAGACATGGAGTGCAATCCTAGCTCTGGTTTACCTGATTTCTTATGGCTCATGAAAATACTACAGAAAACCAGTTAGAAACAGACATTAATGTCTGATGGATAACTAGATGATGATAGATACAATATCTATCTGTCTATCATCAATGTATCTATCCATCTATCTATCTCTCTGTCTGTCTGTCTGTCTGTCTGTCTGTCTGTCTGTCTATCTATATACCAATGATCTATCTATTAGGTATGGGTGAATGTGGTTAAAGAGCCAATTGCTTGGAAGAATGAATATTCATGTGGATATTCGTTTTGGAGAATCATATGTTGATAAGAACAAAAATCCTTTAAAATTTGGTAATCGAATGTTGTATCTGTTTTTGGAATGTTACTTCCATTTTCGAATGTTCAAAATTAGATCAAATATCCACATTTGAAAATACGAATGTAAGATTTGAGCTAAAAAATACTATTTAGGTGTCCAATAGTTCATGTGGTGGTGAATTTAGTAAATTGATACATAATAGATACAAATATATTGATTCTAATTTTTCTATTTCGAATACTAAATTTGAATATTACATTTAAAGAGAGCATTAGAATTGTTATTAAATATATATATATACAAATTTTTCTAATTCAAATGTTGCATAATATTAGAAAATTTCTAATGGAATATTATATTTAAAGATAGCATTAGAAATACTATTACATTAAACAAATGTTAGAATGTTATTCAAACATACGAAACTCTAAACGAACGAACAAATGAGTCCAAATTTGTTTAGTTTTTTTAATGTTGCAAAATATTTGCCCATCCCTACAATATCTATTTATCTATCTATCTATCTGTCTATCTGTCATGTGAAAGTAATAATATAAATTGGATCAATTTTGAATTTTCTCATTTGATCTCTTCCCCTACAGGGTGACTCTGGTGGACCCCTTGTGTGCCAGGACAATGGTGCTTGGACTCTAGTTGGCATTGTCTCCTGGGGAAGTAGCACCTGCTCTACATCTACCCCAGCTGTCTATGCCCGTGTTACTGTCCTCCGTTCTTGGGTGGACCAGACCCTTGCTGCCAACTAAATAGTTTACATTGCATACATGACATAAATAAAACACCATCTCCTTTTTATTAAATCTGTATCAAGTCATTCTTTGTGAGATTTATGGGGAAAAAATACATTTTAATCAAACAGGAACTTGTTCTAGAGGGAAAAACCCAAATTTTTAATGTAGCATTTTATTGGATGTAGACAATACTATGAAAGATCAATGCCAGTCATAAAAACAGTTCTCTTTTATTTTAAAATTGTCCATACAATGTATCTGTCCCCACAAAATCTCCTCTAATCATTGGGTTAATATTAGACATGTGCATGGCGAAAAAAATCGGTTCGGTTCGGATCGATTCGGAATTTTTCGAAGTTCGGATCGATTCGAATTCGGAAAATTCAAATCGATTTGTTTCGGATTCATTCGGATTCGAAGAAATTTGGCTGGATTCGGTTTGATTCGGTTCGGAAATTTGGCAATTTGGTAAGTGTTAGGTGGTATTAGACTAGTATTATACTGTATATTAGGTGTTAACCTAACATACTGTATAATACTAGTGTAATCCCAATGGCCATCCGAATTTACGAATCGATTAGATTCGGTTCGATTCGGAAAATTCGGCAACATTTTAATTCGGAATTCGGTTCGATCAGAATCGCCGAATTTTCCGAATTTCCAAATCGAACCGAACAAATGAATAAGACCTGAGAGACTACAACTTTAAAGACAAAAGTTCTCTGCTTAGGCAATTAAAAAAAAAAAGATATATAAGTGCTAAGAGATCTTTCACAGGATTCTCTAAAGGCAAATCTTACATTGAGAGCTGTATATCTTGCATAAGGGTTTAACTTGCATTTCTGTAGAGAAACAGGGCCTTATTACAAGTGTTGCGCTATAGTTTACACACAAGAGATCAGGTTTTCGTGTTCATTTGCGTGCAAGTTAAATTGTGCTGGTATTAAAAGTTGAAAGTAAAGTTGAACGCGTAAGCGCAATCACGATTTATGATAGAATGATTATTGTAACCTCAAAGCTCTGGTTAACTGTTTCGCATCTAGTTAACTATTTCACAAATCTAAAAAGTGTCACAGGATACATAAAAAATACATTACAAAGTACAGTTATAATAACACCACCTAATAAAAAAAATTCAAAAACATATTGCACAAAAAAGTTATAAAGTCTCAAAGATATTAGATCTCAGATGTTAGAAAAAAAAGGCATAAGTATTTATGCATTTATTTATGTATACATGTATTTACAGACACATATACACATATATATATGAGAAAAGGAGGCAGTCTGAGAAGGCTTAGATACAAGGTAATTACAGAGTTAAAAAATATATTAATATAACAGTGTTGTTTAAGCAAAACTGGGGAAAAGGTAATAAAGAGATTATCAATCTTTTTAAATAATAACAATTTTAATGTAGATTGTCCCTTTAAGCAGGGTCGGCTCCAAGGGGGGAATTGACGGGCAATGCCCGCCCAAATGGAATGCTGTGCCCCCTCAAAAAAATAATTCTGTTATTGTATAAATAAGTGTGTCATAATTCTGGAAAGGTGGCAACCCTAGTTGTGATACCAGTCACACCAAGAGGGTATTCACGCAGCAATTTGTGTGTGTATCACTATGTCAGTGGAATGATGCTGACCTTTTACAAGCAACACACAGAAACTGTTCCCTGCACAATGTGTGCAAACCAGACTCTTACAGGGAGACTGTATAGAATAAATCGCTTACACGCAATGCGCCTTCACCTAGGGTAGCTATGACACCAGCCCCGAAATGTAAATGTTCTAAAAAAACTTTGTAAACCAGTAACTCAATGGTAACAGTTCACAAATGATACCAACAACCACTCAGCAAATTGTGTACATATCAATCATGGTGTGGGTGTTCCCATTATAGTGTGTATATAGCCATTATAGTGTGTATATAGCCATTATAGTGTGTATATAGCAGTCACACGCAGTAGGGGAAGGAGCCCTTCTCATCCGACAGCAGCCGCACACTAGCTAAGGGAATGCTTCCACTTTACATAAACACGGCGGCACTCAGAGGCGCACACCGGTTGCTGTATCACAGTAATTTCCAAGCTTTTCTATTTACCATATTATACAGTGTTAACTGAGCTTTGACCCTGCTCTGTGCCGGCATTATATACCCACAGGGCAGACGGGCAGCATTCGTTCTGAGCCTGTGACTGGCATAGCGGATCACTCATGACCTTGTACAGGCAAAGCGTGTGGTTTCCTGATGCTAATATATCTTCACGTCACGCATATTTTCGCTTGCTAACATTACCAGCTGATTACTACACCAGTAGTTTACTCTCTATATGCATTTACTTGATATATCCTATATAGTCTCAGTGCAGTATTAATTAAAAGTGCTTCTGTTAGATGCTTCTGTTGCGAGTGTATTTGAGTAGAAACGCTGATGTCACTCTGAGTGGTAATTGCACTGACAGTGTAGCATTATTTTATTTCTTTCGTAAGGGATATCCCTCCACTCTGCTCTTATTTTGACTCTCATACATGCTTTGTAAAAAATGCGTGCCCCCTCGTGAAAAAAATGTTCCCCATTTCATTTGTTCTGGAGTCGAGTCTGCCTTTAAGTCGTCTATAATCAGAAATAATCTGGTGGTGCACTACATAACACTTTACTAAGTAGAATACACTATAAAGGATATAAATCAACTCCAGATCTCTGACTAGGACAATTTAAAGGAACATAAAACAGTATGAACTAACATAAGTTTCAATTGTTAAACCTCTATATTGAAAAGGAGTTGCAACAGGTTAGGGAAGTCTGGGAATCAGTGTATGTTGCTGTAAACTGGCTAAATGGGACTAAGGACTTAAAGGATGTCTTCTCTAGTCTGTGTATATAAGTTTTTTTTCATTTGTTGAAGAATCCTGAAGGAGTGCTGGCCCTATATGAATTGTATACAAATACTGGTTTCCCAGTGAAGCAACCTGTCTGCTGAGCTTGAAGTTAACCTGGTCCTGCTCTCTAAGGCCTAGATTTGGAGTTCGGCGGTAGCCGTCAAAACCAGCGTTAGAGGCTCCTAACGCTGGTTTTGGCCGCCCGCTGGTATTTGGAGTCAGTGATTAAAGGGTCTAACGCTCACTTTTCAGCCGCGACTTTTCCATACCGCAGATCCCCCTACGCCATTTGCGTAGCCTATCTTTTCAATGGGATCTTTCTAACGCTGGTATTTAGAGTCGTTTCTGAAGTGAGCGTTAGAGCTCTAACGACAAGATTCCAGCCGCCTGAAAATAGCAGGAGTTAAGAGCTTTCTGGCTAACGCCGGTTTATAAAGCTCTTAACTACTGTACCCTAAAGTACACTAACACCCATAAACTACCTATGTACCCCTAAACCGAGCTCCCCCCACATTGCCGCCACTCGATTAAAATTTTTAACCCCTAATCTGCCGACCGCCACCTACGTTATACTTATGTACCCCTAATCTGCTGCCCCTAACCCCGCCGACCCCTGTATTACATTTATTAACCCCTAACCTGCCCCCCACAACGTCGCCGCCAGCTACTTAAAATAATTAACCCCTAATCTTCAGACCGCAAAGCGCCGCCACCTACGTTATCCCTATGTACCCCTAATCTGCTGCCCCTAACATCGCCGACCCCTATATTATATTTATTAACCCCTAATCTGTCCCCCTCAACGTCGCCTCCACCTGCGTACACTTATTAACCCCTAATCTGCCGAGCGGACCTGAGCGCTACTATAATAAAGTTATTAACCCCTAATCCGCATCACTAACCCTATCATAAATAGTATTAACCCCTAATCTGCCCTCCCTAACATCGCCGACAGCTACCTTCAATTATTAACCCCTAATCTGCCGAGCGGACCTCACCGCTATTCTAATAAATGTATTAACCCCTAAAGCTAAGTCTAACCCTAACACTAACACCCCCCTAAGTTAAATATAATTTACATCTAACGAAATAAATTAACTCTTATTAAATAAATTATTCCTATTTAAAGCTAAATACTTACCTGTAAAATAAATCCTAATATAGCTACAATATAAATTATAATTATATTATAGCTATTTTAGGATTAATATTTATTTTACAGGCAACTTTGTAATTATTTTAACCAGGTACAATAACTATTAAATAGTTAAGAACTATTTAATAGTTACCTAGTTAAAATAATAACAAATTTACCTGTAAAATAAATCCTAACCTAAGATATAATTAAACCTAACACTAGACTATCAATAAAATAATTAAATAAACTACCTACAATTACGTACAATTAACCTAACACTACACTATCAATAAATTAATTAAACACAATTCCTACAAATAAATACAATTAAATAAACTAGCTAAAGTACAAAAAATAAAAAAGAACTAAGTTACAGAAAATAAAAACATATTTACAAACATAAGAAAAATATTACAACAATTTTAAACTAATTACACCTACTCTAAGCCCCCTAATAAAATAACAAAGCCCCCCAAAATAAAAAATTCCCTACCCTATTCTAAATTAAAAAAGTTACAAGCTCTTTTACCTTACCAGCCCTGAACAGGGCCCTTTGCGGGGCATGCCCCAAGAATTTCAGCTCTTTTGCCTGTAAAAAAAAACATACAATACCCCCCCCCAACATTACAACCCACCACCCACATACCCCTAATCTAACCCAAACCCCCCTTAAATAAACCTAACACTAAGCCCCTGAAGATCTTCCTACCTTGTCTTCACCATCCAGGTATCACTGATCCGTCCTGGCTCCAAGATCTTCATCCAACCCAAGCGGGGGTTGGCGATCCATAATCCGGTCCAGAAGAGGCTCCAAAGTCTTCCTCCTATCCGGCAAGAAGAGGACATCCGGACCGGCAAACATCTTCTCCAAGCGGCATCTTCGATCTTCTTCCATCCGGAGCGAAGCGGCAGGATCCTGAAGACATCCAGCGCGGAACATCCATCCGGACCGACGACTGAACGACGAATGACTGTTCCTTTAAGGGACGTCATCCAAGATGGCGTCCCTCGAATTCCGATTGGCTGATAGGATTCTATCAGCCAATCGGAATTAAGGTAGGAATTTTCTGATTGGCTGATGGAATCAGCCAATCAGAATCTAGTTCAATCCGATTGGCCGATCCAATCAGCCAATTAGATTGAGCTCGCATTCTATTGGCTGATCGGAACAGCCAATAGAATGCGAGCTCAATCTGATTGGCTGATTGGATCAGCCAATCGGATTGAACTTGATTCTGATTGGCTGATTCCATCAGCCAATCAGAAAATTCCTACCTTAATTCCGATTGGCTGATAGAATCCTATCAGCCAATCGGAATTCGAGGGACGCCATCTTGGATGACGTCCCTTAAAGGAACAGTCATTCGTCGTTCAGTCGTCGGTCCGGATGGATGTTCCGCGCTGGAGGTCTTCAGGATCCTGCCGCTTCGCTCCGGATGGAAGAAGATCGAAGATGCCGCTTGGAGAAGATGTTTGCCGGTCCGGATGTCCTCTTCTTGCCGGATAGGAGGAAGACTTTGGAGCCTCTTCTGGACCGGATTATGGATCGCCAACCCCCGCTTGGGTTGGATGAAGATCTTGGAGCCAGGACGGATCGGTGATACCTGGATGGTGAAGACAAGGTAGGAAGATCTTCAGGGGCTTAGTGTTAGGTTTATTTAAGGGGGGTTTGGGTTAGATTAGGGGTATGTGGGTGGTGGGTTGTAATGTTGGGGGGGGTATTGTATGTTTTTTTTTACAGGCAAAAGAGCTGAAATTCTTGGGGCATGCCCCGCAAAGGGCCCTGTTCAGGGCTGGTAAGGTAAAAGAGCTTGTAACTTTTTTAATTTAGAATAGGGTAGGGAATTTTTTATTTTGGGGGGCTTTGTTATTTTATTAGGGGGCTTAGAGTAGGTGTAATTAGTTTAAAATTGTTGTAATATTTTTCTTATGTTTGTAAATATTTTTTTATTTTCTGTAACTTAGTTCTTTTTTATTTTTTGTACTTTAGCTAGTTTATTTAATTGTATTTATTTGTAGGAATTGTGTTTAATTAATTTATTGATAGTGTAGTGTTAGGTTAATTGTAGGTAATTGTAGGTATTTTATTTAATTATTTTATTGATAGGGTAGTGTTAGGTTTAATTATAACTTAGGTTAGGATTTATTTTACAGGTAAATTTGTTATTATTTTAACTAGGTAACTATTAAATAGTTCTTAACTATTTAATAGCTATTGTACCTGGTTAAAATAATTACAAAGTTGCCTGTAAAATAAATATTAATCCTAAAATAGCTATAATATAATTATAATTTATATTGTAGCTATATTAGGATTTATTTTACAGGTAAGTATTTAGCTTTAAATAGGAATAAGTTATTTAATAAGAGTTAATTTATTTCGTTAGATAAATATTATATTTAACTTAGGGGGGTGTTAGTGTTAGGGTTAGACTTAGCTTTAGGGGTTAATACATTTATTAGGATAGCGGTGAGCTCCGATCGGAAGATTAGGGGTTAATAATTGAAGGTAGGTGTCGGCGATGTTAGGGAGGGCAGATTAGGGGTTAATACTATTTATGATAGGGTTAGTGAGGCGGATTAGGGGTTAATAACTTTATTATAGTAGCGCTCAGGTCCGCTCGGCAGATTAGGGGTTAATAAGTGTAGGCAGGTGTCGGCGATGTTGTGGGGGGCAGGTTAGGGGTTAATAAATATAATATAGGGGTCGGCGGTGTTAGGGGTAGCAGATTAGGGGTACATAGGGAGAACGTAGGTTGCGGCGGTTTACGGAGCGGCAGATTAGGGGTTAAAAAAAATATGCAGGGGTCAGCGATAGCGGGGGTGGCAGATTAGGGGTTAATAAGTGTAAGGGTAGGGGTGTTTAGACTCGGGGTACATGTTAGGGTGTTAGGTGCAGACGTAGGAAGTGTTTCCCCATAGGAAACAATGGGGCTGCGTTAGGAGCTGAACGCTGCTTTTTTGCAGGTGTTAGGTTTTTTTTCAGCTCAAACAGTCCCATTGTTTCCTATGGGAGAATCGTGCACGAGCACGTTTTTGAGGCCGGCCGCGTCCGTAAGCAACTCTGGTATCGAGAGTTGCATTTGCGGTAAAAATTCTCTACGCTCCTTTTTTGGAGCCTAACGCAGCATTTGTTTGAACTCTCGATACCAGAGTTAATTTTATGGTGCGGCCAGAAAAAAGCCCGCGGAGCGTTAACAGCCCTTTTACCGCCGAACTCCAAATCTAGGCCTAAGTCTGTTTTTTGTCCAAAAAAGAGGTTTGAGAAGGATGTAAAAATTAAACAAGGGACAGGCCCATATTTATCAAGCTCCGTACGGAGCTTGAAGGGCCGTGTTTCTGGCGAGTCTTCAGACTCGCCAGAAACACAAGTTATGAAACAGCGGTCTAAAGACCACTGCTCCATAACCCTGTCCGCCTGCTCTGAGCAGAAATCAACCCGATCGAGTACGATTGGGTTGATTGACACCTCCCTGCTGGTGGCCGATTGGCTGCGAGTCAGCAGGGGGCGGCGTTGAACCAGCAGCTCTTGTGAGCTGCTGGTGCAATGTTAAATGCAGAGAGCGTATTGCTCTCCGCATTTAGCGAGGTCTTGCAGACCTGATCCGCACTGTCGGATCAGGTCCGCAAGACCTTTGATAAATATGGGCCACAGACTCTACTAAGTTACTAAATCTAAAGAACTTTATGGGAGCCTAGGTCAAGGTGTCCCACAGGAATATTTAGCATACTCTTGCTAGAAGTGTGACCATGTGTATGGAGTATAAAGCTTATTGTAAGATGTCAGATCATTTTCTGTTAATAATAATCTCTTTTGTTCTTATGATAAATATTTGTGTGTACTAGGAAGTTATTTTTAGGTAGATAATAGTTACGTCCTTAAAAAGTGTCGAAATTTAACCTCTTAGGTGGCTGGCTGGTACAGAAAGTTTTAGGTAGGGTTTGTAAAACCCTTGTTTGTTAAAAGTTTTTTTTTTCTTTTGGTTTATATATTAGTGGAATCAGCTTTGAAAGTTTCTAGGTGCACAAACAGTAATCTAAGGTTATCAACTTCTCCTTGTTTTGCACACAGATTTTTTTGCATTCACTGCTTTTTAGTGTGGTTTTTTTTCTCACATATTTCACTGTTGGAGTTGTTCACACTAGGACAACAAGGGAATTAGTAAAAGGTACATGACTGTCCCCCTGCCGGAGGAAGGGTAATACAGGGGAATAGTATAAGTGTACACACTCACATAATTGTCCCCTCCAGAAGGGGTTATTGAGGAATTTATCCAGAAGGCTTCGCCTTCCTTATGCACTTTTTTTAACACTAACATAATTACACTAGAAAGGGAGAGGAAAGGGGAAATTCTATCACATGGAGAAACCTATAGACTGTGAGCTCTCCGGAGCAGGGCCCTCTTCCTCCTGTACTAGATTTGTTTAGTTTTGTTATGTTTTGTATTTTATCACAAATCCTTGTCATTGTATACCCCAATCATTGTACCCAGCGCTACGGAATTTGGCGGCACTATACAAATAAATGATAATAATAATAATAATTTGTGACAGCTTATAAAACAAGTTCACCTACAATGCCAGATAAAAGTAAAGATAGGGATCAAAAGAATAGACCAGCTGGTCCAATGCTTTAAGATAATGTTTTAGAGGATAGTAATTTGGTTAATAATATAGACAGTACTGAGTGGATTAAAAAAATTGCTGATTTAATGATGCAACAATTTGAGCAGTTGAGATCAGGTTTTGCTGAGCTGTCTAATGAGGTCAGGCAATTTTCAAATAGAATTGAAGAGGCTGAATCTAGAATCTCAGAGGTAGAAGATTGGATAAATATACAGCATACAGAAGTAAAACAACATACACAGTTACTAAGAAAACTACAAGATAGAGTAAAAGAGTTAGAGGATCGAGCAAGGAGATACAACTTGAGTATAATTGGGCTTCCTGAAACACCAGAATTTTATGACTTAGGTAAATTTATTTCTGAGAAGTTACCAGACTTTTAAGATATGCCAGGGCCAGATTCTAAGATAGTGGTGGAAAGGGCACATAGAATTGGGGCCAGGTATAATATTAGCAATATTAGGCGGGGTAGACCGGTTATAGCAAAGTTATTAAACTTTCAGGATAAAGTAGAGATATAAGCATATTATAGGGAGAAAAGAGAACTAAAGATTGGAGATGATAGGATTCTGATTTTTCAATTGAAACAGCATCTCATCGTAAAGAAATTACGCCAATATGTTCATTATTGATACAAAAGGGTTTGAAAGCGTTTCTTATATACCCAGCTAAAATTAAAGTACAAATAGAGGATGAATGGAAAATTTTAAGTAATTTAGAATCAGCTAAAGAATTTTTAAATAAACTCAGGTAGTAGTAAGAATTGTGTCATCCCCACAGTGATTTAATAAGGTTGATTATATTTCTTGGTCGTGTGAAACTAGGTTTGTGGTATCTTTTCATATGGCTTAATGGATAAGTGTAACCTGATATCTTGGAATATTAGAGGTATCAACTCACCTATAAAAAGGAAAATGATATTAAAGCATCTAAAGAGTTTAACAACACATATTGCATTTTTACAGTAAACATGTATAAATCAAAAGGAAATTGCTAAACCAACTTGGGTTGGTGGAGCAATTGCAACGCCATGTACTAAAGGGAAAAAAGGTGTGGCTATCTTATTTCATAAAAAGTTAAAATACAGGATTTTATAACAAATTATTGATCCAGGAGAAATATTTATTATAATACAAATACATTTACTGTATCAAAAATATATATGGTGTAATGTATATGGACCTAATAAGTCGGATAAAGAGTTTTGGAATAGACTCCAAATGAATCTGTTAGAATATGCTGACTCTAGATTAATTATAGCGGGGGATTTGAATATGATTGCCCATGCCCAATACCCAATACCCAATTGATCGATTAAAAAACGGAATAATATGGGCGTTACAGTAAGAAAAGATGTATTGAGCTTTAAGAAATTTAGAAAGGCTTTGAATATTAAAGACGTTTGGCGTGTCCAAAATCCCAATAAGCAGGGATATATACGTGTGAATCTAAAACTCATTGTACTCTGTCTAGAATAGATTATTTTTTAATAAATGAGAAAATGCTAGGTCAAGGGGTGACTACAGATACAGTATATTCCCCATTTTTCTTTCTGACCATGCACCCATTAAACTGACTCTACCCATGAATAAAATATATAATAACACTGGGGGGGCGGAGCCGACAGCCATGCTGAGCAGACGTGTCTGTAGTGAGCTCCGAGAATAATCTTCTAGAAAATGAATATTAACCACCTTATCCTACTAACTAATTTTGGGAATTATCCTGATAGAAGCCTGGTCAATCCGAGTAGTGATACCACCTATTTTAGTGGCTCCATGGCAAGATTTAGAGACTTTTGATCGCTTGAGCGCGTGCCTACCTCACAAATTCCCACGACATAGCTCCCACACCTGATAATACCTACTAATCCGGAGGGTCGGGGCTCTGCTCCGGAGTTGGAAGAGACATCAATTGAATTATCATACCAGAAGAGCTGGGAGGATTAGGCCTGATCTCCCTCCAGCGCTGAGTATAGCTTTGACCCTGAGGATAGCTTGAGGAGGGACCGACTACTAAGAGGATTGCAGAGAAAACCTAGCACAATGCAGTCCCTTGTCTACCAAGCATCTCCGCTTACCTCTAGATTGCCTGGGCCCATACTCGCCTTAGGTCAAGAAGCGGCCCTTAACGGATATCCTTGCCTCACTCTGCACTATGGGGTGAGGGACCACCATCTTGGAACCGGAGCTGTGGTGGATGCCGGCACAGCAAACATTGGTGTGGTCCTCTTGAGTGGAATCTTCTGCAGCGGATGGCGGAAAATAGATAACTCCAGTCATCCTGGTCTACCGGATCTACATAGTGGAGCCCAGGGATATCCACACACGGCAGAGCAGAGTTGGCGGCCGTCATCTTGGGCCTGAGAACGAGCCGCATGATCAGTCACCAGCTGGTCTCCTAAGGAGCGCCTTCTCCCTTCCGCTACCGGACACGAACGTATAGCTGCCTGAGGACTTTTAAGATACAGTGCTGCTTCCTGGCCTAGACACAGGCCAGATCTTTTGCTGTTAGTTGGGAACAGTCCCTCAGTGATACCCACGTGGATACCTGTGTTGGCTTCTCATTATACCTAATCCAGTCCCTTCAACATAGCAGGGGGACCCATAGAGGATTAGCTCTCAGCCCAGGTAGAGGAGGGAGTTAAAGACGGTAAAATTGCACATTCAAGAGAGCAGGAAAGGGGGCCATATTTCCCTCAGCAAAACATAGAAAGGAAATGAGCTGTGCTGAGTTCAGTGTATTGTTCCCTATGTACAACTCTTTTGAGTAAGCTCTGCCTTCACACGGCCCACCAAATTGCTGGGTCATACCCTCTTTCCTTTTACCCTTCATTGCTTAGAAGAAGCACTTCCCCAGGAGAGAGACTAGCCCCGCCACCCTGGTTAACCCCTCCACCACGTACCCCACCTGAGGCTGGACTTTCAACAATAATTTGAGCCTGTAACAATGGTCAGCAACTCTCCCTATACATTACACGCCCCATCTGGCCGGGGTTCCACACCTTAAAACGAACTGGTGGTTTCAGATAGCTCTCTTACTGACACTGTGACATGCTCATCATTCTCCTGCAGGGCCTTAGACCAGGGAAGATGGAATAAGGCGTAAAGGTCTATGGGCACTCTGGGGGCACTCATGATCTATAAGCTCTAAAGATATTCTTGTCCTAAGCTGGAGCTACTAAGTTAATTATCTATCACCGCAGCCAAAACTCACCTGACTGGTTGTTTGCTATGCTCAACCCTAATAAAAGAAGGGCCAAATCCACTTCAGTCCTCAAGAAATCGGTAATGGATCATTTCAGAGCAAGTAGCTTACAGGCTAACACTCTATCTAGAGAGGAAGGTAATACTTCTCAAGCCCCTTCTGAGGATTCAATGACCTCTCTCTCAGACACAACTGGACAAACTTCTACACAGCACATTAATGCAATGCAGGACAACTTAACCATTGCCATAAAGGGATCGGCTGCGGAACTTCGCAGAAATATTGCAGCCATAGAAGAGAGGGTTGACACCCTTGAGAGAAAGCAAGAAGACTTGGCTGTAGATCAAGAAAACCTGCTCTCCTACTCACAGAATTTCTTCAGATATCTGATTTGGAGCTAAAACTATCAGATCTAGAAGACAGATCTAGACGTAACAATCTGAGGTTTAGAGGGGTTCCTGAGGACATTATCCCTGCAGATTTGGAAAGTTACGCCACTGAACTCTTCAAGACCCTCCTCAAGGATGCAGAGGGTCCAAATTTTTTATTAGATAGAATCCACAGAATCCCTAGACCTCGGTATGTATCCACGGATAAACCAAGGGATGTTCTTGCCAGGATCCACTACTTTACGCATAAAGAGAAAATATTGCGATAACTGGCTAACAAACCTCAGCTTCCAGATAAATTTCAATCAATATTGGTTTTCCCTGATCTCTCTCAGTATACTCTGCAAAAGCGAAGATCCTTCGGCCCTTTTACTCAAGCCCTCAGACAACACAACAACAGATATAGATGGGGCTACCCAACTAAGGTAAAAGTGAGCAGAAATGGTCAAACCAACACAATCACTTCTCTTGAGGCAGGAATGGATCTCCTGAAAACATGGTACCTTACCGCATCAGCTCCCCTCAACCGGAGGGCAGAGATGTCTAGGACCCTCAACTCGGGGGCCCTGGAATGGTGTCCTAGACCACAACTCTTGGTTGCAGACAACTCCCAAGAGCCCTCTGGCTCAGGATTAAGAAGTTTTTGGCTGCTGTATGAACTAATGCAGACTGTCATAAATTCGTCCCCTCCTCCTTTTTTCTTGTTTTCCTTATTGGTCCACCAATTGGACCCAAACACTCAAGATTTAGTAATATCCTTTGAAAAGTTCCAGCTTCATATGTCATGATTCGTATTGTTTAATGAAAATTTGAGTAATTACTGTTATACAAGTCTATGTTTCATATGTCTTAGCGTTTTAAAAAAAAAAAAATAATGCTAAAATGTTCTTCCTTTTCTCTTTTATGTGTAAAACGGTACCCAGGTTACAGCCCCTAAGGATATTGGGGAGGCCTTTGCCCAGTATTATACAAGACTATATAATCTACAAGTCCCAGGGTCTGACCCAGGTATTTCAATTGACAAGGGGGCCAGCGCTATCTCACTAACAAAATCTACACTACACTGCGCTAATTCTTTGGAGCTCTATATGAAAGTGATACTGAGATGGCATTACACACCCTTACGGCTTTCCCAGATGATAGGTACACACTCTCCGAGATGCTGGCAGGAATGCGGGGAGACGGGTTCTGACTTGCACATCTGGTGGCGTTGTCGGAAGCTTAACTCACTTTGGGAGGACGTTGGTACACTACTGACATCCCTACAGATAGACCTAAGACTGAGTCCCAAACAGGTATTACTAAATATTTTTCCCTCAATGCTCCCCGGGCACCAAAAGAGGCTAGCTATTTTCCTATTTGCGGAAACCAAACTTGAGATAGCTAGAGCCTGGACACAGAGAGACCCCCACAGATACAACAGGTAATTAAAATTATGGACACATTTGCCAATATGGAAATAAACTTTTACCTCCAGACAGAAAGCCTTGATGCTTATTAGACCATTTAGACACCCTGGATGAATTGTTAATTTAGCTTACAGACGATCCTTTATTCTTGTCTATATATACCCAATACACCAGATACAAAGAGATTTAAAGAGCTGGAAATCCCTTCCCTTGTCGTTATATGGTAAAATGTATATTATAGGGGGGCGGAGCCAAATGCCAAGGGAGACAGATGCACCATAGCTGTGCTCCTGAAGCCAGAACGATAAAACCTTAACATTTAGAAGTTTAAGAACCTATTATGCTATCGTACTTTGCTTATATGATGGCAGACCTTCCTATGCATCTTTCTACTCTGCTGGCAGGATTACTGGATAAAGCTGACAGTCATTTCAGTAGTTTAAGGTCCTTCATTACGGAGCTACGCAGCCAAGATGGCGTTTCTTGCCTACCTCACTATGATACCCACCTGGCGGATCAGCCAGAGGACCCGCTGTTTGCCCAGTCTTGCTCTACATGATTACAGGAGGAGCAGCCCGGAGGAGACCCGATCTCTATCCTAGATGGATCTGCAAGAGGTGACCCGACGCAACTGGACATAGATCACATGTTCCACATGACAGCTGTTCTGCCGGGTATAGTGGGAGCTCCCCAGATCAAAGCTTCGCCGTGTCAGATACCCGTTATACTCCCCCACCTAAGCAAGCAATTGTCCCCAAGCTCTAATGCTACTAAGGCACCATGCGGTACAGAAGATCCCTATGTGAAATTGACAGAGCGCCTACACCGACCGCTTACAGTACTCACCACTATAAACGCTGGTGGGGCAGGTAAACAGGCAAAAATTTCAGTGCGGCGGTCTAACAACGATATACGTTCGCAGAAGATAGGGGCCTTGAGGAAAAATCATCATCATAACCCAGGTACCAGATGTAAGGATTTACAGGGACCCATACCTGCAGGGAAATTAACCACACACAGATGGGACTTACTTAATATGTCTACTCAGCGCTATGTGTTTAGTGCCATCCGAAACGGAGTCGGGTGATCCTGTCTAAGTGTAAGTTGGATCAAAGTTCATTGCGGATCCATATCAGTTGACTTTAACTTTATGTTCTGATCTCTAGGCTCATAAATGACTTTTGGGACACTACTAGCTTCACTCAAATAGAGGCTATATACCTCAGAACTTTATAAAATTGTTCACTATGTTCTAGTTTTCATACTCTTTTGCAACGTTTAGTTATGACATATCATAGTCAACTTCGAAGTTATCTGATAATAACCATAGCTTCTTCATGTTATACAATTGGTACGTAGTTAGCATTAAAAACATATCCCTGCTTACATGGCGATGCATTGCCTAAAATGTTAAGCTTTTTATTAAAAGATGTAGAAGTATTTGCTATGTTGTAACCCAATCTAGACAGCTTCAAAATGGGTGGCCAAGACTGTCTTAGACTCCAGATGGGGGACTTGAAGATGTAAATATTTTGTATTCACTATAAAACATCTTGCCCCTGCAATAGCCTATATATCTTTGCTAGCACTCTCTTCAGATGTTTCAAATAGGGTGTTCACTTGCCACTATGCCTGTACCCTAAGTTAAGCTACCAGAGCATGTCTGGATAATGGGAATCCTAGTTTTAAGAAAATGTTTTTTCTATTATGATTTTTACCTTTTTCTGCACATCTAACTTAAAATTTTATTTTACTCATAAGAAGAGATAGCTATATATGATGTTAGACAGTGATGCATATCTTAATGTTTTTTTTTTTTTGTTTTTTTTTATAGCGCAGGAACTCAGTTTATAGCTCACTGTGTGTTAGAAGTCTCTTGAGTTTGATGCTAATTTCATGTAAAACCTCATACAAATAGGCTGAAACTGTATAACATCAATATATTTGCGGATTAGCTGCCTAGTTAAATTTATTACTTCTGTACCTATATTACCTAATGCCTTGCAATGAAAATGCTAGATACTAATTTATACCAAATTTCTTTAAGTTAAATGTTAGTTTTACATAGAGTTTTTTACAAAAAGGTTGAAATCACATGACATAGATGTATCTATAGACAGGCTGTTCACTTAAGGCTGTGTTTGCTGGCCCTGTATTGTTTGACGCCTTGTTAATAGTACAGAGATATCTAGATATTGACCAAAACTCAGGAAATATGGCATTGCCCTATTACTGTCAGGCCTAGCAGCCCTATAGGTCACATATATTAGAGATGGTCTCGGCTTTTATTGCTATATTTTAGCTATTATCTGCTCTCCCATATACAGTACTAGCTTATTTTTTATGCTACTTATTGAAAGTGGGATAATCCTGCAATATGCACATGCACTTTGCGGACCTATCTAATACACTTATTCTATGTACTATGCCTGATCCTAGCTATGGGTTACATGTTGTTAAATACATAATGTGATCTTTGCCTTTAGAATGTTTATATAAGTCAAGTTTAGGCTCCCAATCGCTATACATATGCCACATGATATTGGTAATGGAGGTTTGTTTAGTGGCAAGATGGGTAATCCTTACAAAAGACAATATACCTTATATGATTCCCATTAGATCGACTAACCTACACACTGGGTATTAAAACATCCTTTCGTACACCCCTAATCTATCTTATAAGCATATCAAATGTAATTTTTTATCCCCCCCTATATAGGGATACTCTCTCTACTTAGTCCACTCATGTCCCCTGCTAAGAATGGCATACCCCCCATATATAATCTATTGGTAGTGCAAATTCTCTGCCCATACTGAGCTCCTCTCTTCCCTTTCCCGCTGGTACATGTTGCCTGCGGGTCATATCTCTATTCCTTTTCCCCACATCGCTTATAGCTAACATTTCCCCAGGAGAGGAGCTCACCCAGAAACAACCTCCTATGCCCCATACTTCCTAATATCCCCCCTCTACCATAACTTTAGTATCGTTAAAAACCAGCATACTCCCCTAATCCTCTGTCCTATAGGTTACAATTCCTACTGTGATGTCAGTACAAAGTCAGTTTAAGCCTTGATAAAGCACCTTTACTTACTTCTATACCATCACCCATATAGGCACAATCATATTATTAGAGGGGAAATTTAATGGCAGAGACTAACCTAATTTGCACTATGTCTTGCTAGATATAATTTTGTTTTGATGGTCCTGAGATCCCTTCACTTGAACACTCCTAAGCTCCTATCATCTACCTTAAGCTACCTACACTTGTTTTAAGCTCCGCCCCCCACCCTTCTACCGCCTTCCCTATACACATAGCGGTGCTTACCCGCTGAATCTCCCTTCCCCCCCATATATCTCAGCCCAAAAGTGGCTGACATACACGCTAATTCTCCACAGGCTGATATCTTTGACTGTTCTCTTTAGTACTGTGGAGATTAATTGTTAATAGTATAACAAAAAATGAAGTTATATTCTATCTCGCCTAAACTCTTGTCTATATTCATGCTAAGATTGGATATGTATTTATCTTGTCACATATGCATTTTGTATTCTTTTTTTCTTTTTGTTTTCTAATAATGTCAGTTTATAGACAATGTTTTATTCACTCTGATGTAACATTGGCCTCAGGGCGAATCTTGTTTGTGAATATATATTCCAACTTCAATAAAAAAATATAAAAAAAAAAAAAATGTATATTATAAAAATGATAGTTTTCCCAAAAATATTGTATTTTATGCAAAATATACTAGTTTCTCAAAAATATGCATTTAAAATTAACTAATAAGAGGGGCAAAAAAGGGGCAAAAAAGAAGGCAAATATTGCATTATTTAGATTATCTCAAAGGAAAGAGTTTATAGGTCTTAATTTGCCAAATATTCAAATATATAACTGGGTATGTTTGGCAAAACTAATTCCAGACTGGCTAACAGAGTGTAAGCACTTTGTAGTACATGAGCTTAAATCTAGTATTTTGAAGGGGATTGAAATAAAAGCACTGATCCATGTAAAGCCTACAAAGTTCCCCAGACAGATTAAAAAAATTAATACATTTAAAAACCCAATTTTGGCCTTGCAAAAAATGTGTAAAGTGTTAGGAATTAAGTATGAGTTTTCACCTTTTTTAACCATTACAGGCAACTCTGAATTTATTGGAGGTATAGAATCTAAAGTCTTTCACAAATGGAAGGAGAAGGGGTTAGAATTAGTAATACAGGTAATAGACGACAAAGGGCATAGTTAAATCATTTGAGCCACTTAGGCAAGAATTTGATATCCCGCATAAAGATTTTTTTGCGTACCTGCAAATCAGGCATTATATTGAATCATTCAATATAGTATTTCAAGATTTAAATATTGTATGGGGACCAATAATCAAGGGATGTACCCTGTTCAGAGAAGGGTTTTACTCTATTTCATTCTGGTACGGGTTAGTCATGGAAAGAGAGGGGATAAATATTTTGGATAAGCTCACGCTAAAAAGATTGTAGTTCAATCTCATCTTAAACTTTTAAATAGAGCATATATTACATTCAGTCGCTTAGCCAGCTTGGGGGGAGATAGAAATAAGAATGCTTTGTGTCACAGATGTAATTTCCCCGCAGCACTGTATTTGGTATTGTCCCAAGGTAAGGGAATTTTGGTTTGGCATTCTGGCTTTCTAAAACGATCGGACAGTATATTTATCTACAAAAAGATACTGCTAAATACTATCAAAGCAAAATTTATTTTAGAACACTTGGATTATATGTTAAATGCAGAATTAGACAGCAATATTTTTTTTGGAAGTGGGGCTGCTATATAAAGACTATGGGGGGTAGTTATCAAGCCGTCTACTTTACCTGCCTTCGCCGGTCCAATACGCCCGCCTAAGCTCGCCTACCATCGCCGCCGCGGACCTTCAAAATTTCACCTAAGTTATCAAAAAAACTGTCAAAAAGCCACACACCAAGTACGGGGTGATGAGCAGCGGACTGTGATAGTTATCACTCATCCGATCTCGCTGCTCTTCGGCTTTTTGACAGCTTCATTGCAAGCCTGTCACTAAGCACCCACACTAACTACACTGTTCTACCCCCTATACCGGCGCCCCCGGAGCCCCCCGCAACTCAATAAAGATATTAACCCCTAAACCGCCGCTCCTAGACCCCGCCGCCACATACATTATACCTAGTAACCCCTATCCTATCAATAGAATGTGAGCTCAATCTGATTGGCTGATTGGATCAGCCAATCGGATTGAACTTCAATCTGATTGGCTGATTCAATCAGCCAATCCGATTTTTCCTACCTTAAGTCCGATTGGCTGATAGAATCCTATCAGCCAATTGGAATTGAAGGGACGCCATCTTGGATGACGTCGCTTAAAGGAACCTTCATTCATCGTTAGTCGTCGGGAAGAAGAGGATGGCTCCGCATCGGCTTGTCTGAAGATGGCTCCGCTCCGCTCCGGATGGATGCAGATTGAAGACGCCGCCTGGATGAAGACTTCTATCGGATGGAAGACCTCTTCAGCGCCGCCAGGATGATGACTTCATCGGATGGAAGACTTCTTCAGCGCCCCTTGGATGAAGACTTCTGCCGCTCCGGATCTCCTCTTCGGTTCCATCGGTGGTCGGCTGGCTGAAGATGACTCAAGGTAGGATGATCTTCAGGAGGGTAGTGTTAGGTTTATTTAAGGGGGGTTTGGGTTAGATTGGGGGTATGTGCGTGGTGGGTTTAATGTTGGGGGGGTTGTATTTTTATTTTACAGGCAAAAGAGCAGAATTTTTTGGGGCATGCCCCGCAAAAGGCCCTTTTAAGGGCTGGTAAGGTGAAAGAGCTGGTAACTTTTTAATTTAGAATAGGGTAGGGCATTTTTTTATTTTGCGGGGCTTTGTTATTTATTAGGGGGCTTAGATTAGGTGTAAGTAGCTTAAAATTGTTGTAATATTTTTTAAATATTTGTAACTTATTTTTTTATTTTTTTGTAACTTAGCTTTTTATTTTTTGTACTTTAGTTTATTTAATTTAATTTAATTGTAGTTATTTGTAGCTAATTTATTTAATTAATTTAATAATAGTGTAGTGTTAGGTTTAATTGTAACTTAGGTTAGGATTTATTTTACAGGTAATTTTGTATTTCTTTTAGCTAGGTAGTTATTAAATAGTTAATAACTATTTAATAACTATTCTAACTAGCTAAAATAAATACAAAGTTACCTGTAAAATAAATATAAATCCTAAAATATCTACAATGTAATTATTAATTATATTGTAGCTATCTTAGGGTTATTTTACAGGTAAGTATTTAGTTTTAAATAGGAATAATTTATTAAAGTATAGTGTAGTGTTAGGTGTAATTGTAACTTAGGTTAGTTTTTATTTTACAGGTAAATTTCTCTTTATTTTAGCTAGGTAGCTATTAAATAGTTAATAACTATTTAATAGCTATTTATAAGGTAACTATTTAGAATCAGGATTGGAACGCAACTGCAGTACCTAAAAATATGTGGAATGTCTCACTTAACTGATATAATCCTCTATGAGTGAAAAGGATATTCCTCAGTCAATGTGATAATGCTCAGATTGTTGAAATTAACAAACCTCACAGTATAATCTGTAGGAGAGTTTTAGGTGATGTTATCACAGATGTTCCAAGTTAATAGCAAACAAGCCAAACATATTAAACTGAGTAGCAAAAGTTCATAGAAGCACAGTAGGAGGAAGCAGCCGCACAAAGTGGATTAAACACAGGCACAGTTCGTATTAAGCAGCAGCTTAGGCAATGTAGCAAGCAAGAGAACAGAATGTATACTGTCCGGTATTGTAATACAGTTAAAGGTACCTGAAACTTGTATTAGTGGCAGGCTTGTGCGACTTGGTCCGGAGCTGTTTGTCAGTGATCTGAAGCTGGTGCCGGAGAAACCGGAAGTGACGTCACGCTGCAGCAGAGTTGAGTAGTGCTGACAGGCAGCGTTTAGGGGAGAGAAGGCAGAAGTGCTGTAAGAAGACGGTAAGTGAATGGACTTCAATAAAGTGGTTGAAAGTATATTACCGCACTGAGAGAGGCTTTTGCAGTTGCAAGGTATTCTCCTGAACACCACTGTTAGATAAGTCCGGTGAGAGTAGAAATTAGTCTCAAAAGAAAGAATTAAGCTTCTTGGAAACCTCTGGGGAACGTTAGAGTAACTTCAGAGCTAGTATCCTATAAACAAACAATACTAAGCACAGGTTGAGTGCTGCACAGGTGTCTTAAAGGAGAGTTATCCAATCAGGAGAGAGTGGGCGTACTGGAGAGGTGGAGTAGAAAGGTGAAACCTGACAGTACCCCCTCAACAAGGGAGCTGTCCCACAGCGACAGGACCAGGACGATCAGGATGGCGTCGGTGAAACAAAGACAAGAGCCGGGGAGAGTTGAGATTAGAAAGAGGCTCCCAGGAATCCTCATCACTGGAGTAGTTCTTCCACCTAACTAAATACTGTAAGACACCATTAGAGTATCTAGAGTCTAAGATCGAATCAACCTCATACTCATTGTCCGCAAGGGTAGTAGGAAGAGGTGGTAACAGTAGCTGATCGTTCCTCGTGCGGATATAGGGTTTCAAAAGCGAAACGTGAAACGTTGGGTGGATTTTGAGAGTATGAGGGAGTTGTAGCCTAACAGCATTATCATTTATGACCTTCTCTACTGGGAAAGGTCCAATAAAAAGGCTGGCCATCTTTTTTGATGGAATCTGTAATCTCAAGTTCTTAGTGGAGAGCCATACAAGATCACCAATAGTGTATCGAGGAGGTTTCCTTCTTCTGAGATCATAGTAGTGTTTCTGAGATTTTTGAGCTTGCAGGATGTTTTGTCGAATTGTCTCAAAGTTGTGTTGAAGTGAATCATGAAGCTCATCAAGTGTAGGGGAGTCCACAGAGCCAAGAGATGATAGTATGAAATCTGGGTGGTAGGCGTAGTTTGCAAAAAATGGTGTCATCTTGGTGGAAGAATGGATAGAGTTATTGTAAGCGTACTCAGCCATGGAGAGGTATTTGACCCAGTCAGTCTGATGGTAGGAGCAATAACATCTCAAGTAGTGTTCGAGCCACTGATTCAACCTTTCTGCTTGCCCATTAGTTTGAGGGTGAAAAGCAGTGGAGAAGCGATGATCAATCTGAGTTAGTTCACAGAGTTTAGACCAGAACTTAGAGGTAAATTGTGTTCCTCTATCTGTAGTTAGCATGGGTGGTATGCCATGTAGCTTAATGATGTGATCAATGAAGAGAGTAGCAGTTTCAGAGGAAGTAGGCAATTTGTGGAATGGAACAAAATGGGCCATTTTTGTGAAAAGATCGATGACAACAAGAATGGTAGTTTGAGAATTAGATGGAGGTAGGTCAACTATGAAATCCATTGAAACGTGGTGCCAGGGTTTGGTGGGAACTGGTAAAGACATCAATAAGCCAAAAGGTGCTTTTCGCTCAGGTTTGCAAGTGGCACAGGTTCTGCAAGTGGTGATATAATCATATATTGAGGTTTTCATCCTTGGCCACCAGAAGGTCCTGCTAAGCAAATCAAGAGTCCGACGAACCCCAGGGTGACCAGCCAACGGAGAGTCATGGTAATTCTGTATCAAGGGGACTCTCATCTCAGGTGGTAGAAAAATCTTCTTGCCATGATAGAAAATTCCAGAATTTTTTATGAGGTTAGGTAAAGGTGGACTAGTTTGTTGTTTACAGTAGTTTCGTAAGTCCGTTAGCATGGGAGTAGTGAGGCCAATAAAACAGTCAGGGGAAACAATTTCCCTCCTAAGAGGGTAGGAAATCGGTCTCTCTGGCAAACGGGATAATGCATCGGCTTTAGCATTCTTGTGAGCTGGTCTGTAAATAATGTTAAAGTTGAAACGGTCAAAATAGAGGCTCCAACGGACCTGTCTAGCAGAAAGAGTTTTGTTAGATTGAAGGTATTGGAGGTTTTTGTGATCAGTGTATATGTTAATGGGTATATTGGTACCCTCCAAGAGGTGTCTCCAGTGTTCTAGAGAGCGACGAATAGCCAGCAACTCCTTATCCCCAATAGCATAATTCCTTTCCGCAGGAGACATAACTTTAGAATAAAAAGATATTGGATGTAAAGGTTCTGTGAGGGATTTTTGTTGTGAGAGCACAGCGCCAATAGCAAAATCAGAAGAGTCTACTTCTAGGGTATATTGATAGAGAGGGTTAGGAAATTGTAAAATCGGAGCTGTAGTAAATCTGGATTTCAGGTATTGGAAAGCTTTATCGGCATCAGGTCCCCAGGAGAATGAAGATGTGCAACCAGTGAGGGCTGTTAGAGGTCTAACGATCTTAGAAAAGTCTTTAATAAATTTCCTATAATAATTGGAAAATCCTAGAAAGCGTTGTAAATCCTTTCTAGAGTTAGGTTGTGGCCAATGAAGAACTGCATCCACCTTTTCCTTTTGCATTTTTATTCCAGAGGGTGAGATATCATAACCGAGAAAAGAAACTTGGTCAGTATGGAATTTACATTTTTCAAGTTTTGCGTATAGCTTGTGTGCTCTAAGTCTGGAAAGAACTAGACGAACATGTCTGACATGTTCTTGTTGAGTCTTTGAGTATATTAGGATGTCGTCGAGGTATATTACTAGACAAACGTCTAATAAATCTCGGAATACATCATTGATGAAAAACTGAAAGGTGGCAGGGGCATTGCAGAGACCGAACGGCATTACCAGATACTCGAAGAGACCGTATCTGGTCCTGAATGCCGTCAGCCACTCATGCCCCTGCTTAATCCTGATCAGATTATACGCCCCTCTTAAATCAAGCTTAGTAAAAATCCTAGCCTCTGAGAGTCTTTCAATCATCTCTGGGATCAAAGGCAGAGGATAACGGTTTTTGATAGTGCACTTATTGAGCTCACGGTAGTCAATAATCGGTCTAAGAGTGGAGTCTTTATTTCGTACAAAGAAGAAACCTGCCCCTGCAGGGGAAGAGGAAGGTCTAATGAAACCTTTTTTTAGATTTTCTTCTAAATAGAGTTTAAGGTGCTCGAGTTCTGGATTGCTTAACGGATAAAGGTGTCCATAAGGGATCCGAGCACCTGGTTGAAGGTCGATAGGGCAATCGTATGCCCTATGTGGAGGGAGGTTTTCAGCCTCCGTTTTACTGAAAACATCAGTAAAATCATGATACTCTGTTGGTAACGTGTCAAGCACTGAGGTTGATTGCAGCAAAAAAGAAGTAGGGAAACACGTGTCTTTGCAGTAAACAGAATCAAATTTTATTTGAAAGGGAAACCAAAGAATACTTGGGTTATGGATTTGTAACCATTTTAATCCCAAAACAACAGAAAAATGGGGGGAGGGTAAAACATCAAAGGACAATTTTTCTATATGACCAGAAATATTAACTAATAAAGGAACAGTCTCATGTGTAATGGGACCAGAAAACATAAATGAGCCATCAATAACTTTGATGGGTATAGGAGTCTTCTTCAGGATCAGAGGGATTTTGTTCTTTTCACAGAATACTTGATCCATATAATTCGCAGAAGCCCCAGAATCTATTATTGCATCGTCAATCATCTGCAGGCTTTGCTCCAGCTGTAGAGAGAGAGAGATAGTGCAATGAGAAGGTTTCATTTGTTGTTGTAAGGAAGACATTAGAGAATCAGACTTACATTTCTTGTTTTTAGACAAAAGTGAGCACTCCTGGACGGAATGGGAGGAGCTTGCACAGTACATACAGAGGTTTTTAAGCCTTCTACGTTGTTTTTCTTCAGGTGTGAGTGGACCCCTCAAGAAACCAATCTCCATGGGTTCAGCATGAACCTTGGTACTTGAGCTGGTGGAGAGGGTTGAGGGTATATAGGAGACCTTTGCCTTAGAATCCATGGCATACTTTTCTGCCTTACGTTCGCGTAAGCGACGATCAATTTGTATAGCGGTTTTCATAAAGAGATCAAGAGTTTTTGGCAATTCAATTCGGGCAAACTCGTCTTTTAATTGTTCAGACAGTCCCAAACGGAATTGGTTCCTCAGAGCAACTGGATTCCATAAAGAATCAGTGGCGTATTGTTTAAAATCCGAAATGTACTCTTCAACCGGTCTCTTACCCTGTTTGAGATTTCTGAGGCTTGTTTCAGCAGTGAGCTGTATATCAGTGTCTTGAAATAACTCGTCCATAGCAGAAATGAAATCTTCTAAGGAGCCTAAAATTGGATCTTGGGTCTCTAGGAATTTGTCAGCCCATGTTCTGGGGTCCCCCCTGAGGAAGGAGATAGTAGTCATAACTTTCACTCTCTCAGTGGGATATGTTTTAGGTCTCATGGTGAAGAGGAGGTAGCAGGCATTTTTAAACTGCCTATAATTTTTACGGTTTCCAGAGAATAAGTCAGGGAAAGGAATCTGTGGTTCAATAATCGCTTCAGTCTGAGTAGCATTTAATGCTAAAGAGTCTTTTATGATACTTCTTAAGGATGCATTTTCAATTTGGAGGTCATGTAATCCCTGAGCTAATTGATCTACTTTTTGAGTTAAATTGTAAACAATCTGGCGTAGGTCTGCTGGTTCCATTTTTTTAAAGGCTTAGTATTATATAAGGTAACTATTTAGAATCAGGATTGGAACGCAACTGCAGTACCTAAAAATATGTGGAATGTCTCACTTAACTGATATAATCCTCTATGAGTGAAAAGGATATTCCTCAGTCAATGTGATAATGCTCAGATTGTTGAAATTAACAAACCTCACAGTATAATCTGTAGGAGAGTTTTAGGTGATGTTATCACAGATGTTCCAAGTTAATAGCAAACAAGCCAAACATATTAAACTGAGTAGCAAAAGTTCATAGAAGCACAGTAGGAGGAAGCAGCCGCACAAAGTGGATTAAACACAGGCACAGTTCGTATTAAGCAGCAGCTTAGGCAATGTAGCAAGCAAGAGAACAGAATGTATACTGTCCGGTATTGTAATACAGTTAAAGGTACCTGAAACTTGTATTAGTGGCAGGCTTGTGCGACTTGGTCCGGAGCTGTTTGTCAGTGATCTGAAGCTGGTGCCGGAGAAACCGGAAGTGACGTCACGCTGCAGCAGAGTTGAGTAGTGCTGACAGGCAGCGTTTAGGGGAGAGAAGGCAGAAGTGCTGTAAGAAGACGGTAAGTGAATGGACTTCAATAAAGTGGTTGAAAGTATATTACCGCACTGAGAGAGGCTTTTGCAGTTGCAAGGTATTCTCCTGAACACCACTGTTAGATAAGTCCGGTGAGAGTAGAAATTAGTCTCAAAAGAAAGAATTAAGCTTCTTGGAAACCTCTGGGGAACGTTAGAGTAACTTCAGAGCTAGTATCCTATAAACAAACAATACTAAGCACAGGTTGAGTGCTGCACAGGTGTCTTAAAGGAGAGTTATCCAATCAGGAGAGAGTGGGCGTACTGGAGAGGTGGAGTAGAAAGGTGAAACCTGACACTATTGTACCTAGTTAAAATAAATTGAAAGATGCCTGTAAAATAAAAATAAATCCTAAATTAGCTACAATATAATTATTATTTATATTGTAGCTATATTAGGGTTTATTTTAAAGGTAAGTATTTAGTTTTAAATAGGATTAATTTAGTTAATAAGAGAAATATTATTTAGATTTATTTAATTAATATTTAAGTTAGGGGGGTGTTAGGATTAGTGTTAGACTTAGGTTTAGGGGTTAATAATTTTATTACAGTGGCGGCGGTGTGGGGGGGGCAGGATAGGGGTTAATAAATTTATTATAGGTGGGGACGGTGTAGGGGGGCAGATTAGGGGTTAATAAGTTTAATATAGGTTGCGGCGGGGTCCGGGAGCGGCGGTTTAGGGGTTAAACTATTTATTTAGTTGCAGCGAGGTCCGGGATCCGCAGGATAGGGGTTAATAACTTTATTATAGGTGGCGACGGTATAGGGGGGCAGGATAGGGGTTAATAGGTATAATGTAGGTGGCGGCGGGGTCCGGGAGCGGCGGTTTACGGGTTAACATATTTATTATAGTGGCGGTGGGCTCCGGGAGCGGCGGTTTAGGGGTTAACATATTTATTATAGTGGCGGTGGGGTCCGGGAGCGGCGGTTTAGGGGCTAATAAGTTTATTATAGTGGCGGTGGGCTCCAGGAGCGGCGGTTTAGGGGGTAAACACTTTATTTAGTTGCGGCGGTGTAGGGGGGACAGATTAGGGGTGTTTAGACTCGGGGTACATGTTAGGGTGTTAGGTGTAGACAGCTCCCATAGGAATCAATGGGATGTCTGGCAGCAGCGAACATGAACTTTCGCTATGGTCAGACTCCCATTGATTCCTATGGGATCTGCCGCCTCCAGGGCGGCGGTTTGAAAACCAGGTACGCTGGGCCGGAAAAGTGCCGAGCGTACCTGCTAGTTTTTTGATAACTAGCAAAAGTAGTCAGATAGTGCCGCACTTGTGTGAGGAACATCTGTAGTGACGTAAGAATCGATCTCTGTTGGACTGAGTCCGGCGGATCTAAGCTTACGTCACTAAATTCTACTTTTGCCGGTATCTAGGGCTTGATAACTAAGGCGAATCAGCCTCGCCACAAATACGCTGCGGAATTCCAGCGTATTTGAGGTTGACGGCTTGATAACTAGGGGCCAAAGCATTTAAATGTACCAAAGCAGTATATATATCCATGTGTTAATACTTTATGTGTGCAAAATGCCATGTTAAGGGAGGATCTTATACAGATTTAAGTTTTTTTTCCTCTTCTATATCCCCCATCCCTCTCATATAGTTCAACAGGTGGGAGGAGCATGGGTAATAGACCTGATCTAATATGCATAATATTTCAAGGTATATAGCTTTTTTGGATTCAAGGTACTTTTCGCTTTGGTTTATTAGTTGTTAAATGATAACTTTTATAGGATATTCTCTATTCTCTGAGAGTTTTCTGAAACAATATGATCAAAGTTAGATTAAGTTAACTATTTGGGCCCCAATTTATCAAAGGTGTTGCGGACCTGATCCGACACTGCCGATCAGGTCCGCAAGACCTCGCTAAATTCGGAGAGCAATACGCTCTCCGCATTTAACATTGCACCAGCAGCTCACAAGAGCTGCTGGTGCAACGCCGCCCCCAAGCAGGGGATTCCTGTCCGCCTGCTCTGAGCAGGCGGACAGGGTTATGGAGCAGAGGTCTTTAGACCGCTGCTTCATAACTTGTGTTTCTGGCGAGTCTGAAGACTCGCCAGAAACACGGCCCTTCAAGCTCCATATGGAGCTTGATAAATGTGCCTGTAAGAATGTAAAATCAAGTATTATTTGTAGCATATACCTCTGTTGGTTCAAAAAGGAGGAAAACAAATTAGAAAAGGGAAGAAAGGTGCAAATAGTTGAAGAAAAACAAAGAAAAATAAGATTTCTTTATATGTTAATTGGGGTTCCAGGAGAAGTATTGCTATGTTTCATTTGTTTTTAGTAAATAATAAAAAGCTATGGGGAAAGTTATATCTGCGTCTCGGAAACTAAAATGTCAATGTGGGCTGCGCTCCCAAACTTGCTTTTTTTCCCTTCGTTTGCTATTTTTCTTTGTGTTTGTGCCTTTTTCTTTCTAAACAATTAAAAGATTATTTAAAAAAACAACAACCTTACCTGCAAAACAGTTTCTGTTTTAACCCCTATTAATTCAGTCATAGTTTTGTTTGCAGCAAGCTCCCATCTGTGCAATTCCATATATGGAAGGTCCTATCCAAGACATAGCTCCAGCAGAATGCACTCATGCACATGCACGGTAGGGGGCACAGTCACATGACACCTGACTAAAGCAGTGCACAGTGTAATGCTAAAGCTTTCACAAAGCATTTGACATTATCCCCATAGAAACAAACAAGCCTCTTGGCAACAAACAATAGCAGTACCTGTTGTCCCTCCTCAACACCTTCCTTACTTGCATGAGTAATTATCCTCATGTGCATACTTTGTTACTTGACACTACAAGGTTTAGAGAAGGTGGATTCTTTCACCACCCTGCCATTTTTTAATTCCCCTGGGATGCAGCAAATGCAAACAGAGCACTACAAAAAAAATAACGTCATACAATCCAGCCCACTATTTTCGCACCTACGTGTATGCAAACATGAACCAATCGTATTTGCCGCATATGCATATAATTATAAGCCAAGTTCTTCTTCCAGTCGGGTCCACCATCTTCTATCTTCATCCACAGCGAAGGCAGCTCAGAGTGGAGGTGTGGAACGGTCTTCCCAGATGTGGCGGTCCTCGGCGGCGGTCCTTGCAGGTGGCGCTCCTCCGTGGCGTGGAGGCTCCTCTTCATGCAATCGTCTGCCGCACACTGAAGATTTACTGAAGCAAACAGATAAGAACAGCGCTGAGCACATCTAAGGCCACTCCAAATCCACCTCCCTCAAGATGAATATAATAAAGGCAATAACAAGTGAAAAAAAAATGGAGGGCGCTAAGAGCTAAAAGTAAAAAACACATTTATTCCCAGACATCTAGTCAAGAAATCAGCAAAAAATGGTGCAATGATACTTTCTATTAATCCTTTGAGTGCTAAGCACTTTCCCACCTGGGTGCTAAGATTTTTTAATGTTTTTTTTTATTTTTATTTTTTTGAACAATTTTTTTTTTACTTTTTTTTTATTTTGTTCAGCCCCCCAGGACTTACACCTTTCCAATGAGATACAGGCTTCTAAGCAGTATGCCCCCTGCTCCTATACTTAACATTGTTAAGTATAAATAAAGTTGCGCGATGACGTCATCACGTTATTGCGCGTGACAGCACCACGCAAAACGGGAAGCCCCGGCGATGCCTGTCACTCTACAGGCACGATTGCCGGGTAGGAGCGGGTGGGAGCCCCCAGATCTCCCTCAAGGTGGGAGAGTGCTAGTGTTGGCTCTGAGCCATAATTAGCACCAGAGTGGGAAACTCTGTGACGGTTCAGAGCCGTCATTAGCACTCAAAGGGTTAAAAGCTGCTAAATGTACAAGAAAACAGAAAATAGCATGTATCTAAAATATAATTTGCTAGAAAGATAGTAATAGGGACGTCACCCTTTAAATCAACATATGATACCTGTGTGTATACTCTTAAAAAACAAGCACTCCTTATAAAACGAACAAGCTATAGTATAGAAATAAAAATAAAAAAGAGCAGGAACAAGACCTAATATACCACCTTAAATGAAAGCATGGATACGTATCAAAAAAATAAAAAACTAATTAATTAAAAAAGGGGAGGGGGGGAGTATAAAAAACAAAAAGTTCAAATCCTTTGAGTCCTTGGTAATGAGGTAGCCTCAGTGGATGACAAATGACTAGGCGTCAATAAGTGACAAATGCTTTTAAGCGTTGAGTTCAGCTTTTATTGTATCGATGATACTTTCACACGGATGGTCACATGTGACCAATTGAATATATATAAACAAAGTGAACAATGTCTAAAAGACCTCTAACTGCATTTACATGTCACAGATCCTCCTTAAGTCTAGGTGCTGCAAGTTCACAAGCTAAATTGCTGGAAGTTCACAGGTTGTAATGCACTCTCTGTGCCTCAGTGTTCTTCGGGTTAGAAAAACAAAATGTACTGTGGGATAACACTTGCCTTCTGGAGATCGATAGAGCGAACATCGTATATTATCTTAGTGACCTACCCAAGATTATGAGATTTATATGTTTAGATATAATCATCTTGTTAGGAATTTATTTAATTTCCACTGAGGCTACCTCCTTCCCAAGGACTCAAAGGATTTGAACTTTTTGTTCTTTATACTCCCCCCTTTTTTAATTAATTTGTTTTTTATTTTTTGATACGTATCCATGCTTTCATTTAAGGTGGTATATTAGGTCTTGTTCCTGCTCTATTTTATTTTTGATTCTATACTATAGCTTGTTCGTTTTATAAGGAGTGCTTGTTTTTTAAGAGTATACACAAGGTACCCTATATTTATTGGGGTATCTTGCATTCCTATTGGCTGATATTTTAAAATCAGCCAATAGGATGAGAGCTAATGAAATCTTATTGGCTGATTTAAACAGCCAATAGGATTTCAGTAGCTCTAACCCTTTTGACTGATTTCAAAATTTCAGCCAATAGGAATGCAAGGTACCCCAAATTGATTGTAGTACTTTGCATTCAAACTTCAGTCTATGAAGGACATCGGATGAAGTGGAGCCTCCATGCCGCCGTGGAACGCCTCCGCCGATGTCCGCCGCTGAGGATCCAGGCATCGGGAACACAGCTCCGCACCTCCGCTCCACACCGCCTTCATTCCGGATGAAGATAGAAGATGATGTATCGGTCTGGAAGAAGACCTTCTTCGCCGGACTTCAGGAACAGTGAGTACCTATTTGGGGCTTATGTTTAGGCTTAAAAAAGAGCTGATTGTAGTTTAGTTTTTTTTTAGTGTTAGTTTTTTTATTTTGGTGGATTTGGTGGGTGGGGTTTTTTTACTGTTAGGGGGGATTTAGTATTTTTTAGAGGTAAAAGAGCTGTTTAACTTATGGCAATGCCCTACAAAGGGCCCTTTTAAGGGCTATTGGTAGTTTAGTATTAGATTAGGGGGTGTTTTTATTTGGGGGGGGATTTTTTATTTTTTTACGGGTATTAGTTTAGGTTTAAATTTTTTATTTTGGATACCTTTGTTAATTTTTTTCTGTAATTTTAGTTTTTTTTTTGTAACTTTGGGGGGTTGTAGTTTTTAAACATATACTGCCCTCTAGGCAGGCTTATCGTCTAATATATATATATATACAGTATATGTATTAATAAGTGTGTATATATATTTTTACAGACACATATAAATACAGATATACATATGTGTAGAAATACATACATATAATATTATTATTATTATTGCAATCCTGCGCTCGTGTTTGTTAATTTTTTAATTTTTTTCAAAACAAGGTTCCCTTAAAGTCTATCAGAGAATACTAGTCTGCGTTCGCAACTTTGAAAAGTCTTTTTTTCTGCGCGAGAATGCAACCTGAAATTTGTGCGAAACTGGGTGTGCAATGGAAAAAACAGTTGAGCGCAGATAAAGCATTTGTGGGATCGCTAATTTGCGTTCCACTCGTAATCTAGCCCTAAGTGTGGAGAATTACAATTTCCACATTGTTTTTTATTTTTTATGTTTAATTATTATTTGTGCACAGGATTATTTTCACATAGTTTCTCTTATTTTTTTCACAGTAATATTTAGAGCCTCTACACCTGCAACTGTAAAAAGTGTGTGCTAATAAAACATAATCTTTTTGCTATGTATTCAAAGTACCATAGATAATATCATTGATATTCATATTATATAGATGTTTATGTATTATATCCAGTACCAGCTGTATATTTTCCCAGAGATAAATTTCGTATTAAATTTCATGAAATGTGGCCCTGTGATATATATATATATATATCACAATCTGGATGTTAACCTCATGGGAAATTCATGCGGAGGGAGTTGTCTGTTTGTTCTCCTTGAACAGTTACTTTTTGTCCAATCACAGACAAGAAAAACTACATTATCTGCCACTTGGTTTCCCACTTGAATGGTATATAAGGGCACCCACAACACACTACCTTATCCAACTCAACCATGGCATTCCTTTGGTTTGTTTCCTGCCTTGCCTTGTTCAGTGCAGCCTATGGTAAGTTTACATATATTATTTTACGCATTAGAAAATATTTATCATACCACACATGCATCTGCAATTTCTACAATCTTTTACTTAGTCTATACAGTTACAAAAAATGTTATACTTATTCCTGGTTACAGGCATAGATTTGTAGTTTGTTAAATAAAATGGTGCATACTTAGGGTAGAACCTCTACTACTCTACATTCACAATGATATCCAGTCCCAAAATGCAAACACAGTTTGGATGTTGCCAGTGACATGAAGCTATAGCTCTTTAGACACAATGAGCCACAGCTAAGTGTCTAGTTTCCATGTTACATTTAGAACAATAAATAATAAAGAGTCAACTGCAAAAGAGGAATTAGTTTACTACTGTTTATTAGTAAATACATTAAAATGTCCATGTAATATACACATGCTAGACACAACTCAGCCTATGGTTCAACCCATAGTTGTTAATATTCTATTACTATATTTATGTTAGCATTACATGGAGAAGTTAAAGGAGGTTTATTGGAGGCTGCAATTAAGACAGGTTTAATGTCATGTATGGGAGCAATAATAATGATTCACAGAGATAACTACAGGTATATGCCTAACTATATTTTTACATGTGTTCTTCCAGGCTGTGGTGTTCCCAGAATTGCTCCTGTGGTGAGTGGATATGCCAGGATTGTGAATGGTGAGGCAGCCGTCCCAGGTTCCTGGCCTTGGCAAGTCTCCCTGCAGGTAATAATAAATGTCCTTTTTAATTTGTAATTATCAGAGAATCCCTGTTTTGATAGTGATCACATGGCATATAGTAAAATGAAACCCCTAATGAGAATAAGAACAGACACAACTTTAATTTGAGAGACAGACGATTGATTGAGATCCACCATAAACTCAAAACATCTGGACTTAAATGTAAGATCTGATATTTCAGTATTAAGCAACCAAAATTTAAGGAGGAAATCTCCTTGCCTGCTATATGGGGGATGAGGGGGATGGGACGGTATTGAGATGGTCTGTTTTAAAATCTGATCTACCTATCAGTAAAGCATATGGGGTCAATATATTAATGTGCAAGCGGACATGATACGATGTAGTGTATCATGTCCACTGCACATCAATAAATGCAGACAGCATAAGCTGTCGGCATTTATCATTGCACCAGAAGTGAACTGCTGGTGCAATACCGCCCCCTGCAGATTCGCGACCAATTGGCCACTAGCAGGGGGTGTCAATCAACCCAATCATATTCGAGGCAGAGCAGGCAGACAGGATATGGAGCAGTGTTTCTATAGAAACACAGGGCATCAAGCTCCGTACGGAGCTTGACAAATTGACCCCTATATGTATATACTTTTTACCAATGCAACCACAATTTAAGGAGGAAATTTCCTTGCATTCTATATGGGGGGAGGGGGGGTACTAAGATGGTCTGTTTTAAAATCTGATCTACCTATCAGTAAAGCATATATGTATATATTTTATACTGATGCCTGTGACATTATCAAAGGGATGTGGCAATGAGCATCCACAAAAATATTTACAGAAGGGACAAACTAACGGCTAGATTTGGAGTTTGGCGTTAGCCGTGAAAACCAGCGTTAGAGGCTCCTAACGCTGGTTTTAGGCTAACTCCGGTATTTGGAGTCACTCAAAAAAGGGTCTAACGCTCACTTTTCAGCCGCGACTTTTCCATACCGCAGATCCCCTTACGTCAATTGCGTATCCTATCTTTTCAATGGGATCTTTCTAACTCCGGTATTTAGAGTCGTGTCTGAAGTGAGCGTTAGAAATCTAACGACAAAACTCCAGCCGCAGAAAAAAGTCAGTAGTTAAGAGCTTTTTGGGCTAACGCCGGTTCATAAAGCTCTTAACTACTGTACTCTAAAGTACACTAACACCCATAAACTACCTATGTACCCCTAAACCGAGGCCCCCCCACATCGCCGCCACTTGATTAAATTTTTTTAACCCCTAATCTGCCGACCGCCACCTACGTTATACTTATGTACCCATAATCTGCTGCCCCTAACACCGCCGACCCCTGTATTATATTTATTAACCCCTAATCTGCCCCCCACAACATCGCCGCCAGCTACCTACAATAATTAACCTGAGCGCTACTATACCCCTATACCCCTAATCTGCCGACCGCAAAGCGCCGCCACCTACATTATAGCTATGTACCCCTAATCTGCTGCCCCTAACACCGCCGACCCCTATATTATATTTATTATCCCCTAATCTGCCCCCCTCAACGTCGCCTCCACCTGCCTACACTTATTAACCCCTAATCTGCCGAGCGGACCGCACCGCTACTATAATAAAGTTATTAACCCCTAATCCGCCTCACTAACCCTATAATAAATAGTATTAACCCCTAATCTGCCCTCCCTAACATCGCCGACACCTAACTTCAATTATTAACCCCTAATCTGCCGACTGGAGCTCACCGCTATTCTAATAAATGTATTAACCCCTAAAGCTAAGTCTAACCCTAACACTAACACCCCCCTAAATTAAATATAATTTTAATCTAACGAAATAAATTAACTCTTATTAAATAAATTATTCCTATTTAAAGCTAAATACTTACCTGTAAAATAAATCCTAATATAGCTACAATATAAATTATAATTACATTGTAGCTATTTTAGGATTAATATTTATTTTACAGGCAACTTTGTAATTATTTTAACCAGGTACAATAGCTATTAAATAGTTAAGAACTATTTAATAGCTACCTAGTTAAAATAATTACAAAACTACCTGTAAAATAAATCCTAACCTAAGTTACAATTAAACCTAACACTATACTATCATTAAATTAATTAAATAAAATACCTATAATTACCTACAATTAAACCTAACACTACACTATCAATACATTAATTAAATACAATATCTACAAATAACTACAATGAAATAAACTAACTAAAGTACAAAAAATAAAAAAGAACTAAGTTACAAAAAATAAAAAAATATTTACAAACATAAGAAAAATATTACAACAATTTTAAACTAATTACACCTACTCTAAGCCTACTCTGATCGGAACAGCCAATAGAATGCAAGCTCAATCTGATTGGCTGATTGGATCAGCCAATCGGATTGAACTTGATTCTGATTGGCTGATTCCATCAGCCAATCAGAATATTCCTACCTTAATTCCGATTGGCTGATAGAATCCTATCAGCCAATCGGAATTCGAGGGACGCCATCTTGGATGACGTCCCTTAAAGGAACCGTCATTCTTCAGTTGGACGTCGCCGGAAGAAGATGGGTCCGCGGTGGAGGTCTTCAGGATGGAGCCGGTCGTCATCGGATGAAGATAGAAGATGCCGCTTGGATCAAGATGGTTGCCGGTCCGGATCGCCTCTTCTTCCCGGATAGGATGAAGACTTTGGAGCCTCTTCTGGAGCCTCTTCTGGACCTCTTCAGCCACCGGATGATGGATCGCCAGCCCCCGCTTGGGTTGGATGAAGATTTTGGAGCCAGGACGGATCGGTGATACCTGGTGAGGTGAAGACAAGGTAGGATGATCTTCAGGGGCTTAGTGTTAGGTTTATTTAAGGGGGGTTTGGGTTAGATTAGGGGTATGTGGGTTGTAATGTTGGGGGGGTTATTGTATGTTTTTTTTTACAGGCAAAAGAGCTGAACTTCTTGGGGCATGCCCCGCAAAGGGCCCTGTTCAGGGCTGGTAAGGTAAAAGAGCTTTGAACTTTAGTAATTTAGAATAGGGTAGGGCATTTTTTTATTTTGGGGGGCTTTGTTATTTTATTAGGGGGCTTAGAGTAGGTGTAATTAGTTTAAAATTGTTGTAATATTTTTCTTATGTTTGTAAATATTTTTTTATTTTTTGTAACTTAGTTCTTTTTTATTTTTTGTACTTTAGTTAGTTTATTTCATTGTAGTTATTTGTAGGAATTGTATTTAATTTATTTATTGATAGTGTAGTGTTAGGTTTAATTGTAGGTAATTGTAGGTATTTAATTAATTTAATGATATTATAGTGTTAGGTTTAATTCTAACTTAGGTTAGGATTTATTTTACAGGTAATTTTGTAATTATTTTAACTAGGTAACTATTAAATAGTTCTTAACTATTTAATAGCTATTGTACATGGTTAAAATAATTACAAAGTTGCCTGTAAAATAAATATTAATCCTAAAATAGCTACAATGTAATTATAATTTATATTGTAGCTATATTAGGATTTATTTTACAGGTAAGTATTTAGCTTTAAATAGGAATAATTTATTTAATAAGAGATAATTAATTTCATTAGATGTAAATTATATTTAATTTAGGGGGGTGTTAGTGTTAGGGTTAGACTTAGCTTTAGGGGTTAATACATTTATTAGAATAGCGGTGAGCTCCAGTCGGCAGATTAGGGGTTAATAATTGAAGTTAGGTGTCGGCGATGTTAGGGAGGGCAGATTAGGGGTTAATACTATTTATTATAGGGTTAGTGAGTCGGATTAGGGGTTAATAACTTTATTATAGTAGCGCTCAGGTCCACTCAGCAGATTAGGGGTTAATAAGTGTAGGCAGGTGGAGACGACGTTGTGGGGGGCAGATTAGGGGTTAATAAATATAATATAGGGGTCGGCGATGTTAGGGCAGCAGATTAGGAGTACATAGGGATAATGTAAGTAGTGGTGGTTTACGGAGCGGCAGATTAGGGGTTAATAATAATATGCAGGGGTCAGCGATAGCGGGGGCGGCAGATTAGGGGTTAATAAGTGTAAGGTTAGGGGTGTTTAGACTCGGGGTACATGTTAGAGTGTTAGGTGCAGACGTAGGAAGTGTTTCCGCATAGCAAACAATGGGGCTGCGTTAGGAGCTGAATGCGGCTTTTTTGCAGGTGTTAGGTTTTTTTTTCAGCTCAAACAGCCCCATTGTTTCCTATGGGGGAATCGTGCACGAGCACGTTTTTGAGGCTGGCCGCTTGCGTAAGCAACTCTGGTATCGAGAGTTGAAGCTGCGTTAAATATGCTCTACGCTCCTTTTTTGGAGCCTAACGCAGCCTTTATGTGGACTCTCAATACCAGAGTTATTTTTATGGTGCGGCCAGAAAAAAGCCGGCGTTAGCTTTTCGGGTCGTTACCGACAAAACTCCAAATCTAGCCGTAACGTAATATTATTATTATTATTATTATGATCGGGTATTTGTAGAGTGCCAACAGATTCCGCAGTGCTGTAAAGATAGGCAGTATACAAGGTAGCAATTATAGGGATCAAATGGGTAGAGGGCCCTGCCTAGAGTCCCACTGTTGCAGTCAGCTCTTGTGATATCAGTATCAACGTGTGTCACAGGAGTTTCTTGTACACACGAGTTACACATAATTTTAAAGATGGTTGCTTAAAAGGGTGATCATGCTTATGACCCCTCTTAAAGTCTGTGAGTGCAGTCATGATTCAATTATTGAATGTTGAAGTATTAAGATTTATCAATACATGTTCTTTAATTAAACAGCTTAATGACAAAGTAATTTTAGAGTTTTGCCACCATAGAACTGAAAATGATATGGTGTGTGATGTCTTACAGGACAGAACCGGATGGCACTACTGCGGTGGCTCTCTCATTAACAGTGGATGGGTAGTGACTGCTGCTCACTGTGGTGTGCTGTAAGTTTCAGCAATAGTTAATTGAGAATTAGTTATCACATCTAAGGATACAACGCAGTTGAGTGTGTGTTTGTATTTGTGTGCGTGTGTACGTGTAAGTTTATATGTGTGTGTGTGTGTGTACATATGTGTGTGAGTTTGTATGTGTGTGTACGTGTATATGTGTGTGTAGGTGTGTGCGTGTGTACGTGTATTTTTATATGTGTGTTTATATGTGTATGCGTGTGTACGTGTACGTTTATGTGTGTGTGTGTGTGTGTGTATGTGTGCGTGTGCATGCTTTTTTTTTTTTTGCAATATAACTTTCCATTAGAAAGAGAATGCTTATTAAAAGGTGTCTAATAATTGGAGAATAATAAAGAACACTATGTCATGGTGCCCTCTCACGTCTTGTGCCACTCCAACAGGTCAACTGACAAGGTAGTTTTGGGAGAACATGACAGAGGCTCAAGCGCTGAAGCCATCCAGTCTCTGGCTGTATCAAAGGTAATCTATTATTTAATATGGTTAAAAAGGGGGTGGGTCTTACAAAACATAGCTAGAAATAGATTAAAGAGAATGAGGTTTCCACCTGTGCACATGCACCCTTAAGAGTTAGCTTTGTGGCCATCTTTGTGCTCCATTTATTTAAATATGGTATTAAAATATAAAAAGTATTAGAATACTAAATATATCACTTAAAGGGATTGTAAAGTAAAACTAAATGTTGATGATTCCTATAGAGCATGCAATTAAAAAAACTTTTCTGTTTACTTCTGTTACCAAATGAGCTTCATAGGCTGATAGGAGCTTAGGAGTGTGCACTATATGACAGCAGTGCTTGTAACAATGTATAACATTACTATAAACATTGTAGAAAACTGCCACCAGAAGGCTAAGACACATGCACACTCCTGAGCTCACCTAGGATTATTTTTTAACAAATGATAAAGAGAACTAAGCAAACTTGATCATAGAAGTAAACTTATTTAAAATGTCATGCTCTATCCAATCCATTTATTTTTTATTTTGCTTCTGCTGCCTTTTAATATTACAGATGGACATAAAGAGCTTTGGATCCTTTACTTTATTGTAGGGTCTATAGTTTGGGTTGATGCTCTTGTCCTCATACTGACTCCAGGTGATCGTGAGGGTGATAAGTGATTTTATTACTCAATATTATTCTATATTATATCTTATGCACTAAAAGTAGATCCGCATTTCAGCATCTTTAAATAGACACACAGCTGTTTTGTGCAGTGTATTTGACCATAGACCCCATGTACATGCATGGTTCCCAAGAACAGATATGTCCACCCACATTCATGGGGAAAAACATATAATCAACTACTGGAATTTATAATAGCACAGAATGGCAGTTAGAGCCAACATTAAATACAATGGTACAATATAAAATATAATAATAAATTAAACACTGCACAGTGCAGGGTTACTTTACAAAATGACAGAGAAAAGAATCACAGGACGACATGTAACTTTCTCTTAATGCATCTTAAGTTCTTTCTATTTAATGAAAGAATGTTCTTCTTACAGGTCTTTACTCACCCCCAATGGAACTCCAACACAATCACCAACGATATCTCCCTTGTTAAACTCGCTACCCCTGCTGTTTTTGGTAACACTGTATCCCCAGTTTGCCTGGCCAACATTGGAGAAGATTACGCTGGCGGACGTCTGTGCGTGACCAGTGGATGGGGAAAGACCAGATACAATGGTGAGAGAGCACTGCTAGGTAGACACCTCATTTACATACACATACTGTAGAGCCACAGACTGCTACATACGAGATACATACATGTTTATGTGTGGCATTTAATGCCATATTAAACATCATGAGCACATTTATCATTAACATATGCAAACCACATGACCAAGCAGGTGTTCATGCTAGGAAAAACTGGGCTCTTGGGCTTAGACAGATGTTTGTAGGTCCAAGGCCTGACCTGGTAGTGGTTCTCATTAACTTCATGACCAAAAAAACATCATTAGAAAACAAGGCTGGACAAATTAAAAAATCCACCTGTTTCCTAGTGTGTATAATAGTTTTTTTTTTTTAAAAATAACACATCAGTTCTTCCTTATAAGATCTACATGACATCATCTATTCACCAGGAAAATTCAATCTAGGCCAGTGTAGGAAAATGTGTGTTTAAAGCTGAGTGTTATAGTAACACTGACCCATCTCTGTCCATACAGCCTTCACAACCCCAAACATTCTGCAGCAGACCGCTCTGCCCCTGCTTACCAACACTCAGTGCAAGAGCTACTGGGGCAACAATATCACTGATGTTATGATCTGCGCTGGTGCTGCCGGTGCCTCATCCTGCATGGTTTGTATCTATTACAATAAATTGTCTTTCTGCTTCACCAGCTTATTACACATCTTTAGATTTACATCTTTAAATTGCATTTGGAATCGAAGACATGGAGTGCAATCCTAGCTTTGGTTTACCTGGTTTCTTATGGTTAAAGGGACACTCAATCAAAAATAAACTTTCATTATTCAGATAGAGCATGCTATTTTAAACAACTTTCCAATTTACTTCAATTAACAAAATGTGCACAGTCTTTTTATATTTAAACTTTTTGAGTCACCAGCTCCTACTGAGCATGTGCAAGAATAAGTGTGTATGCATTTGTGAATGGCTGATGGCTGTCACATGGTACGTGTATGCATTTGTGATTGGCTGATAGCTGTCACATGGTACAGGGGGAGTGGAAAAAGATATAGAAACATAGAAACATAGAAACATAGATATTGACGGCAGATAAGAGCCATAGGCCCAGCAAGTCTGCCCGACCTTACCTAACAGTATAAACTTATCTAGTTCGTAGGATAGCCCTATGCTTGTCCCATGCATTTTTAAAGTCCCCCACAGTGTTTGTTGCTACTACCTCTTGAGGAAGTTTATTCCATAAATCAATCACTCTTTCTGTAAAGAAGTGCTTCCTCAAATTACTCCTGAATCTACTACCCTTTAGCTTGAGCTCATGACCCCTTGTTCTTGAATTTTCCATTTTATGTAAAATACCCACAGCCTCAGTTTTACTAAACCCTTTAATGTACTTGAAAGTTGCTATCATATCACCTCTTTCCCTTCTCTCCTCTAAGCTATACATATTTAGGTCATTGAGCCTATCCTGGTAAGTTTTATTTTTTAGACCATGTACCATTTTGGTAGCCCTCCTTTGCACAGATTCAAGTTTGTTAATATCCTTCTGAAGATATGGTCTCCAGAACTGCACACAATACTCAAGATGAGGCCTAACTAATGATCTATAAAGTGGCATAAGAACCTTACTATTTCTGCTGCAAATACCTCTACCAATCCATCCAAGAATTCTGCTAGCCTTACTCGCTGCATTACTACATTGTTTACTAAGTTTTAAATCATCTGAAATAATAATTCCCAAGTCCTGTTCCTCGTCTGTAACAGTCAGTAAAGTGTCATTGAGTCTGTAATTAACATTTGGATTTTTCTCCCCTAAATGCATTATTTTACACTTTGCTGTGTTAAACTTTAGATCCCAGTCGTTTGTCCAATCCTCCAAAAAATTGTCTTGTTATCTTGCATTTGTTGATTATGCAAATCTACTGTGTTGACTGGTCCTTTAATGAAAATACTACAGAAAACCAGTTAGAAACAGACATTAATGTCTGATGGATAACTAGATGATGATAGATACAATGTCTAGGTATCTATCTGTCTATCATCAATGTATCTATCCATCTATCTCTCTGTCTGTCTGTCTGTCTGTCTGTCTATCTATATATCAATCATCTATCTATTAGGGGTGGGTGAATGTGGTTAAAGAGCCAATCTCTTGGAAGAATGAATAATTCTGTGGATATTCGTTTTGGAGAATCAAATGTTGATAAGAACAAAAATCCTTTAAAATTTGGTAATCGAATGTTGTATCTGTTTTTTTAATGTTACTTCCATTTTTGAATGTTCATAATTAGATCAAATATCCACATTTGAAAATATGAATGTAACATTTGAGCTAACAAATACTATTCAGACGTCCAGTAGTTCATGTGGTGGTGAATTTAGTAAATTGATACATAATAGATACAAATATATTGATTCTATTTTTTCTATTTTGAATACTGAATTTGAATATTACATTTAAAGAGAGCATTACAATTGTTATTAAAAATATATATCTATCCAAATTTTTTTAATTCAAATATTGCATAATATTAGAACATTTCTAATTGAATATTATATTTAAAGATAGCATTAGAAATACTATAACATTAAACAAATGTTAGAATGTTATTCAAACACACAAAATTCTAAACGAACAAACAAATGAGTCAAAATTCGTTTAGTTTTTTTAATGTTGCAAAATATTTGTCCATCCCTACAATATCTATTTATCTATCTATCACCTGTCTATCTGTCATGTGAGAGTAATAATACATTGTATCAATTTTGAATCTTCTCATTTGATCTCTTCCCCTACAGGGTGACTCTGGTGGACCCCTTGTGTGCCAGGACAATGGGGCTTGGACTCTAGTTGGTATTGTCTCCTGGGGAAGCAGCACCTGCTCTACATCTACCCCAGCTGTCTACGCCCGTGTTACTGTCCTCCGTTCTTGGGTGGACCAGACCCTTGCCGCCAACTAAATAGTTTACATTACATAAATGACATTTAAATAAAACACCATCTACTTTTCATGAAATCTGTATCAAGTCATTCTTTGTGAGATTTATGGGGGAAAAATACATTTAATCAAACCGGAATCTAGAGGGAAATACCCAAATTTGTAATGTAGCATTTTATTGGATGTAGACAATACTATGAAAGATCAACTCCAATCATAAAAACAGTTTTGTTTTATTTTATAATTGTCCATATAATGTAACTTGCATTTCTGATACAGGGCCAGATAAAAAGTGTTTACATGCAAGCGATATCAGGTTCTCGTGTTCATTTGCACACAAGTTAAATTGTGCTGGTATTACAAGTTGAAAGTAAAGGCGAATGCGTGAGCGCAATCACGATTTACGCTAGAATGATTATTGCGACCTAAAAACTCTAGTTAACTGTTTTGCGAAACTAAAAAAGTGTCACAAAACACATAAAAAATACATTACAAAGTACAGTTTTAATAACACTACCTAATAAAAATAATTAAAAAAAAATTGCACAAAAAAAGTTATAAAGTCTCAAAGATATGAGATCTCAGATGTTAGAAAAAAAGGCTTATGTATTTATTTATGTATATATGTATTTACAGACATATATACAAGTATATAAACACATATATATATATATATATATATATATATATATATATATATATATATATATATATATATATATAAACAGGGGTGAAACTACAGGAGGTGAAGAGGTCGCAATTGCGACTGGGCTTCCAAGAGTGGGGGCCCAGCTTAAAAAAAAAAATATGTATCAAATTCACTTTTTTTTGGGGTGGGTGGGGGGGCCCTTCTTAGATTCTTGCACCTTGGCCCTGTGGTTTCTAGTTACGCCTCTTTCTCTCTCTCTCCCTCTCCCTATATATATATATATATATATATATATATATATATATATATATATATATATATATATATATATATATATATAAAAATTAAAGTGCATTGGAGCCCTTTGGTGTCAAGTAGATTAAAACCTGAATAGATACAGTGGTTTGTGTCGAACTGACAATGTATTCTTTTAGGTTTGTTACAAAATAAGTAAAACAGTGATGATATCCTTCAACACTGTAATGTAATAATACCTTTTTGTATATGTTAAATCTTATGCAATCATAGCGAAAAAAGTGTTGCCTCACACAATATGGCAGTAATAAAGTCCTTTACCCCTTAATGGTGATTCATATCACGTACCTTGACTCAGCCGGAAAAAAAATTCAGAGCGTATTAATAGTGATGTCGCGAACCTAAAAATTTCGGTTCGCGAATGGCGGACTCGAACTTCCGCAACTGTTCGCGAACCGGCGAAGCGGGTGAACCGCCATTGACTTCAATAGGCAGGCGAACTTTAAATCCCACAGGGACACTTTCTGGCCACAATAGTGATGGAAAAGTTGTTTCAAGGGGACTAACACCTGGACTGTGGCATGCCGGAGGGGGATCCATGGCAAAACTCCCACGGAAAATTACATAGTTGATGCAGAGTCTGGTTTTAAGCCATAAAGGGCCTAAATCACCTAACATTCCTAAATTGTTTGGAATAACGTGCTTTAAAATCAGGTAGTGTAAGGGTTACGCCTGCTTGACAGTGACAGACCAAACTCCCCGTGTAACGCACCGCAAAAAAAACGCAAACAGTCCATTTGCACAACAACGAGATAGATAGATTTGATAGATAGATACATAGATTACATAGATCAATAGATGCAATATGCATATGATAGATACGTATTACGTAGATCAATAGATTCAATATACATTTGATAGATACGAATTACATAGATCAAAAGATGCAATATACATTTGATAGATACGAATTCCATAGATCAATAGATGCAATATACATTTGATAGATACGAATTACATAGATCAAAAGATGCAATATACATTTGATAGATATGAATTCCATAGATCAATAGATGCAATATACATTTGATAGATACGAATTGCATAGATCAATAGATGCAATATACATTTGATAGATACGATTGATAGTTAGATAGATTTGATAGATACATAGATAATTTGATAAATATATAATTTCCCAGACAGAGAATTACAAAGACGTGCGGTCTGTGACCCATGGTAAGGTTACTTCCTTTTGCGCAATCGAGTAAAGGTTGGGGTCCGGGATTGTTTTTTGTGCAAAGAAATTGTGGCCGGGTAAGAATTACATAGATCAAAAGATGCAATATACATTTGATAGATACGAATTACATAGATCAAAAGATGCAATATACATTTGATAGATACGAATTACATAGATCAAAAGATGCAATATACATTTGACAGATACGAATTACATAGATCAAAAGATGCAATATACATTTGATAGATACGAATAACATAGATCAAAAGATGCAATATACATTTGATAGATACGAATTACATGGATCAAAAGATGCAATATACATTTGATAGATACGAATTACATAGATCAATAGATGTAATATACATTTGATAGATACGAATTACATAGATCAAAAGATGCAATATACATTTGATAGATACGAATTACAAAGATCAATATATGCAATATATATTTTTTTAGATACGAATTACATAGATTAAAAGATGCAATATACATTTGATAGATACGAATTACATAGATCAATAGATGCAATATACATTTGATAGATACACATTACATAGATCAAAAGATGCAATATACATTTGATAGATACGAATTACATAGATCAAAAGATGCAATGCACATTTGATAGATACGAATTCCATAGATCAATAGATGCAATATACATTTGATAGATACGAATTGCATAGATCAATAGATGCAATATACATTTGATAGATACGATTGATAGTCAGATAGATTTGATAGATAAATAGATAATTTGATAGATATATAATTTCCCAGACAGAGAATTACAAAGACGTGCGGTCTGTGACCCATGGTAAGGTTACTTCCTTTTGCACAATCGAGTACAGGTTGGGGTCCGGGATTGCCTTTTGTGCAAAGAAATTGTGGCCGGGTATGAATTACATAGATCAAAAGATGCAATATACATTTGATAGATACGAATTACATAGATCAAAAGATGCAATATACATTTGATAGATACGAATTACATAGATCAATAGATGTAATATACATTTGATAGATACGAATTACATAGATCAAAAGATGCAATATACATTTGATAGATACGAATTACATAGATCAAAAGATGCAATATACATTTGATAGATACAAATTACATGGATCAAAAGATGCAATATACATTTGATAGATACAAATTACATAGATCAATAGATGCAATATACAGTACATTTGATAGATACACATTACATAGATTAAAAGATGCAATATACATTTGACAGATACGAATTACATAGATCAATAGATGCAATATACATTTGATAGATACGAATTACATAGATCAAAATATGCAATATACATTTGAGAGATACGATTGATAGTTAGATAGATTTGATAGATAAATAGATAATTTGATAGATATATAATTTCCCAGACAGAGAATTACAAAGACGTGCGGTCTGCGACCCATGGTAAGGTTACTTCCTTTTGCGCAATCGAGTAAAGGTTGGGGTCCGGGATTGTTTTTTGTGCAAAGAAATTGTGGCCGGGTACGAATTACATAGATCAAAAGATGCAATATACATTTGATAGATACGAATTACATAGATCAAAAGATGCAATATACATTTGATAGATACGAATTACATAGATCAAAAGATGCAATATACATTTGACAGATACGAATTACATAGATCAAAAGATGCAATATACATTTGATAGATACGAATAACAGATCAAAAGATGCAATATACATTTGATAGATACGAATTACATGGATCAAAAGATGCAATATACATTTGATAGATACGAATTACATAGATCAATAGATGTAATATACATTTGATAGATACGAATTACATAGATCAAAAGATGCAATATACATTTGATAGATACGAATTACAAAGATCAATAGATGCAATATATATTTTTTAGATACGAATTACATAGATCAAAAGATGCAATATACATTTGATAGATACGAATTACATAGATCAATAGATGCAATATACATTTGATAGATACACATTACATAGATCAAAAGATGCAATATACATTTGATAGATACGAATTACATAGATCAAAAGATGCAATGTACATTTGATAGATACGAATTCCATAGATCAATAGATGCAATATACATTTGATAGATACGAATTGCATAGATCAATAGATGCAATATACATTTGATAGATACGAATTACATGGATCAAAAGATGCAATATACATTTGATAGATACAAATTACATAGATCAATAGATGCAATATACAGTACATTTGATAGATACACATTACATAGATTAAAAGATGCAATAGTTAGATAGATTTGATAGATAAATAGATAATTTGATAGATATATAATTTCCCAGACAGAGAATTACAAAGACGTGCGGTCTGTGACCCATGGTAAGGTTACTTCCTTTTGCACAATCGAGTAGAGGTTGGGGTCCGGGATTGCCTTTTGTGCAAAGAAATTGTGGCCGGGTATGAATTACATAGATCAAAAGATGCAATATACATTTGATAGATACGAATTACATAGATCAAAAGATGCAATATACATTTGATAGATACAAATTACATAGATCAATAGATGTAATATACATTTTATAGATACGAATTACATAGATCAAAAGATGCAATATACATTTGATAGATACGAATTACATAGATCAAAAGATGCAATATACATTTGATAGATACGAATTACATGGATCAAAAGATGCAATATTCCTTTGATAGATACAAATTACATAGATCAATAGATGCAATATACAGTACATTTGATAGATACACATTACATAGATTAAAAGATGCAATATACATTTGATAGATACGAATTACATAGATCAATAGATGCAATATACATTTGATAGATACGAATTACATAGATCAAAATATGCAATATACATTTGAGAGATAAAAATTACATAGATCAATAGATGCAATATACATTTGATAGATACGAATTACATAGATCAATAGATGCAATATACATTCGATAGATACGAATTACATAGCTCAATAGATGCAATATACATTTGATAGATACGAATTACATAGATCAAAAGATGCAATATACATTTGATAGATACGAATTACATAGATCAATAGATGCAATATACATTTGATGATAGATATGAATTACATAGATCAATAGATGCAATATACATTTTTTTAGATACGAATTACATAGATCAATAGATGCAATATACATTTGATAGATACGTTTTACATAGATCAATAGATGCAATATATATTTGATAGATACGATTGATAGTTAGATAGATTCATTAGATAAATAGATAGATTTGATAGATATATAATTTCCCTGACAGAGAATTACAAGATGTGCGGTCTGTGACCCATGGTAAGGTTCCCAGAGGCAGTTGCTGCGCCAGGGGAGGTGTATATGGCACTGATTTTAGGAACCGGGAGATGGAAAAAAAAAGCTTGGTCGGTCCTCCTACTTCAAATTTGGCCGAAACACAAGTGGCTGTCACAAAACAGTCCGGCCACGAGATAGATAGATTTGATAGATAGATACATAGATTATATAGAGCAATAGATGCAATATACATTTGATAGATACGAATTACATAGATCAAAAGATGCAATATACATTTGATAGATACGAATTAAATAGATCAAAAGATGCAATATACATTTGATAGATATGAATTTCATGGATCAAAAGATGCAATATACATTTGATAGATACGAATTACATAGATCAATAGATGCAATATACATTTGATAGATACGAATTACATAGATCAATAGATGCAATATACATTTGATAGATACACATTACATAGATCAAAAGATGCAATATACATTTGATAGATACAAATTACATAGATCAATAGATGCAATATACATTTGATAGATACGATTTTAAGGAGTGTGTGTCAACATAAGCTTACTGGTGTGTTTGTAAAAGCTAGTCCTGAGTGAAATAAAGCAATAGTAGTAGTTCCTATTTAATATATATATATATTTGATAGATACGATTGATAGTTAGATAGATTCATTAGATAAATAGATAGATTTGATAGATATATAATTTCCCTGACAGAGAATTACAAGATGTGCGGTCTGGGACCCATGGTAAGGTTCCCAGAGGCAGTTGCTGCGCCAGGGGACGTGTATATAGCATGGATTTTCGGAACCGGGAGATGGAAAAAGAGGCTTGGTCGGTCCTCCCGCTTCAAATTTGGGGCACTGCGCGTGCAATCTATTGTGCCACCAGATATGAGTGGTGTGTTAAGTAGTACAATTCTTAGCAGTTTAATACCTGTTACTCCCCCTATCGGGGGAGGTGTATATGGCATTGATTTTAGGAACCGGGAGATGGAAAAAAAAGCTTGGTCGGTCCTCCTACTTCAAATTTGGCCGAAACACAAGTGGCTGTCACAAAACAGTCCGGCCACGAGATAGATAGATTTGATAGATAGATACATAGATTACATAGAGCAATAGATGCAATACACATTTGATAGATACGAATTACATAGATCAAAAGATGCAATATACATTTGATAGATACGAATTACATAGCTCAAAAGATGCAATATACATTTGAGAGATAAAAATTACATAGATCAATAGATGCAATATACATTTGATAGATACGAATTACATAGATCAATAGATGCAATATACATTCGATAGATACGAATTACATAGCTCAATAGATGCAATATACATTTGATAGATACGAATTACATAGATCAAAAGATGCAATATACATTTGATAGATACGAATTACATAGATCAATAGATGCAATATACATTTGATGATAGATATGAATTACATAGATCAATAGATGCAATATACATTTTTTTAGATACGAATTACATAGATCAATAGATGCAATATACATTTGATAGATACGTTTTACATAGATCAATAGATGCAATATATATTTGATAGATACGATTGATAGTTAGATAGATTCATTAGATAAATAGATAGATTTGATAGATATATAATTTCCCTGACAGAGAATTACAAGATGTGCGGTCTGTGACCCATGGTAAGGTTCCCAGAGGCAGTTGCTGCGCCAGGGGAGGTGTATATGGCACTGATTTTAGGAACCGGGAGATGGAAAAAAAAAGCTTGGTCGGTCCTCCTACTTCAAATTTGGCCGAAACACAAGTGGCTGTCACAAAACAGTCCGGCCACGAGATAGATAGATTTGATAGATAGATACATAGATTATATAGAGCAATAGATGCAATATACATTTGATAGATACGAATTACATAGATCAAAAGATGCAATATACATTTGATAGATACGAATTAAATAGATCAAAAGATGCAATATACATTTGATAGATATGAATTTCATGGATCAAAAGATGCAATATACATTTGATAGATACGAATTACATAGATCAATAGATGCAATATACATTTGATAGATACGAATTACATAGATCAATAGATGCAATATACATTTGATAGATACACATTACATAGATCAAAAGATGCAATATACATTTGATAGATACAAATTACATAGATCAATAGATGCAATATACATTTGATAGATACGATTTTAAGGAGTGTGTGTCAACATAAGCTTACTGGTGTGTTTGTAAAAGCTAGTCCTGAGTGAAATAAAGCAATAGTAGTAGTTCCTATTTAATATATATATATATTTGATAGATACGATTGATAGTTAGATAGATTCATTAGATAAATAGATAGATTTGATAGATATATAATTTCCCTGACAGAGAATTACAAGATGTGCGGTCTGGGACCCATGGTAAGGTTCCCAGAGGCAGTTGCTGCGCCAGGGGACGTGTATATAGCATGGATTTTCGGAACCGGGAGATGGAAAAAGAGGCTTGGTCGGTCCTCCCGCTTCAAATTTGGGGCACTGCGCGTGCAATCTATTGTGCCACCAGATATGAGTGGTGTGTTAAGTAGTACAATTCTTAGCAGTTTAATACCTGTTACTCCCCCTATCGGGGGAGGTGTATATGGCATTGATTTTAGGAACCGGGAGATGGAAAAAAAAGCTTGGTCGGTCCTCCTACTTCAAATTTGGCCGAAACACAAGTGGCTGTCACAAAACAGTCCGGCCACGAGATAGATAGATTTGATAGATAGATACATAGATTACATAGAGCAATAGATGCAATACACATTTGATAGATACGAATTACATAGATCAAAAGATGCAATATACATTTGATAGATACGAATTACATAGATTAAAAAGATGCAATATACATTTGATAGATACGAATTACATAGATCAAAAGATGCAATATACATTTGATAGATACGAATTTCATGGATCAAAAGATGCAATATACATTTGATAGATACGAATTACATAGATCAATAGATGCAATATACATTTGATAGATACGAATTACATAGATCAATAGATGCAATATACATTTGATGGATACACATTACATAGATCAAAAGATGCAATATACATTTGATAGATACAAATTACATAGATCAATAGATGCAATATACATTTGATAGATACGATTTTAAGGAGTGTGTGTCAACATAAGCTTACTGGTGTGTTTGTAAAAGCTAGTCCTGAGTGAAATAAAGCAATAGTAGTAGTTCCTTCTGGAACAGGTAGTCCTGTCTGATTCTTTCAGATATACCAGTTGCAGAGGTTCTGACCCTGCATTCTGGCTGCACCTCTCCCTGCAAGAGAGATCTGTTACAGAGTCTGTGGGCCTGTATGCAAAGAGCTGGCCTTGTGAGCCCCAATTTTAAAGACAGTGCAGGGAAAGGAATCAATACCTAACTGAAGAAAGGAGTGTGGCAGAGGGGACGTTACCTGCCTGAAAGGAGCAGCAAGGCAGAAGTATCTATTCCTGCCTAGAAGAAACCAGAGGGCACGCTACCTGCTGGAAGTGTGCAGTGAGGCAGAGGGATCTATTCCTGCCTAGAAGCAGACAGGCACAGTGGATGCTACCTGCCTGGGAGCCCACTGAGACCAGCCCAGCTGGGGGAGATACAGCCGCTGGCTTGACCCCGGTCTCAGCCATGATAGCCCTGGTCCCACTATTTGGAGGCAGAGGGATCTATTCCTGCCAAGAAGCAGCCTGGCAGGGGGATTTATAACTGCCTAGAAGCAGACAGGCAGAGGGGACGATACCTGCCAAGAAAGAGCTGCAGGGCAGAGAGGACGCTACCTGACTGGGAGTCCACTAAGACCAGCCCAGCTGGGGGAGATACAGCCGCTGGCTTGACCCCGGTCGCAGCCACTATATCTCTGGTCCCACTATCCGGTGGCCACCCCTGGGTTTGGACAGAGGAAGGGAGACCCCCTAGCGGAGTACCGCTACATCCGGGAGATGGAAAAAGATGCTTGGACACCCAGTACAGTTCGTTCTCCTTCAGCCTTTTTATACGAGGGTCCCCGACCCCAAACAGGCACGACAGCATGAAAGACCCCATCTGTCATGACTTACTTTTGCATAATCGAGTACAGGTATGGCATCGATTTTAGGAACCCGGAGATTATTTTTAGGAACCGGGAGATGGAAAAAGATGCTTGGACACCCAGTACAGGTCGTTCTCCTTCAGCCTTTTTATACGAGGGTCCCCGACCCTCAACAGGCATGACAGCATGAAAGACCCCATATGCCATGACTTCCTTTTGCAAAATCGAGTACAGGTATGGCATCGATTTTAGGAACCCGGAGATAATTTTTAGGACCCGGGAGATGGAAAAAGATGCTTGGTCGGTCCTCCTACTTCAAATTTGGGGCACTGCGCATGCAATCTACTGTGCCACCAGATATGAGTGGTGTGTACTATTCTTAACAGTTTAATCCCTGTTATGTGCCTTTTTTTTGGCTTGGGTTGTGTAGCCACAGTGCAGCACTAGAGGCCAGAAAAATTTGGCATGTACAAATGCCTGAAAAATTAGCTATTGTTGCAGACGCTGCTGCAGCAGCGGCCAGAAAAATTTATTTTTGTTTGACAGTTAGAAAGTGCCCTAAAACATTGCGGCTTGAACCCTAGTTGTTGGCGGATAAGTCACGCAAGTCATCCGGCATTCGAAGATAAAATACAGCAGCGTGTGTACCATTTGTAGCCCAAGGCAGCTCATCTCATCTGGCCTTTTTTACTTGAATGTATCGCACAATGTCAGTCCCTTCGGGATCCATCTCTCATTAATTTTAATAAAGGTGAGATAATCAAGACTTTTTTGACCTAGGCAACTTCTCTTCTCAGTGACAATACCTCCTGCTGCACTGAAGGTCCTTTCTGACAGGACACTTGAAGCGGGGCAGGCCAGAAGTTCAATTGCAAATTGGGATAGCTCAGGCCACAGGTCAAGCCTGCACACCCAGTAGTCAAGGGGTTCATCGCTCCTCAGAGTGTCGAGATCTGCAGTTAAGGCGAGGTAGTCTGCTACCTGTCGGTTGAGTCGTTCTCTGAGGCTGGATCCCGAAGGGCTGTGGTGATGCATAGGAGTTAAAAAGGTCCGCATGTCCTCCATCAACAACACATCTGGAAAGCGTCCTGTCCTTGCCGGCGTGGTCGTGGGAGGAGGAGGATTACTTTCATCTATTCCCCTGTTAGATTCCCATTGTGCTGTGACATCACCCTTATACGCTGTGTAAAGCATACTTTTTAATTTATTTTTGAACTGCTCCATCATTTCCGACTTGCGGGAATTCAGTAAAATTTCAGTCACTTTATGCTTATACTGGGGGTCCCTCAACAGGCACGACAGCATGAAAGACCCCATTTGCACAAGGTTGGATGCCGAGCTAATCATGTCCCGTTCCTCGTCCTCACTGATCTCACTGATCTCACTGAAGGTATGTTCTTCCCCCCAGCCACTTACAACACCACAGGTACCAGATAGGTGACAACAACGAGCACCCTGGGATGCCTGTTGTGCTTGGTCTTCCTCCTCCTCCTCCTCAAAGCCACATTCCTCCTCTGACTCCTCTTCCTCACAATCCTCTTCCTGCGTTGCCACTGGTCTAGCAAGCGATGCTGATAAGGCTGTTTCTGGTGGTGATGGAGACCACAACTCTTCCTCTTCACGCTCATCTATGGCCTGATCCAGCACTCTTTGCAGGGCACGCTCCAGGAAGAAAACAAATGGTATGATGTCGCTGATGGTGCCTTCGGTGCGCATGAGCCTACAGGCATTGCACATGAGCGTCCAGTAACGTGGCAAAAAAATCCCCAGCTCCCCAGAGGCTGTCCTAGCAGCCCAGTCATACAAATACTCAACCACATCAACCACTGCTACTCCACTCATGTGTTCATCCCATCGGCATTTGTGATGTGAGACCATGTGCCTTCGCAAAGGGAGACTGAGTGGTGGATGGTTGAGAGGGGGCAAGGAGTACAGCAGTGGTTGACGTGGCTGAAGATGCTGGACCAGGAGGAGAATGGTGGCTTTGAGTTTGTGTGCTGCTTCTACTCATGTGTTCATCCCATCGGCATTTGTGATGTGAGACCATGTGCCTTCGCAAAGCAGTTGTACCTAGGTGGGTGTTGGACTTCCCACAACTCAGTTTCTTTTGGCACAGGTTGCAAATGGCAACGCTGTTGTCAGAGGCAGACACACAAAAAAATGCCACACTGCTGAGCTCTGCCATGATGGCATTCTGGTGGTGGCAACAGCATGCGTTGATTGGCGTGCTGTCTGGCTGACCCCGGGTGCCGATGCATGCTGTCTGACTATCTCCTTGCGACGACCTCCCCCTGCTTCTAACTTGTCTCCTCTTCCTCCTCTCTGTCTCCCCATCTGAACTTTCCCCCTCTTCTTCTTCTCTTCTAGCGGGCACCCACGTGACATCCACGGACGCATCTTCATCAACCGCTTCACTTGTATCTGTCAAATCAACAAAGGAAGCAGCAGCGGGTACAACATCACCATCATCATCCCACTGTACGTCAATGTCTGTAATGCTGCCTGACTGAGACATATCACTGTTATCTACATCCTCTGTCATTGATGGTTGCTCATCACTCATTTCTTCAAACTGATGTGTCAATTACTCCTCTGACAGATCAAGTGAAGCGGCTGTGGTGCTAGTGTTGGTGGTGGCTGCAGGCGGGCGAGTGGCACTGGTCACTTGAGAGGTGCCCGAAGCTAAGCTGGAGGTGGATGGCACGTCAAGGTTATGAGCGGAAGCTGTAGAAGATTGGGTGTCCTGTGTTAGCCAGTCAACTAGGTCCTCCTCAGAACTTTTCACATTCATGGCACGTGACCCCTGAACACAGTTCATTATTGTAGGGTCAAAGGGAATCACAGCACCACGACCACGACGGCACCTGCGGGGTGGCCTGCCTCTGCCTGTCATTTTTTTTTAAAATGTAGACTTACACTACTATTAAACAAAATATGAGTGGCGCCACTGGGCAAGTGGGCACAGTATACGCTGTGAGCCTGACACAAAAAAGCAGACTGATGTTTCACAGTCAAAAATGTATACTTTTTAAATATTTAAACTACTGTTACAACAAATATGAGTGGTGCCACTAACTTGGCAAGTGGGCCTGGCACACACGCTGGCAGGCAGGCAAATGCAATAAGATTACACTAGCAGACTGATGTTTCTCAGTCAAAAAAGTTTTTTTAAAAAAATATTTACACTACTGTTACAACAGATATGAGTGGTGGCACTAGTTGGCAAGTGGGCCTGTCACACACGCTGGCAGGCAGGCAGGCAACTGCAATTAGATTACACTAGCAGACTGATGTTTCACAGTCAAAAAAGTTTTTTTTAGAAATATTTACACTACTGTTACAACAAATATGAGTGGTGGCACGAACTTGGCAAGTGGGCCTGGCACACACGCTGGCAGGAAGGCAGGCAACTTCAATTAGATTACACTAGCAGACTGATGTTTCACAGTCAAATTTTTTTTTTTTAAATATTTACACTACTGTTACAACAGATATGAGTGGTGGCACTAGTTGGCAAGTGGGCCTGGCACACACTAGGCAGGCAGGCAGGCAACTGCAATTAGATTACACTAGCAGACTGATGTTTCACAGTCAAAAAGTTTTTTTTTTTAAATATTTACAATACTGTTATAACAAATATGATTGGTGGCACTAGTTGGTAAGTGGGCCTGGCACACACGCTGGCAGGCAGGCAGGCAACTGCAATTAGATTGCACTAGCAGACTGATGTTTCACAGTCAAAAAAGTTTTTTTAAAAAATATTTACACTACTGTTACAACAAATATGAGTGGTGCCACTAACATGGCAAGTGGGCCTGGCAAACACGCTGGCAGGCAGGCAGGCAACTTCAATTAGATTACACTAACAGACTGAAGTTTCACAGTCAAAAAAGTGTTTTTTTTTTAAATATTTACACTACTGTTATAACAAATATGAGTGGTGGCACTAGTTGGCAAGTGGGCCTGGCACACACGCTGGCTGACTGAGGTTTCACAGTCAAAAAAGTTTTTTTTAAAAAATATTTACACTACTGTTATAACAAATATGATTGGTGGCACACGCTGGCAGGCAGGCAACTGCAATTCGATTGCACTAGCAGACTGATGTTTCACAGTCAAAAATTTTTTTTTAAAATATTTACACTACTTTTTGCAACAAATATGAGTGGTGCCACTAACTTGGCAAGTGGGCCTGGCACACACGCTGGCAGGCAGGCAACTTCAATTAGATTACACTAACAGACTGATGCTTCACAGTCAAAAAAGTTTTTTTTAAAATATTTACACTACTGTTATAACAAATATGATTGGTGGCACTATTTGGAAAGTGGGCCTGGCACACACGCTGGCAGGCAACTGCAATTAAATAACACTAGCAGACTGATGTAAAAGTTTTGTTTTTTTTTAAATTTACACTAATGTTACAACAGATATGAGTGGTGGCACTGAGGATGGAAGTAGGCACAGTATATGCTGTGAGCCGGACACACAGGCTGGCACTAGTGGCAGGCTGGCCTGGCAACTAAAATTAAATAACACTAGCAGACTGATGTAAAAGTTTAAAAAAAAAAAATTACACTAATGTTACAACAGATATGAGTGGTGGCACTGAAGATGGAAGTAGGCACAGTATATGCTGGGAGCCTGACACACAGGCTGGCACTAGTGGCAGGCTGGCCTGGCAACTAAAATTAAATAACACTAGCAGACTGATGTAAAAGGTTTTTTTTAAAACAATTTACACTAATGTTACAACAGATATGAGTGGTGGCACTGAGGATGGAAGTAGGCACAGTATATGCTGGGAGCCTGACACACAGGCTGGCACTAGTGGCAGGCTGGCCTGGCAACTAAAATTAAATAACACTAAAAGACTGATGTAAAAGTTTTTTTTTTTAATTTACACTAATGTTACACCAGATGTGAGTGGTGGCACTGAGGCTGGCAGTGGCAGGCTGGCCTGGCAACTGAAATTAGATTACACTAGCAGACTGATGTAAAAGTTTTTTTAATAAAAAATTACACTGTTACACCAGATATGAGTGGTTGAAAACAGAGCAATTAGGCACAGTATATGCTGTGGGCCTGACACACAGGCCTGATGGAAAATGAAATTAGATTACACTAGCAAACTGATGTAAAAGTTTTATTTTTTTAAATTTACACTACTGTTACACCAGATATGAGTGGTGGCACAGAGCAATTAATCACAGTATATGCTGTGAGCCTGACACACAGGCCTGATGGAAAATGAAATTAGATTACACTAGCAAACTAATGTAAAAAAAATTTTTTAAAAAAATTTACACTAATGTTACACCAGATATGAGTGGTGGCAGTGAGCAAGTAGGCACAGTATATGCTGTGAGCCTCACACACAGGCTGACAGACAGGCAAATGCAATTAGATTACAAAAAAAAAACAAAAAAAAACGACTGAAGTTCTAGCCCTAAAAAGGGCTTTTTGGGCTGAAGTTCTAGCCCTAAAAAGGGCTTTTTGAGTGCTGTCCTTACAGCAGAGATCAGATGAGTCCTTCAGGACTGTAGTGGACACTGAATATACTAGCCTAGCAATCAATTTCCCTATAAAATCACCAGCAGCAGCACTATCCCTCCTCTCACTAAGAATGCAGGATCGCAATGAATCTAAAATGGCTGCTGCCCAGGAGCTGGGAGGGTCTGGGAGGGAGTGTCTGCTGCTGATTGGCTGAAATGTGTCTGCAGACTGTGAGATACAGGGTCAAAGTTTACTCAATGATGACGAATAGGGGGCGGATCGAACATCGCATATGTTCGCCCGCCGCGGCGAACGCGAACAAGCTAAGATCGCCGGGAACTGTTCACCGGCAAACTGTCCGCGACATCACTACGTATTAATAGCTCACTCGTATCCACGGCTTCACACCTGACAGACTGGTCTATAACCTCAAGAAAAGGCGTTCGGGGTAAACAAGGTAATCCTTTGCCAACTTCGTAGAGTGAGTTACAACAACTTTGAACACCGTCTATGTACAGACGGCGTCCTTCTTGTCATTTTGGTGTTGAAAGGGCTCTCCCACAAACCCTCTATGAAATAAACAAATGAAGTGAACAGAAGGTACAACACCTTTAAGAACGACAATCACTTATATTAAGTGAACAGGGAGGCTGAAGATGGAAAGTTAAAATGTCCATTTTAATAGGGTATACATAATAAAAACTTACAAAGGCACAGTAAACACAGACCTGACTAATGCTGACGCCTTTCCTGCCACACTCAACACTTCATCAGAACTAACAAACAGTTGTGTAGTAATCCTCTAAATACTTGCTGGAGGCGTTAACGCACCCCCTTCAGGCTCGTAATACAATTCAAATTGTTAATGGTAACTACAATTTCTGAGTATTTTTTACAAAACATCTTGTGGGAAATCTATGTTAACTTAAACATGCATGTAACATCTTTAGCACAAAACAGTATACTATAGGAAGTGGACAAAGAGTTCAATATTGAGCTAATGTTAATAAAATTGTACAGATATCAAGCCTCAAACAGTAAATACATGTTACATTAATACAGTATTTAAATCTTTGAGCCCTAGTTTCACTTATTCGTCTTAATTTGTGAAACAGAAAGAGCATAGCAAAAATTCGGGCAAACAGGGTTTCAAGAGATCTAAACATTCGTATAAACAGATTTGGCAATGTTAAAGTGAAGGTAAAGTTTTCTTAACTAGCTATTGTATATATGTACCTTTTACTAAGTCAAAACCAGTCGCTAGGTTTGTTTTGTCAAAAAATATATTTATTTCAGTATAAATTTAACTATATTTGTCATACCGTTCCCTGCAGAATCTCCTCCCATCCTCCATTTCCTGGATTTTGATACTGTGACGTATAGAGCGGTCCCACCCGCTCTATACGTGTCTAGTTTGCTCGTGCACATCGAGCATGGAGTAACTGCGCATGCGCTTAAGTTTTGCCCATAGATCTTTGCGCATGCGTTAATTGCGGGTGTCTGTTTCTACTGCAGCGCTTGTATTAGTATATGGGAATTTTATAGTGCGCATGCGCTAAATGTGGGTGCGCGAGCTTGACAAATGCGCAGTGGAAGATGTCACGCATGCGCATAAAGACCCATGTTATTATGACGTGAATTGACGGCCGCCTAACGGCCAAAGAATCAATTGGACAACAGAACAACGTGATCGTTGTTTATAAAAAAAAACAGTTCTACGGGTTGATTTTCGGAAAGCCGAATACAGGATAATAAATTAAGATATCTCCGGTAATATAAATCTTTCAAAAATTTGATGAATGAAAGTTATATTTATTTGGTTTATTATCTGTTATTAATTAGAATAGAGCTTGTCACTTTACCTTCAAAAAAAGTAACAAAAGTCATCTCTATGTAAGCAATACATTATAGCTATTTGAAACACACTGTCCAAAGAGACAAATACTCAGCAAAAGATCATAGAATCCTCCCCCTAATATTCCATCTGGTATAAAAGTCAAATGCCACAATATACTGATTAGTATGGGAATAGATCTATGATCATAATTTTCAATTTTATTAATACCAAAGGGAGCACCCGTCTTGAGAGTATGGATCCAAAAGACCTCTTTCTTGCTAAGTGCAGCATATCTGTCTCCCCCTCTGGGTCCTAGAGTTACCATTTCAATCCCTTGAAAACTGAAACTTGCAGTATTATCACTATGTAGCACAAAAGGTGTCTTAGGGATCTCCACTTCTAGGGATAGAAGATGTTCTCTAACTCTATCTTTTAAAATCCTGGAAGTTAAACCTACATATTAAAATTTGCAAATAATAGTGAGTAGGTATATAACAAAAGTAGATGCACAAGTAATATGTTCCTTGATGTTATACACTAAATCATTTGTATCCCCTACAATGGCAAAACAGCAGCTCTTGCAGGGTCTTACATTACATTTAAATAAAACCTTTTTTTAACTGTCAGCCAATTTCTTGTTTTGGATGCGTTACATTTTTTACTGAAATCCCTATAACTGGACCCTATAACTCTCCATATCGCTGAAATTTCTCCTCAGTCGGATGTATTGTCCCTTTGGTATCCCTTTTTTCAAATGATGAGGGTGACACGAGTCCGCTCTTAAAATCATGTTCCCTGATATTTCTTTCCTATAGACTTCTGTAATGATTTTGTTTCTACCGCTACTTAACTTAACATCAAGATAAGGTATACATATATTAGACGTATTATAGGTAAATTTTAAGCTGTCATTATTAGTGTTTAGATATCTTACAAAATCATCCAGCTCACTATCTGTCCCATTCCAAAAAATAAGCATATCGTCAATATAACGTGTGCAAAATATTATATTATGGTTAAACTTATTTGGGTCCCCAAACAAAATCCTATTTTCAAACCGCTAGATTTGGAGTTTTGTCGGTAACGACCCGAAAAACTAACGCCGGCTTTTTTCTGGCCGCACCATAAAAATAACTCTGGTATTGAGAGCCCACATAAAGGCTGCGTTAGGCTCCAAAAAAGGAGCGTAGAGCATTTTTAACGCAGCTTCAACTCTAAATACCAGAGTTGCTTACGCAAGCGGCCAGCCTCAAAAACGTGCTCGTGCACGATTCCCCCATAGGAAACAATGGGGCTGTTTGAGCTGAAAAAAAACCTAACACCTGCAAAAAAGCCGTGTTCAGCTCTTAACGCAGCCCCATTGTTTGCTATTAGGAAACACTTCCTACGTCTGCACCTAACACCCTAACATGTACCCCGAGTCTAAACACCCCTAACCTTACACTTATTAACCCCTAATCTGCCGCCCCCGCTATCGCTGACACCTGCATTTTATTTTTAACCCCTAATCTGCCGCTCCGTAAACCGCCGCTACTTACTGTTCCGATCAGCCAATAGAATGCAAGCTCAATCTGATTGGCTGATCGGATCAGCCAATCGGATTGAACTTGATTCTGATTGGCTGATTCCATCAGCCAATCAGAATATTCCTACCTTAATTCCGATTGGCTGATAGAATCCTATCAGCCAATCGGAATTCGAGGGACGCCATCTTGGATGACGTCATTTAAAGGAACCGTCATTCGCCGTTCAGTCGTCGGCCAGGATGGATGTTCCGCGGTGGAGGTCTTCAGGATGCTGCCGCTTCGCTCCGGATGGATGCCGCTTGGATGAAGACTTCAATCGGATGGAAGACCTCTTCTGCCCCGCTTGGATGAAGACTTCAGCCGGATCATGGACCTCTTCAGCTCCCCGCTTGGGCTTGGATCAGGACATCGGAGGAGCTCTTCTGGACGGATCGGTGTGATACCCGGTGAGGTGAAGACAAGGTAGGATGATCTTCAGGGGCTTAGTGTTAGGTTTATTTAAGGGGGGTTTGGGTTAGATTAGGGGTATGTGGGTGGTGGGTTGTAATGTTGGGGGGCTTGGGTATTGTATGTTTTTTTTTACAGGCAAAAGAGCTGTATTTCTTGGGGCATGCCCCGCAAAGGGCCCTGTTCAGGGCTGGTAAGGTAAAAGAGCTTTGAACTTTAGTAATTTAGAATAGGGTAGGGCATTTTTTTATTTTGGGGGGCTTTGTTATTTTATTAGGGGGCTTAGAGTAGGTGTAATTAGTTTAAAATTGTTTATTTTTTGTACTTTAGCTAGTTTATTTAATTGTATTTATTTGTAGCAATTGTATTTAATTAATTTATTGATAGTGTAGTGTTAGGTTAATTGTAGGTAATTGTAGGTAGTTTATTTAATTAATTTATTGAAAGTCTAGTGTTTAATTGTAACTTAGGTTAGGATTTATTTTACAGGTAAATTTGTAATTATTTAACTATTTTAGCTATTAAATAGTTCTTAACTATTTAATAGCTATTGTACCTGGTTAAAATAAATACAAAGTTACCTGTAAAATAAATATTAATCCTAAAATAGCTATAATATAATTATAATTTATATTGTAGCTATATTAGGATTTATTTTACAGGTAAGTATTTAGCTTTAAATAGGAATAATTTATTTAATAAGAGTTAATTAATTTCGTTAGATTTAAATTATATTTAATTTAAGGGGGTGTTAGTGTTAGGGTTAGACTTAGCTTTAGGGGTTAATACATTTATTAGAATAGCGGTGAGCTCCGGTCGGCAGATTAGGGGTTAATAATCAAAGTTAGGTGTCGGCGATGTTAGGGAGGGCAGATTAGGGGTTAATACTATTTATTATAGGGTTAGTGAGGCGGATTAGGGGTTAATAACTTTATTATAGTAGCGCTCAGGTCCGGTCGGCAGATTAGGGGTTTATAAGTGTAGGCAGGTGGAGGCGACGTTGATGGGGCAGATTAGGGGTTAATAAATATAATATAGGGGTCGGCGGTGTTAGGGGCAGCAGATTAGGGGTACAAAAGGATAACGTAGGTGGCGGCGCTTTGCAGTCGGCAGATTAGGGGTTAATAAGTGTAGGTAGGTGGAGGCGACGTTGTGGGGGGCAGGTTAGGGGTTAATAAATATAATACAGGGGTCGGCGGTGTTAGGGGCAGCAGATTAGGGGTACATAAGGATAACGTAGGTGGCGGTCGGCAGATTAGGGGATAAAAAAATTTATTCGAGTGTCGGCGATGTGGGGGGACCTCGGTTTAGGGGTACATAGGTAGTTTATGGGTGTTAGTGTACTTTAGAGTACAGTAGTTAAGAGCTTTATGAACCGGCGTTAGCCCAGAAAGCTCTTAACTACTGACTTTTTTCCTGCGGCTGGAGTTTTGTCGTTAGATGTCTAACGCTCACTTCAGAAACGACTCTAAATACCGGAGTTAGAAAGATCCCATTGAAAAGATAGGATACGCAATTTACGTAAGGGGATCTGCGGTATGGAAAAGTTGCGGCTGAAAAGTGAGCGTTAGACCCTATTTTGAGTGACTCCAAATACCGGCGGTAGCCTAAAACCAGCGTTAGGAGCCTCTAACGCTGGTTTTCACGGCTAACGCCAAACTCCAAATCTAGGTGTTAGTCTGCTAAATAGAGATTCGCATACGATGGGTTGAATTTCGCCCCCATCGCAGTGCCTCTCTGTTGAATATAGAATTCACCATTGAAAATAAAATAATTGTGACTCATTCTGAGTCATAGTTAGAATACTTCAATAACAATCTTTCCATTGCCTTAGTCCCTAGTTCATGTGGGATACATGAATATAATGAGACTGCATCAATAGATTAAAACCTGTAAAAACGTATATTAACATGCATTCAATAACTTTTTATTTTCAACTTGTAATACGAGTGCTACTTGATCCACACAAACGTTTACTTCTAGGGCAGTTAGTGCACAAGCAAAAGCGCTAAATAGCGGTCCACTTGTAATCTGGCCCACTGATTAAGTACATTAAAAAGTGTATTGAAAGAACAGTGTAAAAATCAAGTATGCATTAAACATTATATACATTTTTTTTAATTTTTTTTTAAAAACACATAGCAAAAGATACATTTATAAGGCACTGCAACATTATTATTTAAAATATACATGAAGCAATAATTTAATGTACAAGGTAAAAATTGTATTAAACATACATCATTTAAAAATCAAAGGGTACTTTTTCTATTGTAAAACGAGTCTCAAATGTTCAATGAAGTTATGCCACAGGAATCATGGTATTTGTTATGCGTTTTACACCTGAATGTCTCACTGTTTTTATTACTAAACAGAAGCTGATGAATTTGCTTTAAATACAGAATTAATAGAAAATGGCATATATCTAAAACTACAAGTGGTTGCAAGGTAAAGTAAACTGAAAGCAGTGTAATTCTGTTAGTATTTGCTTCCTTGTCACATTCACTCTCCTCATTCTTCTGCGAGATTCCTCCGTTTTAGCTTTCAACCTACAGGTAAAAGGAAACCAGTTTGCTTATAGAGTTCTTTGGAGGGAGTCAAGCCATACTTGAAGGTGGAACCCTCAGCTCTTGTGTCTGTGGTTGTTAGCGTCAACGGGGGGGGGGGGGGCCGCACCTGGGTGACACCCTCCAGGGGGTGACACCAAAAAAAAAATTTTTTTTTAATTTTATTGAAATTCAAAGAAATACAATGTTGAGATGCATAGATTTTTTTATTAGAGGGGCTGGCATTTGTGAACATTGGTGGGACTGGGGAAGTTGTAGACACACAATTTTTTTGCCCCTTGAGCCAGTGCTGCAATTTCAACAAATAGTTTTCCCGGCTGCTTTTGCTTGTTTGTACTTTGCTTCTCCCCTGCCCAATTTCGCTATGAATGTTGTGGGCATGCCGTGGGGCTTGCAAAGTTGCGCTGCTAGCCTAAACCTGCCTGCCTATCTGTGCTCACTGCTCAGTGACATGTGGAGCAGTGGAGTCACTCACTGCTGTGCTGTCTCTCTAAACGGGAACTGGCAAATCATGAGGGGATGCCTGACACCTGACTGCATGACTGTTTGACACTGTCTTTAAAGTGAAGGAGCCACGTATGATGCCCACCAGACCATTACGGTTACGGTACACTAAGTGCACACTGAACAAGTAGGAGGGCGGACGGGGGTCTGGGGGTGGGCAGAGTGCAGAGGTAATTGGCCATAAGAAGCGGTAGGCACGCAGCCCAGGGCTGTGCACTGACAGGCTTGGAACAGAGTCAGAGAGCAGAATTTTCATAGTTTGCACCTAAACCTTTTCTTTAGTGATTTATTTTTAGAGTTCTCTGTTTATCTTTCATTTGATGCTCTGCTGAGCCAGGGAGCAGCTCTAGGCATGCGCTTTATAATTAATGCAGTGCAGTTTACATATTTTGTAAGTGTGTGTCTGAGTTTTTGTGTGTGTGTCTGTGTGTGTGTCTCAGTGTTTTTGTGTGTGTGTTTTTGTGTGTGTGTCTGAGTGTGTTTCCGAGTGTTTGTGTGTGCATCTGAGTATGTTTTTAAGTGTGTCTGAGTGTTTGTATGTGTGTTTGCCTGTGTTTTTGTGTGTGTCTGCTTTCTGGGGGGGGTGACACCATAACTTACCGCACCGGGTGACACCAACCCTAGTGACGCCACTGAGCGTCACCTACAAGTGATGCCACTGAGCGTCACCTACTAGTGATGCCATTTGTACATTAGCACATAATATTAACATTAAATGCACAGTTTAGAATCATTTTGTAGTAGTAGGAAACACAATAAAGGCCTGTTGTGCTTGTCTGAGTAGCTTTTTACACAGCCAACCATCTAAAGTAGTTAAAGGGTCAGTCTACTTCAAATCTTGTGTTGTTTAAAAAGATAGATAACTCCTTCATTATGTGAAAAAAATAAGATATCTTGAATCCATGAAATAATAAAAATAAAGACTTTATTTTATATGCATTAAAAAGTCATCACAGGTAAGGCAGGGAACAAACGGTCTTACTATTTTCGGCAGGTGCCGTAATCATAGACTTAAAATACACTGATTGGTGCTAGGTTTAAAAGCTACCCCTACACAGCTATTGGTTGAATATGAAGAGTAAAAACACTCCCATATTAACCCCTGCTACTATGTAGACACAAATCACAAGCTGAGAGGACGTACAAGTAGTGTTGTATTCACACATCAAGGAAATATCAAGTGGGAGAATGGAAACAATGTCAGTAATCCAAACTGCTTATTTAAATACAGGGTGAAACAATATATGCAACACTGAGATAAATATATAGATAAATAAATAATATATACACAGGTAGCCATCTATCAGAGTACACTCTAGATATTAATGGTAAAACATAAAAATAGTAGATGTTTGAACAAGTCATCTTTAGAATATGGATCACTACGATCCAATTCCATTATCGCGAACACATTTATATGAAGAAATTTGTAAAGCAGACATATAATGTCAACATGAAAATCAGTGGATGATTACCACAAATATATCTATAGTCTAATATATATTCATACTGAGTATATACATGTCAAGAAGCAAAACAAGTAAAAAAAAGATCATTGCAGGAGATTTATCACATCAAATTTGGAGTTGAAACCGGTGGCGATTTTGAGTTTGCAATTCAAATATCCAATATGCTTTTTGTCTGACTAAAAAGCTATCTTTGTCACCTCCCCTAAGGGGTTGCATAATCACTTATATAGCTCTCCACCTAAAGGTACTTACATCCTTATGGTAGACATCCAGAAAGTCAAGTGACAAAGGAGAGCAAGAATTTTAATTTTTTATGTAGCCCAGGTGTTCATGTATGCGTGTTCTGACATCCCTTGTTGTCATATAACAAATCAACAGGCACAGCACCAATCTGCAAAAGGGTGCACGTTCCAAAGGTCCTGCCCAACACCTTAGGTAGAAATGAAAATCCAAATAGGAACAGCACCACAAAGAAGGCAATTCAATATTTTCTTTATTGGGACATCAGAAAAAAACAACAGCACAACGTTTCGGTCTAACTGACCTTAATCATGTGATATAAAACAAGACCCAGAACCCACACTTTTAAACCCAAACAGGGAGGAGGTGTCTATTACATATACAGGTGTACATTTAACATTACCAGCAATTAGCTGAGCAATTCACAACTCCATCAAGTGGTAGAAAAAGGCCATCCATTCTATTTACCAGTGTCCTAGAAAGACAACACAGATAGATTTTATATAATAATAAAAGGGTGGGTTCTGGGTCTTGTTTTATATCACATGATTAAGGTCAGTTAGACCGAAACGTTGTGCTGTTGTTTTTTCTGATTGAATTGCCTTCTTTGTGGTGCTGTTCCTATTTCATCCCTTGTTGTCAAATAGATCACATAGGTAGTAGAGCACTTAATGCAACCTCTAGTTTGAAACGTTTAGCTGTTCACATCAGAGCAAAATTATCTGCTCTCAGTCAGAAATTCACATGCTTTGCACCTGGAATTGCCAAATTTATATATACCATTAATATTAAGCCAAGGCAAAGTGGGTTTATTTTGAGGTAGCTGACTGGGGGGAGAGAATATTGCCCAATGAAACATTCTTAGAGTATACACACCTAAAGCCTTGTTCTACTATTGCTTTAAGATCCTTATCTCCATATAGTAGTGGAAAGTATTTTTTCAATATGCTACATATTGTATAAAACTCAGTATAGTATTGGGTTATAAACAAATTACATGTGTCATCTTTCTTATGTGTTTTTTGTTATAATACATCTTTCCTATTAAGACTCAAAATGTTAGTAGCTGCATTATTTACCAACTTAGATGGATACCCTCTAGATGTCATCCTTTATATTGGCACTTTCAGTCTGAAAATCAGAATCAGCACCAGGGCCGCCATCAGGAGGTGACAGGGGTGACTCCTGTCAGGGGCCCAATGGGCCAGGGGGGGCCCATGAGGCAAGAACTAAAACTTATAGAATGCAAGCTCAATCTGATTGGCTGATTGGATTAGCCAATCGGATTGAACATGAATCTGATTGGCTGATTCAATCAGCCAATCAGATTTTTCCTACCTTAATTCCGATTGGCTGATAGAATCCTATCAGCCAATCGGAATTCAAGGGAAGCCATCTTGGATGACGTCCCTTAAAGGAGCCTTCATTCATCAGTAGTCCGTCGTGGAAGAAGGATGTTCCGTGTCGGCGGAATGAAGATGGATCCTGAAGAAGAAGATTGAAGACCCCGCTTGGAAGATGACATTGCCCGGATGGAAGACTTCTTCAGCGCCGCCTGAAGGATCACTTCATCGGATGGAAGACTTCTTCAGCGCCCCTTGGAGGATCACTTCTGCCGATCCGGATCTCCTCTTCGGTTCCATCGGTGGCTTGGCTGAGTGAAGACGACTCAAGGTAGGATGATCTTCAGGGGGGTAGTGTTAGTTTTTTTTAAGGGGGGTTTGGGTTAGATTAGGGGTATGTGGGTGGTGGGTTTTAATGTTGGGAGGGGTTGTATTTTTCTTTTACAGGCAAAAGAGCAGTTTTCTTTGGGGCATGCCCCACAAAAGGCCCTTTTAAGGGCTGGTAAGGTAAAAGAGCTTTGAACTTTTTAAATGTAGAATAGGGAAGGGAATTTTTTTTATTTTGGGGGGCTTTGTTATTTTATTAGGGGGCTTAGATTAGGTGTAACTAGCTTAAAATTGTTGTAATATTTTTTTAAAAAAAATTATTTTTTGTAACTTAGCTTTTTTTATTTTTTGTACTTTAGTTAGTTTATGTAATTGTATTTAATTGTAGTTATTTGTAGTTAATTTATTTTATTAATTTAATGATAGTGTAGTGTTAGGTTTAATTGTAACTTAGGTTAGGATTTATTTTACAGGTAATTTTGTATTTCTTTTAGCTAGGTAGTTATTAAATAGTTACTAACTATTTAATAACTATTCTAACTAGCTAAAATAAATACAAAGTTACCTGTAAAATAAATATAAATCCTAAAATAGCTACAATGTAATTATTAATTACATTGTAGCTATCTTAGGGTTTATTTTACAGGTAAGTATTTAGTTTTAAATAGGAATAATTTATTTAAGTATAGTGTAGTGTTAGGTATAATTGTAACTTAGGTTAGTTTTTATTTTACAGGTAATTTTCTCTTTATTTTAACTAGGTAGATATTAAATAGTTAATAACTGTTTAATAGCTATTGTACCTAGTTAAAATAAATTTAGTTGCCTGTAAAATAAATATAAATCCTAAGATAGCAACAATATAATTATTATTTATATTATAGCTATATTAGGGTTTATTTTACAGGTAAGTATTTAGCTTTAAATAGGAATAATTTATTTAATTATAGTTAATTTATTTTGTTAGATTTAAATTATATTTAACTTAGGGGGGTGTTAGTGTTAAGGTTAGACTTAGCTTTAGGGGTTAATAAATTTATTATAGTAGCGGCGAGGTCCAGTCGGCATATTAGGGGTTAATACTTGAAGTTAGGTGTCGGCGATGTTAGGGAGGGCAGATTAGGGGTTAATACTATTTATTATAGGGTTATTGAGGCGGGAGTGAGGCGGATTAGGGGTTAATAACTTTATTATAGTAGCGGTGAGGTCCGGTCGGCAGATTAGGGGTTAATAATTGTAGGTAGGTGGAGGTGACGTTGGGGGCGGCAGAATAGGGGTTAATAAATATAATATAGGGGTCGGCGGTGTTAGGGGCAGCAGATTAAAGGTACATAGGGATAACGTAGGTGGCGGCGGTGGTGTGCGGTCGGCAGATTAGGGGTTAAAAAATTTTAATAGAGTGGCGGCGATGTGGGGGGGCCTCGGTTTAGGGGTGCATAGGTAGTTTATGGGTGTTAGTGTACTTTAGAGCACAGTAGTTAAGAGCTTTATGAACCGGCGTTAGCCCAGAAAGCTCTTAACTCCTGACTTTTTTCTGCGGCTGGAGTTTTGTCGGTAGATTTCTAACGCTCACTTCAGCCAAGACTCTAAATACCGGTGTTAGAAAGATCCCATTGAAAAGATAGGATACGCAAATGGCGTAGGGGGATCTGCGGTATGGAAAAGTTGCGGCTGGAAAGTGAGCGTTAGATCCTTTCCTGACTGACTCTAAATACCAGCTGTAGCCCAAAACCAGCGTTAGGAGCCTCTAACGCTGGTTTTGACGGCTAACGCCAAACTCTAAATCTAGCCGTAAGATTGCTCAGTGTTTAAAATGAGACAGGTTAACTTAAAACTGTTCAGTTTACACTGCAGATGACTTAATTTTGAAATACATACCAACAAGCCTAAATCCTGCATTTAACCAGACCTAATGGTATGAGTACCACAGCTTATGGTTCCACCAAGACCATATAGAGTACAGCATTTTCAAAATCCACAGATGGGAACATTTGTACACTATATTTGAAGTGGTGCTCTTGGTTGGGGAAAATAGGGAAAAATCAAACAAACATATGTCAACCTTTTAAAAGTACTTTTCTTCATCTAGCCATGTACCCAGATCATTAATGTACAATTTTGAATTCACAGAATTATTTTTGTTTGCACATTTACAAATATGATTCTTTAAAAAGTGATCTCTTAATTTCTGCAAAATTTTTTATCAGGCATGTCACACACTGTTGATTTAGGAGATGCAAGGTGCATAAATGTTTCCTCCTGTGAGTGTTTCTGTTGGTGTCTGTGCTTTGGTTTGTGTCTCTATGAGTGTGTATGTATTTTCTTTATGTGGGTCTCTCTGTGAGGGTGGGTGTGCATGTCTGTGCATTTTCTGTGAATGTCTGTGAGGGTGTGTGCATATGTCTTTGAGCTTTTTCTATGGGTGTCTCTGTGAGGGTGTGTGTATGTTTGTCTTTGAGTATTTTCTCTAGATGCCTCTGTGAGGGTGGGTGTGTATGTCTGTGCTTTCTGGGGATGTCTATGTGAGGGTGTGTGTGTGTGTGTGTGTGTGTGTGTGTGTGTATGTATGTATGTATGTATGTGTTTTCTGTGGATGTCTCTGTGAGGGTGTGTGTTTTCTGAGGGTGTCTCTGTGAGGGTGTGTGTAGGTCTTTGTGTGTTTTCTGTGGATGTTTCAGTGAGGGTGTGTGTATGTATGTTTTTATGTGTTTTATGTGGCTGTCTCTGTGTGTGTGTATGTGTGTGTGTGTGTATGTCTTTGTGTGTTTTCTGTGGCTGTCTCTGTGTGTGTGTGTGTGTGTGTGTGTGTGTGTGTGTGTGTGTGTGTGTGTGTGTATGTCCTTGTGTGTTTTCTGAGGCTGTCTCTGTCTGTGCTTCCTTGGGTGTATGTGCAAGTTTGTGTGTGTGTGTGTCCATTGTCTGTACCTTTTTATGACATTTTGACCTTACTACCTTACAAAAAGATAATCAGAACTCCATATTTTGTTTTCTAAATCATCTTTTTTTTTTACAAAACTGTAGTTACCTCATTACTTGTCAGGTCAATTTAAACAAGTGCTGAGTGTTTGTTTGGGTGTCTGTGTCTGAGTGTGTTTGTGTGTTTCTTTGCGTGTCTGCTAGAGTGTCTACAGTGGGGAAAAAAAGTATTTAGTCAGCCACCAATTGTGCAAGTTCTCCCACTTAAGAAGATGAGAGAGGCCTGTCATTTTCATCATAGGTATACCTCAACTATGAAAGACAAAATGTGGAAACAAATCCAGACAATCACATTGTCTGATTTGTAAAGAATTTTTTTTCAAATTATGGTGGAAAATAAGTATTTGGTCAATATCAAAAGTTCATCTCAATACCTTGTTATATATCCTTTGTTGGCAATGACAGAGGTCAAACGTTTTCTGTAAGTCTTCACAAGGTTGTCACACACTATTGCTGGTATGTTGCCCCATTCCTCCATGCAGATCTCCTCTAGAGCAGTGATGTTTTGGGGCTGTCGCTGGGCAACACAGACTTTCAACTCCCACCAAAGGTTTTCTATGGGGTGGAGATCTGGAGACTGGCTAGGCCACTCCAGGACCTTGAAATGCTTCTTACGAAGCCACTCCTTCGTTGCCCGGGCGGTGTGTTTGGGATCATTGTCATGCTGAAAGACCAAGCCATGTTTCATCTTCAATGCCCTTGCTGATGGAAGGAGGTTTGCACTCAAAATCTCACGATACATGGCCCCATTCATTCTTTCATATACACGGATCAGTCATCCTGTTCCCTTTGCAGAGAAACAGCCCCAAAGCATGATGTTGCCACCGCCATGCATCACAGTAGGTATGGTGTTCTCTCTCCTCCAAACACGACAAGTTGTGTTTCTACCAAACAGTTCTACTTTGGTTTCATCTGACCATATGACATTCTCCCAATCTGCTTCTGGATCATCCAAATGCTCTCTAGCATACTTCAGACGGGCCTGGACATGTACTGGCTTAAGCAGGGGGACACGTCTGGCACTGCAGGATCTGAGTCCCTGACGGCGTAGTGTGTTACTGATGGTAGCCTTTGTTATGTTGGTCCCAGCTCTCTGAAGGTCATTCACTAGGTCCCCCCGTGTGGTTCTGGGATGTTTGCTCACTGTTCTTGTGATCATTTTGACCCCACGGGGTGAGATCTTGCGTGGAGCCCCAGATCAAGGGAGATTATCAGTGGTCTTGTATATCTTCCATTTTCTAATTATTGCTCCCACAGTTGATTTCTTCACACCAAGCCTCTTGCCTATTGCAGATTCAGTCTTCCCAGCCTGGTGCAGGTCTACAATTTTGTTTCTGGTGTCTTTTGAAAGCTCTTTGGTCTTCACCATAGTGGAGTTTGGAGTGTGATTGTTTGAGGTTGTGGACAGGTGTATTTTATACTGATAACAAGTTCAAACAGGTGCCATTAATACAGGTAATGAGTGGAGGACAGAGGAGCCTCTTAAAGAAGAAGATTCAGGTCTGTGAGAGCCAGAAATCTTGCTTGTTTGTAGGTGACCAAATACTTATTTTCCACCATAATTTGCAAATAAATTCTTTACAAATCAGACAATGTGATTGTCTGGATTTGTTTCCACATTTTGTCTCCAATAGTTGAGGTATACCTATGATGAAAATTACAGGCCTCTCTCATCTTCTTAAGTTGGAGAACTTGCACAATTGGTGGCTGACTAAATACTTGTTTGCCCCACTTTTACATAGACACTTAAGAATAAAGTGCATATACGTTTTAGTCACTTGGTCAAAAATTGCACATGTCAAAGGAGAGGGGGGGCCTGATCAATGGTTAAGTCAGGGGCCCCAAAATTTCTGGTGGCGGCCCAGATCAGCACTACCAGCTCTGATAAACTGGCTTTTGGCTATGCCCTTAAATACATAGGCCTAGATTTGGAGTTCGGCGGTAAAAGGGCTGCTAACGCTCCGCGGGCTTTTTTCTGGCCGCACCATAAATTTAACTCTGGTATCGAGAGTTTAATCAAATGCTGCGTTAGGCTCCAAAAAAGGAGCGTAGAGCATTTTTACCGCAAATGCAACTCTCGATACCAGAGTTGCTTACGGACGCGGCCGGCCTCAAAAACGTGCTCGTGCACGATTCCCCCATAGGAAACAATGGGGCTGTTTGAGCTGAAAAAAAACCTAACACCTGCAAAAAAGCAGCGTTCAGCTCCTAACGCAGCCCCATTGTTTCCTATGGGGAAACACTTCCTACGTCTGCACCTAACACTCTAACATGTACCCAGAGTCTAAACACCCCTAACCTTACACTTATTAACCCCTAATCTGCCGCCCCCGCTATCGCTGACCCCTGCATATTTTTTTAAACCCCTAATCTGCCGCTCCGTAAACCGCCGCAACCTACGTTATCCCTATGTACCCCTAATCTGCTGCCCTAACATCGCCGACCCCTATATTATATTTATTAACCCCTAATCTGCCCCCCTCAACGTCGCCGACACCTGCCTACACTTATTAACCCCTAATCTGCCGAGCGGACCTGAGCGCTACTATAATAAAGTTATTAACCCCTAATCCGCCTCACTAACCCTATCATAAATAGTATTAACCCCTAATCTGCCCTCCCTAACATCGCCGACACCTAACTTCAATTATTAACCCCTAATCTTCCGATCGGAGCTCACCGCTATTCTAATAAATGGATTAACCCCTAAAGCTAAGTCTAACCCTAACACTAACACCCCCCTAACTTAAATATAATTTTTATCTAACGAAATTAATTAACTCTTATTAAATAAATTATTCCTATTTAAAGCTAAATACTTACCTGTAAAATACATCCTAATATAGCTACAATATAAATTATAATTATATTATAGCTATTTTAGGATTAATATTTATTTTACAGGTAACTTTGTAATTATTTTAACCAGGTACAATAGCTATTAAATAGTTAAGAACTATTTAATAGTTAAAATAGTTAAAATAATAACAAATTTACCTGTAAAATAAATACTAACCTAAGATATAATTAAACCTAACACTACCCTATCAATAAATTAATTAAATAAAATACCTACAATTACCTACAATTAACCTAACACTACACTATCAATAAATTAATTAAACACAATTACTACAAATAAATACAATTAAATAAACTAGCTAAAGTACAAAAAATAAAAAAGAACTAAGTTACAGAAAATAAAAACATAATTTATGTAAGAACTTACCTGATAAATTCATTTCTTTCATATTAGCAAGAGTCCATGAGCTAGTGACGTATGGGATATACATTCCTACCAGGAGGGGCAAAGTTTCCCAAACCTTAAAATGCCTATAAATACACCCCTCACCACACCCACAATTCAGTTTAACGAATAGCCAAGAAGTGGGGTGATAAGAAAAAAGTGCGAAAGCATATAAAATAAGGAATTGGAATAATTGTGCTTTATACAAAAAAATCATAACCACCACAAAAAAAGGGCGGGCCTCATGGACTCTTGCTAATATGAAAGAAATGAATTTATCAGGTAAGTTCTTACATAAATTATGTTTTCTTTCATGTAATTAGCAAGAGTCCATGAGCTAGTGACGTATGGGATAATGACTACCCAAGATGTGGATCTTTCCACACAAGAGTCACTAGAGAGGGAGGGATAAAATAAAGACAGCCAATTCCTGCTGAAAATAATCCACACCCAAAATAAAGTTTAATGAAAAACATAAGCAGAAGATTCAAACTGAAACCGCTGCCTGAAGTACTTTTCTACCAAAAACTGCTTCAGAAGAAGAAAATACAACAAAATGGTAGAATTTGGTAAAAGTATGCAAAGAGGACCAAGTTGCCGCTTTGCAAATCTGATCAACCGAAGCTTCATTCCTAAACGCCCAGGAAGTAGAAACTGACCTAGTAGAATGAGCTGTAATCCTATGAGGCGGAGTCTTACCCGACTCAACATAGGCAAGATGAATTAAAGATTTCAACCAAGATGCCAAAGAAATGGCAGAAGTTTTCTGGCCTTTCTAAAACCGGAAAAGATAATAAATAAACTAGAAGTCTTCCGGAAAGACTTAGTAGCTTCAACATAATATTTCAAAGCTCTAATAACATCCAAAGAATGCAACGATTTCTCCTTAGAATTCTTAGGATTAAGACATAATGAAGGAACCACAATGTCTCTACTAATGTTGTTGGAATTCACAACTTAGGTAAAAATTCAAAAGAAGTTCGCAACACCGCCTTATCCTGATGAAAAAATCAGAAAAGGAGACTCACAAGAAAGAGCAGATAATTCAGAAACTCTTCTGGCAGAAGAGATGGCCAAAAGGAACAAAACTTTCCAAGAAAGTAATTTAATATCCAATGAATGCATAGGTTCAAACGGAGGAGCTTGAAGAGCCCCCAGAACCAAATTCAAACTCCAAGGAGGAGAAATTGACTTAATGACAGGCTTTATACGAACCAAAGCTTGTACAAAACAATGAATATCAGGAAGAATAGCAATCTTTCTGTGAAAAAGAACAGAAAGAACAGAGATTTGACCTTTCAAGGAACTTGCGGACAAACCCTTATCTAAACCATCCTGAAGAAACTGTAATATTCTCGGTATTCTAAAAGAATGCCAAGAAAAATGATGAGAAAGACACCAAGAAATATAAGTCTTCCAGACTCTATAATATATCTCTCTGGATACAGATTTACGAGCCTGTAACATAGTATTAATCACAGAGTCAGAGAAACCTCTTTGACCAAGAATCAAGCGTTCAATCTCCATACCTTTAAATTTAAGGATTTCAGATCCTGATGGAAAAAAGGACCTTGAGACAAAAGGTCTGGTCTTAACGGAAGAGTCCACGGTTGGCAAGAGGCCATCCGGACAAGATCCGCATACCAAAACCTGTGAGGCCATGCCGGAGCTACCAGCAGAACAAACGAGCATTCCTTCAGAATCTTGGAGATTACTCTTGGAAGAAGAACTAGAGGCGGAAAGATATAGGCAGGATGATACTTCCAAGGAAGTGATAATGCATCCACTGCCTCCGCCTGAGGATCCCGGGATCTGGACAGATACCCGGGAAGTTTCTTGTTTAGATGAGAAGCCATCAGCTCTATTTCTGGAAGTTCCCACATTTGAACAATCTGAAGAAATACCTCTGGGTGAAGAGACCATTCGCCCGGATGCAACGTTTGGCGACTGAGATAATCCGCTTTCCAATTGTCCATACCTGGGATATGAACCGCAGAGATTAGACAGGAGCTGGATTCTGCCCAAACCAAAATTCGAGATACTTCTTTCATAGCCAGAGGACTGTGAGTCCCTCCTTGATGATTGATGTATGCCACAGTTGTGACATTGTCTATCTGAAAACAAATGAACAACTCTCTCTTCAGAAGAGGCCAAGACTGAAGAGCTCTGAAAATTGCACGGAGTTCCAAAATATTGATCGGAAATCTCACCTCCTGAGATTCCCAAACCCCTTGTACCGTCAGATACCCCCACACAGCTCCCCAACCTGTAAGACTTGCATCTGTTGAGATTATAGTCCAGGTCGGAAGAACAAAGAAGCCCCCTGAACTAAACGATGGTGATCTGTCCACCATGTCAGAGAGTGTTGTAAAATCGGTTTAAAGATATTAATTGAGATATCTTTGAGTAATCCCTGCACCATTGGTTCAGCATACAGAGCTGAAGAGGTCGCATGTGAAAACGAGCAAAGGCGATCGCATCTGATGTGGCAGTCCTAAGACCCAACATTTCCATGCATAAGGCTACCAAAGGGAATGATTGTGACTGAAGGTTTTGACAAGCTGATATCAATGTTAAACTTCTCTTGTCTGACAAGGACAGAGTCATAGACACTGAATTTATCTAGAAACCTAAAAAGGTTACCCTTGTCTGAGGAATCAATGAACTGATTGGTAAATTGATCCTCCAACCATGAACTTGAAGAAACAACACAAGTCGATTCGTATGAGATTCTTCGAAAATGAGAAGACTGAGCAAGTACCAAGATATCGTCCAAATAAGTTAATACCAAAACCCTATTCTCTGATTACAGAAAGAAGGGCACCGAGAACCTTTGAAAAAAATTCTTGGAACTGAGGCTAGGCCAAACGGTAGAGCCACAAAACTGGTAATGCTTGTCTAAAAAGAGAATCTCAGACACTAAAAGTGATCTGGATGAATCGGAATATGCAGATACACATCCTGTAAATCTATTGTAGACATATAATGCCCTTGCTAAACAAAAGGCAGGATAGTCCTACAGTAACCATCTTGAATGTTGGTATCCTAACATAACGATTCAATAATGATAGATCCGGAACTGGTCTGAAGGAATTGACCTTCTTTGGTACAATGAAGAGATAAAATAAAACCCCAGCCCCTGTTCCAGAACTGGAACTGGCATAAATACTCCAACCAACTCTAGATCTGAAACATATTTCAGAAATGCTGAGCCTTTGCTGTGTTAACTGGGACATGGGAAAGAAAAGAATCTCTTAGCAGGAGACCTTAACTTGAAGCCAATTCTGTACCTTTCTGAAACAATGTTTCTGAAACCAGAGATTAAGAACGGAATTGATCCAAATTTCTTTGAAGAAAACGTAATCTGCCCCATACCAGCTGAGCTGGAATAAGGGCCGCACCTTCATAGGTACTTAGGAGCTGGCTATAGGTTTCTATAAGGCTTGGATATATTCCAAACTGGAAATAGTTTCCAAACTGATACCGCTCCTGAGGATGAAGGATCAGGCTTTTGTTCCTTGTGAGGAAAGGAACGAAAATGATTATTTACCCTGGAAAGAAAGGGAAAGCAAAGTTGACTTAGAAGACATGTCAGCATTCCAAGTTTAATCCATAAAGCTTTTTCTAGCTAAAATAGCTAGAGACATATACCTGACATCAACTCTAATGATATCAAAAGATGGTATCACCAATAAAATTATTAGCATGTTATAGAATAATAATAATGCTATAAAATTATGATCTGTTACTTGTTGCGCTAAAGCTTCTAAAGCTAAGTTGAAGCTGCAGCAACATCCGCTAAAAATATAGCAGGTCTAAGAAGATTACCTGAACATAAGTAAGCTTTTCTTAGAAAGGATTCAATTTTCCTATCTAAAGGATCCTTAAATGAAGTACTATCTGCCGTAGGAATAGTAGTACATTAGCAGGAGTAGAGACAGCCCCATAACCTTAGGGATTTTTGTCCCAAAAAAAAAACTCTAATCTGTCAGATGGCACAGGATATAATTTGCTTAAACGTCTAGAAGGAGTAAATAAATTACCCAAATTATTCCATTCCCTGGAAATTACTTCAGAAATAGCATCAGGGAGATAAAACACTTCTGGAATAACTACAGGAGATTTAAAAACCTTATTTAAACGTTTACATTTAGTATCAAGAGGACCAGAATCCTCTATTTCTAATGCAAATAACACTTCTTTAAGTAAAGAACGAATAAATTCCATCTTGAACAAATACAAAGATTTATCAGCATCAACCTCTGAGACAGAAACCTCTGAACCAGAAGAACCATTATCAGTATCAGAATGATGATGTTCATTTAAAAATTCATCTGAAAAAAGAGAAGTTTTAAAAGACTTTTATGTACACTAGAAGGAGAAATAACAGACATAGCCTTCTTAATGGATTTAAAAAATAAAATCTCTTATGTTATCAGGAACACTCTGAAAATTAGATGTTGACGGAACAGCAACAGGTAATGTAACAGTACTAAAGGAAATTTTATCTGCATTAATAAGTTTGACATGACATGCAATACAAATAACAGCTGGAGAAACAGATACCAAAAGTTTATAGCAGATACACTTAGCTTGGTAGCTCCAGCACTGTGCAGTGATTTTCCTGAAGTATCTTCTGACTCAGTTGCAACGTGGAACATCTTGCAATATGTAAAAGAAAAAAACAACATATAAAGCAAAATTGATCAAATTCCTTAAATGACAGTTTCAGGAATGGGAAAAAATGCCAAAGAACAAGCTTCTAGCAACCAGAAGCAATAAAAAATGAGACTTAAATAATGTGGAGACAAAAGTGACGCCCATATTTTTTCGCGCCAAATAAGACGCCCACATTATTTGGCGCCTAAATGCTTTTTGGCGCCAAAAATGACGCCACATCCGGAACGCCGACATTTTTGGCGCAAAATAACGTCAAAGAATGACGCAACTTCCGGCGACACGTATGACGCCGGAAACGGAAATAGAATTTTTGCGCCAAAAAAGTCCGCGCCAAGAATGACGCAATAAAATGAAGCATTTTCAGCCCCCGCGAGCCAAACAGCCCACAGGGAAAAAGTCAAATTTTAAGGTAAAAAATGTTAAATTAAAATGCATTATCCCAAATATGAAACTGACTGTCTGAAAAATAAGGAAAGTTGAACATTCTGAGTCAAGGCAAATAAATGTTTGAATACATATATTTAGAACTTTATAAACAAAGTGCCCAACCATAGCTAGGAGTGTCACAGAAAATAAGACTTACTTACCCCAGGACACTCATCTACATATAGCAGATAGCCAAACCAGTACTGAAACGAGAATCAGCAGAGGTAATGGTATATATAAGAGTATATCGTCGATCTGAAAAGGGAGGTAAGAGATGAATCTCTACGACCGATAACAGAGAACCTATGAAATAGACCCCTTAGAAGGAGATCACTGCATTCAAATAGGCAATACTCTCCTCACATCCCTCTGACATTCACTGCACGCTGAGAGGAAAACCGGGCTCCAACTTGCTGCGGAGCGCATATCAACGTAGAATCTAGCACAAACTTACTTCACCACCTCCATCGGAGGCAAAGTTTGTAAAACTGAATTGTGGGTGTGGTGAGGGGTGTATTTATAGGCATTTTAAGGTTTGGGAAACTTTGCCCCTCCTGGTAGGAATGTATATCCCATACGTCACTAGCTCATGGACTCTTGCTAATTACATGAAAGAAAAAATATTTACAAACATAAGAAAAATATTACAACAATTTTAAACTAATTACACCTACTCTAAGCCCCCTAATAAAATAACAAAGCCCCAAAATAAAAAATTCCCTACCCTATTCTAAATTAAAAAAGTTACAAGCTCTTTTACCTTACCAGCCCTGAACAGGGCCCTTTGCGGGGCATGCCCCAAGAAGATCAGCTCTTTTGCCTGTAAAAAAAAACATACAATACCCCCCCCCAACATTACAACCCACCACCCACATACCCCTAATCTAACCCAAACCCCCCTTAAATAAACCTAACACTAATCCCCTGAAGATCTTCCTACCTTGTCTTTACCATCCAGGTATCACCGATCCGTCCTGGCTCCAAGATCTTCATCCAACCCAAGCGGGGGTTGGCGATCCATAATCCGGTGCTGAAGAGGTCCAGAAGAGGCTCCAAAGTCTTCCTCCTATCCGGCAAGAAGAGGACATCCGGACCGGCAAACATCTTCTCCAAGCGGCATCTTCGATCTTCTTCCATCCGGAGCGAAGTGGCAGGATCCTGAAGACCTCCAGCGCGGAACATCCATCCGGACCGACGACTGAACGACGAATGACTGTTCCTTTAAGGGACGTCATCCAAGATGGCGTCCCTCGAATTCCGATTGGCTGATAGGATTCTATCAGCCAATCGGAATTAAGGTATGAATATTCTGATTGGCTGATGGAATCAGCCAATCAGAATCAAGTTCAATCCGATTGGCTGATCCAATCAGCCAATCAGATTGAGCTCGCATTCTATTGGCTGATCGGAACAGCCAATAGAATGCGAGCTCAATCTGATTGGCTGATTGGATCAGCCAATCGGATTGAACTTGATTCTGATTGGCTGATTCCATCAGCCAATCAGAAAATTCATACCTTAATTCCGATTGGCTGATAGAATCCTATCAGCCAATCGGAATTCGAGGGACGCCATCTTGGATGACGTCCCTTAAAGGAACAGTCATTCGTCGTTCAGTCGTCGGTCCGGATGGATGTTCCGCGCTGGAGGTCTTCAGGATCCTGCCGCTTCGCTCCGGATGGAAGACCATAGAAGATGCCGCCTGGATGATGACTTCAATCGGATGGAAGATCCTCTTCTGCCCCGCTTGGATGAAGACTTTGACCGGATCATGGACCTCTTCAGCCCCCGCTTGGGCTTGGATCAGGACATCGGAGGAGCTCTTCAGGACGGATCGGTGAACCTGGTATGGTGAAGACAAGGTAGGAAGATCTTCAGGGGCTTAGTGTTAGGTTTATTTAAGGGGGGTTTGGGTTAGATTAGGGGTATGTGGGTGGTGGGTTGTAATGTTGGGGGGGGGGTATTGTATTTATTCTTTTACAGGCAAAAGAGCTGAAATTCTTGGGGCATGCCCCGCAAAGGGCCCTGTTCAGGGCTGGTAAGGTAAAAGAGCTTGTAACTTTTTTAATTTAGAATAGGGTAGGGAATTTTTTTATTTTGGGGGGCTTTGTTATTTTATTAGGGGGCTTAGAGTAGGTGTAATTAGTTTAAAATTGTTGTAATATTTTTATTATGTTTGTAAATATTTTTTTATTTTCTGTAACTTAGATCTTTTTTATTTTTTGTACTTTATCTAGTTTATTTAATTGTATTTATTTGTAGGAATTGTGTTTAATTAATTTATTGATAGTGTAGTGTTAGGTTAATTGTAGGTAATTGTAGGTAGTTTATTTAATTATTTTATTGATAGGGTAGTGTTAGGTTTAATTATATCTTAGGTTAGGACTTATTTTACAGGTAATTTTGTTATTATTTTAACTAGGTAACTATTAAATAGTTCTTAACTATTTAAAAGCTATTGTACCTGGTTAAAATAATTACAAAGTTACCTGTAAAATAAATATTAATCCTAAAATAGCTATAATATAATTATAATTTATATTGTAGCTATATTAGGATTTATTTTACAGGTAAGTATTTAGCTTTAAATAGGAATCATTTATTTAATAAGAGTTAATTTATTTCGTTAGATAAAAATTATATTTAAGTTAGGGGGGTGTTAGTGTTAGGGTTAGACTTAGCTTTAGGGGTTAATACATTTATTAGAATAGCGGTGAGCTCCGGTCGGCAGATTAGGGGTTAATAATTGAAGTTAGGTGTCGGCGATGTTAGGGAGGGCAGATTAGGGGTTAATACTATTTATGATAGGGTTAGTGAGGCGGGTTAGGGGTTAATAACTTTATTATAGTAGCGCTCAGGTCCGCTCGGCAGATTAGGGGTTAATAAGTGTAGGCAGGTGTCGGCGACGTTGAGGGGGGCAGATTAGGGGTTAATAAATATAATATAGGGGTCGGCGATGTTAGGGGTAGCAGATTAGGGGTACATAGGGATAACGTAGGTGGCGGCGATTTGCGGTCGGAAGATTAGGGGTTAATTATTTTAAGTAGCTTGCGGCGACGTTGTGGGGGGCAAGTTAGGGGTTAAGAAATATAATATAGGGGTCGGCGGGGTTAAGGGCAGCAGATTAGGGGTACATAAGTATAACGTAGGTGGCGGTCGGCAGATTAGGGGTTAAAAATTTAAATAGAGTGGCGGCGATGTGGGGGGACCTCGGTTTAGGGGTACATAGGTAGTTTATGGGTGTTAGTGTACTTTAGGGTACAGTAGTTAAGAGCTTTATGAACCGGCGTTAGCCAGAAAGCTCTTAACTCCTGCTATTTTCAGGCGGCTGGAATCTTGTCGTTAGAGCTCTAACGCTCACTTCAGAAACGACTCTAAATACCAGCGTTAGAAAGATCCCATTGAAAAGATAGGCTACGCAAATGGCGTAGGGGGATCTGCGGTATGGAAAAGTCGCGGCTGAAAAGTGAGCGTTAGACCCTTTAATCACTGACTCCAAATACCAGCGGGCGGCCAAAACCAGCGTTAGGAGCCTCTAACGCTGGTTTTGACGGCTACCGCCGAACTCCAAATCTAGGCCATAGTTTGTATGTGCACTTTTCTTATGTAACATAGTATTTCCTGAAATAGGCTTTCGATAGAGTTTTGTCTGAACACTATGAGATGCTGGATTTCCAATGAGGGTGATATAGAGGAAATTAATCTCACTAGCATTCCACTCAAACGTGAAATTCACTCCATTGTTAACTTCATTTATAAACCATACAAACTGCTTTGCATTCTCCTCTCCTGATGTCCAGACAAACAACAGATCATCAGTAAAGCATATGTAAAAGAAAATAGAAGTTTCAAAGGGGTTACTATCTGCACAGACAAAGGCACGCTCAAGCCACCCTATAAAAATGTTTGCCTATGAAGGGGCAAATTTCGCCACCATGGCTGTGCCCTGTCTTTGCAGATAGTAAACGCCGTCAAAGAAAAAATAATTGTGCTGTAACAAAAATGTAGTAACCCATATTTTAAATTGTATGGTCTCTGTGTCCAGTTGATCCTGCAGCTGCTGAAGAAAGTACCTTAGAGCATTAATGCCCAGCTCATGTGGTGTGTTAGAATAGAGCGATACCACAGCTATCGTAAGCCAGAGTTAATTGTTTACTAAGTGTAGTACCTGTGAAGTATCCTTTATGTAACTGGGTAATGCTAAAACTATCAGTTGAAGAATTGCATCTAGCCACTCCGAAAGTGGCTGTAAAAGGGATCCAATTCCAGAAACAGTAGGGCGACCCTTGACTTCATATACACCGAGATTACGAGTTTTGCGGTAACAGGGGTGCGTTGCTAACGAGCCTTTTTTTTTAACGCTCCCTTTAGAAAACGCTGGTATTACAGGTTTTTTTAAACCCGGCGTTAGCCGCAAAAAGGTGAGCGTAGAGCACAATTTAGCTCCACATCTCACCTCAATAGCAGCATTACTTACAATAGCGGTAAGCTGGCAAAACGTGCTCGTGCATGATTTCCCCATAGGAAACAATGGGGCTGAGCCGGCTGAAAAAACCTAACACCTGCAAAAAAGCAGCGTTCAGCTCCTAACGCAGCCCAATTGATTCTTATGGGGAAAGGAATTTTATGTCTACACCTAACACCCTAACATGAACCCCGAGTCTAAACACCCCTAATCTTACACTTATTACCCCCTAATCTGCCGTCCCCGACATCGTCGCCACCTACATTATAATTATTAACCCCCACTCTGCCCCTCCGGACACCGCCGCCACCTACATTATCCCTATGAACCCCTAATCTGCTGCCCACAACATCGCAGAACCCTACATTATATTTATTAACCTCTAATCTGCCCCCCCAACGTCGCCGCAACCTACATACACTTATTAACCCCTAATCTGCCACTGTCAACGTTGCCGCCACTATAATAAAGTTATTAACCCCTAAACCTAAGTCTAACCCTAACCCTCCCCTAATTTAAATATAATTTAAATAAATATAAATAAAATAACTACAATTAAATAAATTATTCCTATTTAAAACTAAATGCTTGCCTATAAAATAAACCCTAAGCTAGATACAATATAACTAATAGTTACATTGTAGCTATTTTAGGATTTATATTTATGTTACAGGCAACTTTGTATTTATTTAAAGTAGGTAGAATAGTTATTAAATAGTTATTAACTATTTAATAGCTACCTAGTTAAAATAAGTACAAATTGACCTGTAAAATAAATCCTAACCTGAATTACAATTACACCTAACACTATCATTAAATTAATTACATAAACTAACTATAATTAAATTAAATAAACTAAAGTACGAAAAACAACAAACACTAAATTGCAGAAAATAAAAAAAAATTAAAATTTTTTAAAACTAATTACACCTAATCTAATCAGATATGTGTTGTACTCACAGCGCTAGAAGGACCTATAGCTCCTATCTAAAGTGGGCCCCCACTACCCACAAAAGGAATACTATTAAGAAGGGTTATAGAGAGGAGCACCAATAAAGTCAAGGTCTGGTGTGTGTGTGTGTGAGTAGTGTGTTCACACTAGAGCGATAGAAATCCCTTATGGTGGGGGTTGTTTCTAATGCAAGGTGTAGATGCTTATGTGGTAGTAAGACACCTAGAAGATGGATGTGAAATATCTAGTATAACACAATTTATTACAATTTTACAAATACAATGTATGACTTATAAACATGGATCCATGGTACATAATAAAAATATATAATATAAAATGTGTGGGGTTAAAAATCAACGGGATCGAACCCTCCAAAGGCAGAGTGTCCCCAAGGTTGTATGTAAGGGAGGTGGACTTCGTGGCGATGTACCACCCTTTACTCCCTATGGTGATATGGAGGGTGGTGAAACTACTAGCAAAAATTTAACAAGTCAACAACGGATTAGTGGATTGGTGTCCACTAAATTGGAGAGTAGAGTTAGAGCAAAAAGAATATACGGCTCAAAAAGGTGTCCTATGTGGACAGAATCTTATACATATAAATGCAGAACTTAACTCTAAATCATATATAAACAAGAACCATATGTGAAAAATGGTATGCAGTGAAAAATAAAAATAAAAATAAAAATAGAAATGAAAATGAAAAATGAAAAAGGTGATCAAAAACAAACTAGTGTGTACACATCTAGAAAAATGTGATATCAGAAAACAATGTGATATCAAAAATTGTTAATGTGATGTAGTCTCAAAAATTAAAAATTGAAAAAGGAAATCACATACCATAAAGTGTGTAATCCAGTAATTGTGAACATGTGTTAGCAAAAATGTGAATCTATGCACACTTAATCGACAGTGATAACTAAATTAAGGGCAGTAAACAATTATTTGAACTTAGATAATGATCAAATATTAGGGATACAATCAAAAGGTTATACAAAATAATAACAGCGTGGTTTTAATCCTAATAACTATATGTCCTGAAAGGAGTCCATATAAAATGTCTCTTGTCTTCCAATGTGTCCTATTAATCCAATATGAAGATAGTTCAAATGCCTCAATTCCAAGGCATTAAAAGCAAAAAAGATAAAAATAGCAATAAAAATATATCGATAAAAAACAGGGCAATGAAAGGGCTGGGATATCCTCAAAGCCAGATTATCAAACTGTAAGCAAGCACGCGCTATGCGGAAGTACGAAGCTAAAAGTGCAGCAACGTCATCAACTCAAATCACGCGGGAACAAGAATAGATGAAGAACTACGATTCCCAGAATGCCTTCACCCGAAAACTGGAAAAAAAATTATTATTATTTTGTATAACCTTTTAGATAGGTAGATAGGTGACGGCGATGTTAGGGACGGTAGATTAGGGGTTAATAAAATGTAACTAGTGTTTGCGAGGCGGGAGTGTGGCGGTTTAGGGGTTAATATATTTATTACATTGGCGCGATGTCCGGTCGGCAGATTAGGGGTTAAAAACTTTATTTAAGTGTTTGCGATGTGGGGGAGGGCTCGGTTTAGGGGTTAATAGGTAGTTGATGGGTGTTAGTGTACTTTGTAGCAATGTAGTTAAGAGTTTTATGTTACGGCGTTAGCCTATAAAACTCTTAACTACTAAATGCGGTAGGAGTCTTGACAGGAGAGGGTCTACCGCTCACTTCTTCCAAGACTCGTAATACCGGCGTTTGGCAAATCCCATTAAAAAGGTAGGATACGCAATTTACGTAAGGGGATTTGCGGTAAGCTCGAGTCGCAGAAGAAAAGTGAGCGGTACACCTGTACCTGCCTGACTCGTAATACCAGCGGGCATTAAAACGCTGCTTTTTAAGGCTAACGCAAGACTCGTAATCTAGCTGATTGGCTCTTATGCACTTTAGTTTAGTGATGAAATATTGGTGTTACTGAGTTGTCTACATATAGATATTTGACGATTTGATCATCTAAAATGCCAAAATGTAGTCCATCATCTAAAATGTGATGCAGTTCCCTCCCAAACTCTTTTACTGGATTACCTGAAAAAAACATGTATGTTTGAACATTTCCCAATTGGCGAATAGCATCTTCTATATATTAGTTATTATCCAGAACAACCACACTCCCACCTTTGTCAGACTGTCTAATCACAATGGATTGATTATTCTTCAAAGAATATATTGCTTCTTTTTCTTTTACTGACAAATTATATGGGTAGTGGTTGTTGTAGATCAATGTAATGAGCTCAATTCATCAACCACTTTTTTGTGAAATAGTTCTAGAGTCTGACCTTTGCTCTGGATGAGGTAGAAGATATATTTAGGTTTAAATTTAGCAATAGTATCTAATGTGTGGTTGTATTATCCAGTTAAAAACAGTCCCTTACAAAAAAGGGTAAATGGTATATCGTGTCAGATACAGAAGGTTTATTACATTTTCAATACAAAGATGTTCACATAAAATACATATAAACTACAAGGAAATTATCTAGGGTACCTCTGGTATACCAGGAATTAAAATAGTATTGTGCCGGCACTAAAAGTTCAAAGAATAGTCCTAGTAACACAGGAAAAAGTTAATGGAGAAAAGTTGATATCCCAAAAATCCATAGATGATAAAATTCAGTGGAGTTGTGTCCAAAAAATCTTCTCTCTAAATAGGTACTTAAATGGAAAAAAGCAACACAACAGAAAATAATGCAACCCTGTAGGTATATACAAATAATACTGGGGATAAAAGTACTCACTGGATGGTTCAAACTAGACATGTGCACGGCTAAAAAATTCGGTTCGTTTTCGGTTCGGATCGATTCAGACTTTTCGAATTTCGGTTCGGATCGAATCGGATTTGGCAAAATTTGAATAAATTTGTTTCGGATTTATTCGGATCCGAATAAATTCGTTTCAGATTTATTCGGATTCGGCTGAATTCGGTTCTATTCGGTTTCGAAATTCGGTATGTTTTTAGTACACTAACACCCATTTAGTACACTAAGTCACTAACACCCATAAACTACCTATGAACCACTAAACCGAGGCCCCCCCACATCGCAAACCCTATAATAACATTATTTAACCCCTAATCTGCCGATCGGATATCGCCGCAACCTACATTATAACTATTAACCCCTAATCTGCTGTCCCTAACACCGCCGACCCCTACATTATAGTTATTAACTCCTAATCTGCCCCCCCCCAACGTCGCCGCAATCTAACTACAAGTATTAACCCCTAATCTGCCGACCCGATATCGCTGCCGCCTACATTATAGCTATTAACCCCTAATCTGCTGTCCCTAACACCGCCGACCCCTACATTATAGTTATTAACCCCTAATCTGCCCCCCCAACATCGCCGCAATCTAACTACAAGTATTAACCCCTAATCTGCCAACCCGATATCGCCGCCTACATTATAGCTATTAACCCCTAATCTGCTGTCCCTAACACCGCCGACCCCTACATTATAGTTATTAACCCCTAATCTGCCCCCCCCCAAGTCGCCGCAATCTAACTACAAGTATTAACCCCTAATCTGCCGACCCGATATCGCCGCCGCCTACATTATAGCTATTAACCCCTAATCTGCTGTCCCTAACACCGCCGACCCCCACATTATAGTTATTAACCCCTAATCTGCCCCCCCCCAACGTCGCCGCAATCTAACTACAAGTATTAACCCCTAATCTGCCGACCCGATATCGCCGCCACCTACATTATAGCTATTAACCCCTAATCTGCTGTCCCTAACACCGCCGACCCCTACATTATAGTTATTAACCCCTAATCTGCCCCCCCCAACGTCGCCGCAATCTAACTACAAGTATTAACCCCTAATCTGCCGACCGCAAATCGCCGCCACTATAATAAATGTATTAACCCCTAAAACGCCGCACTCCTGCCTCGCAAACACTATAATACATTTTATTAACCCCTAATCTGCCCTCCCTAACATCGCCGCCACCTACCTACAATTATTAACCCCTAATCTCCCGCCCCCAATGTTGCCGCTATAATAAGGTTATTAACCCCTAAACCTAAGTCTAACCCTAACACTAACACCCCCTAACTTAAATATAATTTAAATAAAACGAAATAAATTTACTATAGTTAAATAAATGAATCCTATTTAAAACTAAATACCTGTAAAATAAACCCTAATATAGCTGCAATATAACTAATAGTTACATTGTAGCTATTTTAGCATTTATATTTATTTTACAGGCAACTTTGAATTTATTTTAACTAGGTACAATAGTTATTAAATGTTTAATAACTATTTAATAACTACCTAGCTAAAATAAATACAAATTTACCTGTAAAATAAATCCTAACCTAAGTTACAATTACACCTAACACTACACTATCATTAAATTAATTAAATAAATGAATCCTATTTAAAACTAAATACTTACCTGTAAAATAAACCCTAATATAGCTGCAATATAACTAATAGTTACATTGTAGCTATTTTAGCATTTATATTTATTTTACAGGCAACTTTGTATTTATTTTAACTAGGTACAATAGCTATTAAATAGTTATTGACTAATTAATAGCTACCTAGTTAAAATAATTACAAAATTACCTGTAAAATAAATCCTAACCTAAGTTGCAATTAAACCTAACACTACACTATCATTAAATAAATTAACTACAAGTACCTACAATTAAATAAACTAAAGTACAAAAAAAACCCCACTAAATTACAAAAAAAAAAAACACTAAATTACAAAAAATAAAAAAATATTACAAGAATTTTAAACTAATTACACCTAATCTAAGCCCCCTAATAAAATAACAAAGCCCCCCAAAATAAAAAAAAATGCCCTACCCTCTACTAAATTACAAAAGTTAACAGCTCTATTACCTTACCAACCCTTAAAAGGGCCTTTTGCGGGGCATGCCCCAAAGAAAACAGCTCTTTTGCCTGTAAAAAAAAACACAATACACCCCCCCCATATTACAACCCACCACCCACATACCCCTACTCTAACCCAAACCACCCTTAAATAAACCTAACACTACCCCCCTGAAGATCTCCCTACCTTGAATCGTGTTCACCCAGCCGGGCCGAAGTCTTCATCCGATGGGGCAGAAGAGTACATCCAGACCGGCAGAAGTCTTCATCCAAGCGGGGCAAGAAGAGGTCTTCCATCCATCATACAAGTACCAAAATACAAACAAACACTAAATTACCAAAAATAATAAAATATTACAATAATTTTAAACTAATTACACCTAATCTAAGCCCCCTACTAGCTATTAATATAGCTACAATATAACTAATAGTTACATTGTAGCTATTTTAGGATTTATATTTATTTTACAGGCAACTTTGTATTTATTTTAACTAGGTACAATAGTTATTAAATAGTTAATAACTATTTAATAACTACCTAGCTAAAATAAATACAAATTTACCTGTAAAATAAATCATAACCTAAGTTACAATTACACCTAACACTACACTATCATTAAATTAATTAAATAAATGAATCCTATATAAAACTAAAGACTTACCTGTAAAATAAACCCTAATATAGCTGCAATATAACTAATAGTTACAATGTAGCTATTTTAGCATTTATATTTATTTTACAGGCAACTTTGTATTTATTTTAACTAGGTTCAATAGCTATTAAATAGATATTGACTATTTAATAGCTACCTAGTTAAAATAATTACAAAATTACCTGTAAAATAAATCCTAACCTAAGTTACAATTAAACCTAACACTACACTATCATTAAATAAATTAACTACAAGTACCTACAATTAAATAAACTAAACTAAAGTACAAAAAAAACCCCACTAAATTACAAAAAATAAAAAAATATTACAAGAATTTTAAACTAATTACACCTAATCTAAGCCCCCTAATAAAATAACAAAGCCCCCCAAAATAAAAAAATGCCCTACCCTATACTAAATTACAAAAGTTAACAGCTCTATTACCTTACCAGCCCTTAAAAGGGCCTTTTGCGGGGGAATGCCCCAAAGAAAACAGCTCTTTTGCCTGTAAAAAAAAAACACAATACCCCCCCACATTACAACCCACCACCCACATACCCCTACTCTAACCCAAACCCCCCTTAAATAAACCTAACACTACCCCCCTGAAGATCTCCCTACTTTGAGTCTTGTTCACCCAGCCAGGCCGAAGTCTTCATCCGATGGGGCAGAAGAGGACATCCAGACCGGCAGAAGTCTTCATCCAAGCGGGGCAAGAAGAGGTCTTCCATCCATCAGAAAAGTACCAAAAAACAAACAAACACTAAATTACCAAAAATAATAAAATATTACAATAATTTTAAACTAATTACACCTAATCTAAGCCCCCTACTAGCTATTAATATAGCTACAATATAACTAATAGTTACATTGTAGCTATTTTAGGATTTATATTTATTTTACAGGCAACTTTGTATTCATTTTAACTAGGTACAATAGCTACCAATAGAATCAGCCAATAGAATGTGAGGTCAATCTGATTGGCTGATTGGATCAGCCAATCGGATTGAACTTGAATCTGATTGGCTGATTCCATCAGCCAATCAGAATATTCCTACCTTAATTCCGATTGGGTGATAGAATCCTATCAGCCAATCGGAATTCAAGGGATGCCATCTTGTCGTCATTTAGTCGTCGGATCAAGAAAGAAGAGGATGCTCTGCATTGGATGTCTTCAGGATGCTGCCGCTCCGCTCCGGATGGATGAACAGAGAAGATGCCGCCTGGATCAAGACTTCTGATGGATGGAACACCTCTTCTTGCCCCGCTTGGATGAAGACTTCTGCCGGTCTGGATGTCCTCTTCTGCCCCATCGGATGAAGACTTCGGCCCGCTGGGTGAAGACACGGTAGGGAGATCTTCAGTGGGGTAGTGTTAGGTTTATTTAAGGGGGGTTTGGGTTAGAGTAGGGGTATGTGGGTGATGGGTTGTAATGTGGGGGGGGGGTATTGTGTTTTTTTTTACAGGCAAAAGAGCTGTTTTCTTTGGGGCATGCCCCTGCAAAAGGCCCTTTTAAGGGCTGGTAAGGTAATAGAGCTGTTAACTTTTGTAATTTAGTATAGGGTAGGGCATTTTTTTATTTTGGGGGGCTTTGTTATTTTATTAGGGGGCTTAGATTAGGTGTAATTAGTTTAAAATTCTTGTAATTTTTTTTATTTTTTGTAATTTAGTGTTTGTTTTTTTGTACTTTAGTTTAGTTTATTTCATTGTATTTAATTGTAGGTACTTGTAGTTAATTTATTTAATTTATTTCATGATAGTGTAGTGTTAGGTTTAATTGTAACTTAGGTTAGGATTTATTTTACAGGTAATTTTGTAATTATTTTAACTAGGTAGCTATTAAATAGTCAATATCTATTTAATAGCTATTGTACCTAGTTAAAATAAATACAAAGTTGCCTGTAAAATAAATATAAATCCTAAAATAGCTACAATGTAATTATTAGTTATATTGTAGCTATATTAGGGTTTATTTTACAGGTAAGTATTTAGTTTTAAATAGGATTCATTTATTTAATTAATTTAATGATAGTGTAGTGTTAGGTGTAATTGTAACTTAGGTTAGGATTTATTTTACATATAAATTTGTATTTATTTTAGCTAGATAGTTATTAAATAGTTATTAACTATTTAATAACTATTGTACCTAGTTAAAATAAATACAAAGTTGCCTGTAAAATAAATATAAATCCTAAAATAGCTACAATGTAACTATTAGTTGTAGCTATATTAATAGCTAGTAGGGGGCTTAGATTAGGTGTAATTAGTTTAAAATTATTGTAATATTTTATTATTTTTGGTAATTTAGTGTTTGTTTGTTTTTTGGTACTTTTCTGATGGATGGAAGACATCTTCTTGCCCCGCTTGGATGAAGACTTCTGCCGGTCTGGATGTCCTCTTCTGCCCCATCGGATGAAGACTTCGGCCTGGCTGGGTGAACACAACTCAAGGTAGGGAGATCTTCAGGGGGGTAGTGTTAGGTTTATTTAAGGGGGGTTTGGGTTAGAGTAGGGGTATGTGGGTGGTGGGTTGTAATGTGGGGGGGGTATTGTGTTTTTTTTTACAGGCAAAAGAGCTGTTTTCTTTGGGGCATGCCCCGCAAAAGGCCCTTTTAAGGGCTGGTAAGGTAATAGAGCTGTTAACTTTTGTAATTTAGTATAGGGTAGGGCATTTTTTTATTTTGGGGGGCTTTGTTATTTTATTAGGGGGCTTAGATTAGGTGTAATTAGTTTAAAATTCTTGTAATATTTTTTTATTTTTTGTAATTTAGTGTTTGTTTTTTTGTACTTTAGTTTAGTTTATTTCATTGTATTTAATTGTAGGTACTTGTAGTTAATTTATTTAATTTATTTCATGATAGTGTAGTGTTAGGTTTAATTGTAACTTAGGTTAGGATTTATTTTACAGGTAATTTTTTAATTATTTTAACTAGGTAGCTATTAAACAGTAAATATCTATTTAATACTAGCTATTTTACATAGTTAAAATAAATACAAAGTTGCCTGTAAAATAAATATAAATGCTAAAATAGCTACAATGTAACTATTAGTTATATTGTAGCTATATTAGGGTTTATTTTACAGGTAAGTAGTTTTAAATAGGATTCATTTATTTAATTAATTTAATGATAGTGTAGTGTTAGGTGTAATTGTAACTTAGGTTAGGATTTATTTTACAGGTAAATTTGTATTTATTTTAGCTAGGTAGTTATTAAATAGTTATTAAATATTTAATAACTATTGTACCTAGTTAAAATAAATACAAAGTTGCCTGTAAAATAAATATAAATCCTAAAATAGCTACAATGTAACTATTAGTTATATTGTAGCTATATTAATAGCTAGTAGGGGGCTTAGATTAGGTGTAATTAGTTTAAAATTATTGTAATATTTTATTATTTTTGGTAATTTAGTGTTTGTTTGTTTTTTGGTACTTTTCTGATGGATGGAAGACCTCTTCTTGCCCCGCTTGGATGAAGACTTCTGCCGGTCTGGATGTCCTCTTCTGCCCCATCGGATGAAGACTTCGGCCCGGCTGGGTGAACACGACTCAAAGTAGGGACATCTTCAGGGGGGTAGTGTTAGGTTTATTTAAGGGGGGTTTGGGTTAGAGTAGGGGTATGTGGGTGGTGGGTTGTAATGTGGGGGGTATTGTGTTTTTTTTTACAGGCAAAAGAGCTGTTTTCTTTGGGGCATGCCCCCGCAAAAGGCCCTTTTAAGGGCTGGTAAGGTAATAGAGCTGTTAACTTTTGTAATTTAGTATAGGGTAGGGCATTTTTTTATTTTGGGGGGCTTTGTTATTTTATTAGGGGGCTTAGATTAGGTGTAATTAGTTTAAAATTCTTGTAATTTTTTTTATTTTTTGTAATTTAGTGGGGGGTTTTTTGTACTTTAGTTTAGTTTATTTAATTGTAGGTACTTGTAGTTAATTTATTTAATGATAGTTTAGTGTTAGGTTTAATTGTAACTTAGGTTAGGATTTATTTTACAGGTAATTTTGTAATTATTTTAACTAGGTAGCTATTAAATAGTCAATATCTATTTAATAGCTATTGAACCTAGTTAAAATAAATACAAAGTTGCCTGTAAAATAAATATAAATGCTAAAATAGCTACAATGTAACTATTAGTTATATTGCAGCTATATTAGGGTTTATTTTACAGGTAAGTATTTAGTTTTAAATAGGATTCATTTATTTAATTAATTTAATGATAGTGTAGTGTTAGGTGTAATTGTAACTTAGGTTATGATTTATTTTACAGGTAAATTTGTATTTATTTTAGCTAGGTAGTTATTAAATAGTTATTAACTATTTAATAACTATTGTACCTAGTTAAAATAAATACAAAGTTGCCTGTAAAATAAATATAAATCCTAAAATAGCTACAATGTAACTATTAGTTATATTGTAGCTATATTAATAGCTAGTAGGGGGCTTAGATTAGGTGTAATTAGTTTAAAATTATTGTAATATTTTATTATTTTTGGTAATTTAGTGTTTGTTTGTATTTTGGTACTTGTATGATGGATGGAAGACTTCTTCTTGCCCCGCTTGGATGAAGACTTCTGCCAGTCTGGATGTACTCTTCTGCCCCATCGGATGAAGACTTCGGCCCGGCTGGGTGAACACGACTCAAGGTAGGGAGATCTTCAGGGGGGTAGTGTTAGGTTTATTTAAGGGGGGTTTGGGTTAGAGTAGGGGTATGTGGGTGGTGGGTTGTAATGTGGGGGGGTATTGTGTTTTTTTTTTACAGGCAAAAGAGCTGTTTTCTTTGGGGCATGCCCCGCAAAAGGCCCTTTTAAGGGTTGGTAAGGTAATAGAGCTGTTAACTTTTGTAATTTTGTATAGGGTAGGGCATTTTTTTTTATTTTGGGGGGCTTTGTTATTTTATTAGGGGGCTTAGATTAGGTGTAATTAGTTTAAAATTCTTGTAATATTTTTTTATTTTTTGTAATTTAGTGTTTGTTTGTTTTTGTAATTTAGTGGGGGGGGGTTTGTACTTTAGTTTATTTAATTGTAGGTACTTGTAGTTAATTTATTTAATGATAGTGTAGTGTTAGGTTTAATTGTAACTTAGGTTAGGATTTATTTTACAGGTAATTTTGTAATTATTTTAACTAGGTAGCTATTAATTAGTCAATAACTATTTAATAGCTATTGTACCTAGTTAAAATAAATACAAAGTTGCCTGTACAATAAATATAAATGCTAAAATAGCTACAATGTAACTATTAGTTATATTGCAGCTATATTAGGGTTTATTTTACAGGTAAGTATTTAGTTTTAAATCGGATTCATTTATTTAATTAATTTAATGATATTGTAGTGTTAGGTGTAATTGTAACTTAGGTTAGGATTTATTTTACAGGTAAATTTGTATTTATTTTAGCTAGGTAGTTATTAAATAGTTATTAAATATTTAATAACTATTGTACCTAGTTAAAAGTAATACAAAGTTGCCTGTAAAATAAATATAAATGCTAAAATAGCTACAATGTAACTATTAGTTATATTGTAGCTATATTAGGGTTTATTTTACAGGTAAGTATTTAGTTTTAAATAGGATTCATTTATTTAACTATAGTAAATTTATTTCGTTTTATTTAAATTATATTTAAGTTAGGGGGTTTTAGTGTTACGGTTAGACTTAGGTTTAGGGGTTAATAACCTTATTATAGTAGCGGCGACGTTGTGGGCAGGAGATTAGGGGTTAATAATTGTAGGTAGGTGGCGGCGATGTTAGGGAGGGCAGATTAGGGGTTAATAAAATGTATTATAGTGTTTGCGAGGCGGGAGTGCGGCGGTTTAGGGGTTAATACATTTATTATAGTGGCGGCGATTTGCGGTCGGCAGATTAGGGGTTAATACTTGTAGTTAGATTGCGGCGACGTTGGGGGGGCAGATTAGGGGTTAATAACTATAATGTAGGGGTCGGCGGTGTTAGGGACAGCAGATTAGGGGTTAATAGCTATAATGTAGGTGGCGGCGATATCGGGTCGGCAGATTAGGGGTTAATACTTGTAGTTAGATTGCGGCGACGTTGGGGGAGGCAGATTAGGGGTTAATAACTATAATGTAGGGGTCGGCGGTGTTAGGGACAGCAGATTAGGGGTTAATAGCTATAATGTAGGCGGCGATATCGGGTCAGCAGATTAGGGGTTAATACTTGTAGTTAGATTGCGGCAACGTTGGGGGGGCAGATTAGGGGTTAATAACTATAATGTAGGGGTCGGCGGTGTTAGGGACAGCAGATTAGGGGTTAATAGCTATAATGTAGGCGGCGATATCGGGTCGGCAGATTAGGGGTTAATACTTGTAGTTAGATTGCGGCGACGTTGGGGGGGCAGATTAGGGGTTAATAACTATAATGTAGGGGTCGGCGGTGTTAGGGACAGCAGATTAGGGGTTAATAGCTATAATGTAGGCGGCGGCGATATCGGGTCGGCAGATTGGGGTTAATACTTGTAGTTAGATTGCGGCGACGTTGGGGGGGCAGATTAGGGGTTAATAACTATAATGTAGGGGTCGGCGGTGTTAGGGACAGCAGATTAGGGGTTAATAGCTATAATGTAGGCGGCGGCGATATCGGGTCGGCAGATTAGGGGTTAATAAAATAATGCAGGTGTCAGCGATAGCGGGGGCGGCAGATAAGGGGTTAATAACTATAATGTAGGGGTCGGCGATGTTAGGGACAGCAGATTAGGGGTTAATAGCTATAATGTAGGTGGCGGCGATATTCGGTCGGCAGATTAGGGGTTAATAAAATAATGCAGGTATCAGCGATAGCGGGGGCGGCAGATTAGGGGTTAATAAGTGTCAGATTAGGGGTGTTTAGAGACTCGGGGTACATGTTAGGGTGTTAGGTGCAGACTTAGTGTTTCCCCATAGAAAACAATCGAGCTGCGGTGTTAGTTTTTTTTTCAGCCGAAACTCCCATTGTTTCCTATGGGGAAATGCCGAATTTTACCGAGCTAATTCGGATTTATTCGGAGATACGGCAGCTATTTCGGATTCATTCGGTAGATTCGGAAGTAGTTTAATTCGGAAATCCGAATCGATCCGAATCTCCGAATTTACAGAATTTTCCGAATTTCCGAATAAATCCGAAACGAACCGCACATGTCTAGTTCAAACAGCCTACGTGTTTTGACCTATATTGGTCTTTCTCAAGGCTCTGCTTGACCATGCAGTGGGGCCCTTAAGTAGCCCCTGTCTCCTAATCAGTCTATCTTCTTTTGGCACCAAAATTTAGAAAACGCGGTGTCACTTCCAATTCCAGGCAGCGTCTAATGACATCACTTCTATTTCCGGTTGGCGTCTAATGACGTCACTTCCGGTTCCTGGGGAAAAACGTCACTTCCAGTTGGCGGAATGCATCATGGAACTTGTAGTTGCCTACATAAAATATACATATACAATTGGAATGTTCTTAGGGACATAAGTGTATTCTCTACCAAAGTGTATTTAATTATTCTAACTGTATACAATTGAATAATTATTATACAGTTAGAATAATTAAATACACTTTGGTAGAGAATACACTTATGTCACTTAGAACATTCCAAGTGTATAGGTATATATTAGCTATTTCTGTTGAATGTTCAATTTTTGGCCAAGTTTTGTTAACTGTGCATTTGCATGTAGGCAACTACAAGTTACATGATGCATTCCGCCAACCGGAAGTGACGTTTTCCCAGGGACCGGAAGTGACGTCATTAGACACCGCCCGGAAGTGACACAGCGTTTTCTAAATTTTGGCGCTAAAAGAAGATAGACTGATTAGGAAACAAGGGATATTTAAGGGCCCCACTGGATGGTCAAACAGAGCCTTGAGAAAGACCAATATAGGTCGAAACACGTAGGCTGTTTGAACCATCCAGTGAGTACTTTTATCCCAAGTATTATATGTATATACCTTACAGGGTTGCACTATTTTCTGTTATGTTGCTTTTTTCCATTTAGGTACCTATTTAAAGAGATTTTTTGGACCCATCTCCACTGAATTTTATCGTCTATAGATTTTTGGGATTTCAACTTTTCCCTGGGTTACTAGGACTATTCTTTGAACTTTTAGTGCCGGCACCATACTATTTCAATTCCTGGAATAAAAGAGGTACCCTAGAGAAGCGGGGCTTAGCCGGTCAGGAAGATAGCTGCGTGACTTGATAGCTCCCATGCCCTAGCACCCCAAACCCAACTAACTTAGCAGGCATCGGCACTTTTAAACTCCCCTATTAGCAGCATTTATCACGCTGCACCTCACAGACATCGGCTGAGGGAGGAAACAAAAAAAAAAAGAGCAAAGTAAAGAACAGAGGAGAGAAGCCTGAACAGAGGCACCGGTCATAAAGTACAGGCAACTGCATAAATACCGGACTGGATGTACAATAGCAGAAAAGTAAATACCCACAACTTATTGCACCGTGTGGAACCAGAGGAGAAGCGGAGAACAGCGGAGACTGAGGCTGGAAAACGGAACCGCAATACAATACATATAATTTTGCACAGACCTGTTTGTGGGCCCACATAGCGACAAGTTGAAGGCTATTATCGCATTGGATTTCAACTGCTATGCGAACTTTGCTATACGAACTGCACCAGTTTTTTACCATTCCTAATACAGATTTTTATTTATTATTTTTTATTGTGTTTTAATAAATATGTATGTTTATTTTTAATAGGTCGACCTATAATGTACAATTGTCAAAGTGTAAATAAATATTTTATTTTTCATTTTGGTTAAATACATGTGTTTATAACCGGCACCTTCCAAGTTTTTTTTGGCATCAATTATTTTTATATATTTTATATATATACCACCGGACATAAAGTACAGGCAACTGCATAAATTCCGGACTGGATGTATAATAGCAGAAAAGTAAAGACCCACAACTTATTGCACCGTGTGGAACCAGAGGAGAAGCGGTGGGCAGCGGAGACTGAGGCTGGAAAACGGAACCGCAATACAATACATATAATTTTGCACAGACCTGTTTGTGGGCCCACATAGCAACAAGTTGAAGGCTATTATCGCATTGGATTTCAACTGCTATACGAACTTTGCTATACGAACTGCACCAGATTTTTACCATTCCTAATACAGATTTTTATTTATTATTTTTTATTGTGTTTAATAAATATGTATGTTTATTTTTTTTATTTTATTTTTTATAATTTTTATTGAGGTAATAATTTGGCATACAAACACAAAATTGCAGCAGTATACAATAGAAATCTAAATTTGCTTATGACAGGTTACAATGCGTAGATTATAGATTGATAGACATTACATATGATCTCAGTTGCACTAAGCAAAGCGTAAAACATATTCACCCGCTGCAGAAATAAAAAAACAGGTAAAACAACCGTTCAAGAAAATGCCATTAAAAGTTTTGAACCTTCTTATTTACCTAAGAGGCCACTCTTGGACCTTATAACAAAAAATATTAAACAGCTATAGCAGAAGGTTACCCCAAAGGTAAGAGGCCTCTTATGGACCTCATTATGAAGACCTCAGATTTTAGTTTTATTGCACTACATAATATATATATATGAAGAAAAGCTTATGAACTTTCTTATGTAGGTAGTGTTACTGGGGTGTACTCAGTAAATGAAAAAATATAGCTAGGGTTCTGCCATTTGTGTATCTCTAATAGGAGATTTAGAACAGATATAGTTTTAGGAGGTAGAGCTGCGCTCAAGCCTTAAGACTGTAATTATTAAATATATATATATGATCCAATGGTCAAAGAGATCACCATTAAACTATAAAGCTCTATAGTTATCTCAAAGAAGGGACTTGTAAACTTAAGTCAAGTATACATATATAAAATGTAAGAGGAACCCTTGCTTTTAAAAAAGAGAAATATATTTAGTGCCAACTTGGAGTCTTTTAGGTATAATATAGTAGAATACTAACAGTAGTTTAGATAGATACTATAAGCTGTAACATAACCATTCATGAGGATAGATAAATGCTAATATACGACTTTGAGTATGGTGTTATCTAGATGGAAATCTCAGCATTGACAGTTGTAGGTGCTAAAACAGGCTCAGTAAATAAAGATATTTAAATTAAATAGGAGTCGCTCCGCCATCTCGGCCGCCGACAGCAGAACACTTTCCCAAATTGAAGAGTTGAAATAAATAAACATGAATAGCCTAATATTTTTACAATAGATTAGATTATTGTTGGGGAGATGATTATTCATACCTACAACCTCAGAAGCGGGTGGGAAATAGACATAGAGATGAGGAGCTGTATGAAGCGGTGGTTCAATTAAATGCATGTCTGTGAACATCAACAAGGTCCCCTGAATTACATAGGTCTGCACAATTTAAGACCACAATATGTCTAAATACCCGTAAAACCTCACAATGGTCCTGTAAATATAATAATCAATATACTAGCTTAAGACAACAGGGTAGATATTCTAACACTAAAAAAAAACATTGAACATTAAGAACAAACAAGCGAGAACATTTGCCCTGAGAGCGAGTATTAGTAAGAGAATGGCACACTTATTGTGACTAATATCACACTTTAACAGCCTGTACACATGCAGGAGTTCTCTCCAGGCTAACCCCCTTCTTGCAGTGATCGTCAGTGTCAATACAGAGGGAACCGTTTACAGTCTATCTTAATTACAACAAGTTTGCCCGGGTACTGGCTGTAGCAAGTGAAGGCTGTAAGCAGAGGAATCCGCCATGGAACATCTCGGCCCGTACACAGAGAACAGCCTGCAGCAAACCACCCGGGTCCCAGCCCAGGCGCACCAAGGAAGAATGTGGCCAGAACCTTAGTATGTAAAGTACTCGTGAGAGTTGCGCTACTTGCGGTTGCATGGATCCGTTAAACTGGATGTAGGCTTCTGCTAAGATCTCTATTACGATAGTCTTATCCCAGGCTCCCATCCAGTGAATGCGGCTTTCCAGGTAAGAGATAGTGTGGTCAGGTCTACCGTCCAACACCACAGGATCAGTAGGAGCAGGCTTCGATTCCCTCTGGTATGGGCTGTTAGCAAGCAGCGAGCATTGGAGGACAGGTACTATTTCATGGTCTGTTGGAGGTATATCGGGAAATTGCCGCAAACTGTGATCATCCTTGATATTAAATGCCGTCTGCAACTTCTCCTCAAAGGTAGCTTTATGGGCTTCAAGTAGGCAGCGCAGCTCCTCCAAAATGCACATAGCAATCTCCATGTCTCAACCAGTATATGGCAGGCTGATATTCAATTAAGCACACACAGTGCAGCGTAACGACAGGGCCCAGGCGCCCTGCCGGGGGGACTCAGTAAGGGCCGAGGTTTTAAAACAGCTCCAGGCGCCGATGCCAGCAGCGATTCTGATGTTTCTAGGCACATTAGTTTCAGCTTCCAAAATGCAAACAAGTTCTGTCAAGTAATTACATGGATCTCTCTGCTGAAAGGTAGATTTTTAAAATTATTAAAGAAAAGCTGTAGAAGCATGCAGCAATGTGACTAATCATGGCCGCTGCCCGGAAGTTCCCCCGTATGTTTATTTTTAATAGGTCGACCTATAATGTACAATTGTCAAAATGTAAATAAATATTTTATTTTTCATTTTGGTTAAATACATGCATTTATAACCGGCACCTTCCAAGTTTTTTTTGGCATCAATTATTTTGATATATTTTATATATACCAATTATTCTAATATATTTTTTATATATACCATCTAATTATATCTAATATTGATTATATCTGGTCTTGTAGATAGGTTAGTATATTTACTCTTTAGCTTGGTTTTTGAGCGCTCCCTAGTGTATTTTATCTTTTTCTTTGGTCCTTATTATAGGTTTGAGAGGGTGTCCTATATCTTCTAGTTGGAGTTTGCAGTAAATTATTTTGGCGCTGGTCACTATCATCCCCTTTTTTCCAAAACGGAACCGCAATACCACGTGACCATGCAACAGCAGAGGAGGCCCATACTATCGGAGTGGAGCGTGGGGTAAGGTCGCACAAGCGACAGCTCCAAAAAACAAAAGGGACACAAATATATAGTAAGTATATGATGAGTGGGAATGCGAGCACAAATATAACAATTGCCCTTGGTGTGATTGGCTATAGTTTGGAGTAGGACAACGTGTGAGTTTAGTCCTCATTCACCTAAAGAATAGTTCTCTGTGGACAATTGGGCATTAGGTAAATTATCATTATGGGGGAAAGAATTATGGGGGTAAATAGGGGTTGTGGCAGAGGTAGTTACAGGGGAACGTCAAGCAAGAAGGGGTGACTTTAGTTTCTCAGCTACCCACTTCATAATTTTCAAACCACATTCACTAGTGGGGCTATGCAAATAAACTGGATAACAAACCCCTTAGGACCTTTTAATACAAACTTTGAGTATAATTACTTGTTGAGGGCAGCTAGTAGTAGGAGGAAAAACTGCCACTGATACAAGGTTACCAGAACAAGAGTATTTAGTAAAGGGGTTAGGACAAACACACTGACCAGAAGACACATATTGGGAAATAGAGAAAGAGAGCATGGTCAAAAGTGTGACACAAAACAAAGGAGACATATTGAGGGATGTTACTCAAGATATCAACAGAGGAGTGAGACAATGAAAATAAGAGTTAGAAAGACAGATCTTTCAGTTTCACTCATTCAGCTAGTGAGATTTCACTATTTCTGGTTAGTCTGAGTTTCAAACCCGGAAGGGTCTGAATTAACCAATCATCGTCAGGGGTCTTGGTTACCCCTTCTTCAGAGGCCTTGGTTGCCCCAGCTTCTTCTTTCTTTGGCTTGTTGCAGGCTGCTTCTTTTTCTGGGCTGTATCTTTTACATCTGGAGTAGTGGATCCAAGAGTCGACCTTGGCAACTTTGATAGCTGTTGGAGTAGTCAGCAAAACCAGGAAGGGACCTTTCCAGAGAGGCTGCAGGGGCTTCTTTTGATAAGTCTTGACCAAAATGGAGTCACCTGACTGGAAGGGGTGTACAGTCACATCCAATGGCAAGGGCTGAGAGAGAGAGGCATGTCTGTGGAGAGAATGTAATTGCTTTTGCAGTTGCAAAAGATAGGCAGTTAATTATACATCACATACTGCAAGGTCAGGCAGGTGTAAGGTGTTGGCACTATATAAAGGAGGTGGCCTACCAAACAACAGTTCATATGGTGAGAGCTTGAGGGTCCCCCTATGGTTTGTGTGAGTCCCATACAGTGCTAGGGCCAAAGCACCTACCCATTTAAGGCTTGCTTGAGAACAAATTTTAGCAATAGTCTGTTTTAGGGTCTGGTTCTTTCTTTCCACTTGGCCTGAGCTTTTCTGGATGCCAAGGGGTATGGAGATGCCAAGTAAAGCCTAAGGCTAATGTCAGTTGCTGAATAATATTACTTGTGAAATGTGTTCTTCTGTTAGATTCAATTACTCTGGGGAGGCCAAACCTGGGTATGAGTTCTTTTAGCATTCACTTGGCAACTTCTTGGACTTTCACAGTTCTTGTAGGAAAGGCCTCGACCCATCCAGTAAGTTGGTCCACTATCACAAGTAAATGTTTGAAGCCCCTACAGGGAGGTATGTCAGAAAAGTCAATTTGTAAACATTCAAAAGTTTGAAATGCCCATGGGCATCCGCCTGGTGGGCCTTTAGTTCCCCCCCCCCTCCCCTTGAATTGAATTGAGCACAAGTCACACAATTCAATACAACTCCTTTTGCAGCTTGATGGATACTGGGGGGCAAACTAGTGTCTGTTAAGGGTTTCAGCAAGTTGTGTGGTACCTCAGTGTGTTTGGTTATGCAGAAAGGATAGCATAAGAGAGAGGTGTGGTTGAGGTAGAGCAGGACATCCATCTGGAGTGGACCAGATACCAAAAGAGTTACAGGTAAGACCAAGAATAGTCCAGAGGTGAACAGTTTGTTCAGGAAGAGAAGTGTAAAGAGAAGACAATGTAGTGTCAAGAGGGTGAGGTTTGTGAGTGGGGGTGAGAGAAGGATAAATGGCAGAGAAGCTGCATGCTAAGCAATTTGATCAGCATAACTATTACAAAGTGAAATGGGTTCCTGTGAGTGGGTGTGTGCTTTGCAATGCATGACAGAGATGGAAGTGGGTAAATGGATTGAGTCAAGGAGTGCAGAAACTTGTGGTGCATTGGCAATTTGGGTACCAGCAGAAGTTAGAAAACCCCTTAATTTCCATAATTGACCAGTGGCGTATATAATCCCTAAAGCATATTTACTATCAGTGTAAATGTTTACTGACCTGTCCTTTGTGAGCTGACAAGCAAGTGTGAGTGCATTTAGCTCAGCCGCTTGGGCACTGTAGTGAGATAGGAGGGGCTCGGTCTCTATAACAGAATCTGTCATGACTACAGCAGAAACATTCACCATCCTCAAACTTCCATCACAGAACAGTGTCCAATCCAGGCTAGGTAGAGGCACATCAGAGAGGTCATCCCTTGGTTTGGAGGAAAAGTGAGATACAGATAAACAGTCATAGTGTGGGCTACCATCATCAGGCAGAGGTAACAAAGTTGCTGGGTTGAGAGAGGTACAGTGGATGATAGTGATATTAGAAGGTACAAGAAGCAATGTCTCATACCTAGTGAGACGTTGGTTTAAAAAAATGTTGTGTATTTGTCTGATTGAGTAAGAGGTGTACTGCGTGTGGCACATAAATGTGTAAAGGATGTTCCTGTACAAGCTCCTTTGCCCTTTTTTTCTTTTTGAAATAGCTGATTTAGTCTGTGTTATACCCACCTATAGTAAAAGTTTTATACTGGAGTCTCATCTATCAATCAACCTAAGTAAACAAGCCAGCATAAGAAACCACACTCACAGTGGGGTGCAGGATAGTTAAAGGGACAGTTTACCCAAATTAAGAATATTTTGAATTGAAACTGCTGATATAGTTAAATATACTAGTGCTGAGCATACAATAAACCTCATTTTCTTTCTCTGTAAATATTTTTTTTGAAATCTCAGATTTTATATCAGTTTGCCAGTACCCCTTTAAAAACATTTTTTTTTGGTTCCCCTGCCTTCAGTGTATAGCACATGCTCCACCCCCTGACTCCGTGTTGAGCAGTGAGCAGTTTTTTTAGAGCTTGAATACGTTCAGGTCAACTTATTTGAAGAGAAAAAGAAAACGTTTGCATCATGCAATTCCACTCCTGTATTAGAACAGACTTTTACACAGACCTGTATGTATTCAACTCAGAAGTGAAATCCACATCGGCATGAAGCCTCAATCAGCTGGAAATCAAATGTAACTCTTTTTCCACTGCTAGTCTCACAGATTGCAGCACAAAGACACAAAAAATATTAAAAAAAATCATCCAGGTCTTATGCAAATATTATGCTCCCAGAGACAGTTAAATGTAAAGTGTGGGGAGTGATATTTTAATTTATTTTGTTAGCTGCTGATTGTGTGTGCACATTGGAGGTTTACTGTCTTTAGCATATCATTTACTAAAGCACTTTGATTGGCTATGGGGCGGGGTAATAGAGCATTGTAGCACTGCCATTTTATCAGGGCATTCCAGGGACATTTAGCTGAACTGCAAAGAAGATGAAAAATGTAAAAAAAATAAAATAATATATTTCACAAACTACTATATTTTATGTATTTTCTTCTTTTCTTGTTAATCCAGTGTTATTGCTGCTCATGAACTCCTTTCACATGAGTGAACTGGTCCTTTAAGTAATAAAATGACAATTTTCCATTGCTCTGTCTAAGCACTGAGCTTTGATTTTACAGACAAATATAACACAATGAGATATTCTTATTATCTAAAATTCAACCCATTGCAATCAACTGTGTTTTGAAAGCATAAAACCAGCTACTTCATATATATATAAATAAACTTGCAAATGCAATTTCTCCTATATTTTATACTATGCAGCTTGTATAACAAGTCATTGAAAATACATTAATATAAAAACAACTTTACAGTGTACTGTCCCCATAAGGGCTGACCATTTATCATGTAAATTACATATTCAACCTTATTGTCTTATTTACCATTAAAACTCCACCTTCCTACTGCATCACAACCTGCATATACTTAAATATTTATTGCAGATACTTCTAATGACATGCAGTCCATAATACAGCAAAGAAGCAGAACTCCAATGGCAAACAAGACAAGTTTTTTTTTATCTTTTCCACAAATACTTGCAAATACAACATACTTAACCCATTAATCATATACCAGAAAAACTCTCATATTTACTAGAGCGTGACAAAAATGACACACACCATCGCACTTTCAAAGTCCTTAGTTACTTCACTTGCATATATTTTATATGCCTCAAACAGATGGAAACACATTAAATCTCTCATCAGCCCATACATAAAACAAATATCACTTAAAACTAAAAAAAAAATGCTATTATTGGCACACAAAATTAAGAACATACATATGACTTTAAAACCAAGTTACAGCAATAACAAGCAAATAATTACGTCATCAAATTTCTTAGCTAAGAATTCCTGATACATGCACACAGCTCTAGCCTGCATCAAACATCAAGGCCAGCTTTCTTTTGCAGCAATCGTACACAAAATTCATATCAACTCGCATACCTCAAATATTTCACTCCCAGCATTTATTCTTACGCAATTTTAACATACATCAAACTTTTAGTGACACAGAAAACACATTTTCATTTGGGTTTTGACATCCGTAACCCTACTATTCTCAAAAAGATAATAGTAGTCCATCTGGTCAGGGCATATATCAACCAGAAGATTGCGGAGGGCAATTAATTTAGAGAGCTCAAAGGACCCAAATCTCGGCCACCTTAATTCAGGATCAAGGCTGAGAGTATAGGAAACTCAGAGCTCTGTGCACAAAGTATAAAGTCTATTTTTTTATAACCAAGCAGTACTGAGTTTACCCTAATTTGCATATACTTTAGCAAGGGGAGAGTCTTTGTCTACTTTAGACAACCGGGATCCAATTATATCCCTGTTCCTTAAAGTGAATGTAAATTTTGATGACAAAGTGCTCAGTCTACAAAAATTCAACCAAAAACAGGGGCACTTTAACTCCTCAAAATCCACACCTCACCTTAATCCCTAATTAAGTCCCTGCAGTTTTCGGATGGACACTTCCTTAATGTCGCTGCTTATCGGGAGAGATTAGCACTATAGTCAAGTCCCTGCAGTTACCGGACGGACACTACCTCAACGTCCCTGCTTAGCGGGAGAGATTAGCACTATAGTCTCAAGTCACAATATGTCTTGGATCACTATTTCTGCCTCTGTAAAATCCCTACCACCTGAAACTTTATTTTATAGTGGGCTGGCACCCTAATGGTGTTTAACTGCCAGACAGATGTCCCACTGAATTTAATAGTGATCCAGTATACAAAACAAAAACAGGGTAAAAGACCCACAACATATATTACACGTACATGAACACAAAAGACAAGAAGACCCTCAAAGAATGGTCCAAGGGGTAGATTGTATCCATTGTTTGTGGTCTGTTCCTCAGGACGTACTCCCTTATCGCCCCCCGGGACTCCCTGGCCAACAAGACAAAACCTCCCACAGGTAAGCTATAGACCTGAATCAGATGGGTGCGCGCAGATGTTGGTTCCCAGCTAGGGAGGCATGGAAGGTCGACCTGAAGCACGTCCCACCAGAGTCGCCTAGTTACTGTCGTGAGTGAGCTCGTCTCAGGTGCAGTAATAAAGAGGTCCAGACCAGATATTTATCAAACAAGGGCTCACCTCAGGAGAGGTAATCTTTATTACACTGTTGCAACAGTGTCCCAGCACAAAACACAGTAACGCAAGACTAACACATTTTCATATACATGCATTTTTATACTATTACAGTAACTTACAAAGCAGAGAGCTAATTGGCTGATAATGATTGGCCAATAAATCTCACGTGATTAGTGGTTGCTAAAAAAAACTGGTTCTCTATGTTAGAATTAGTAAGATATGCTTTCTTGGAATTTGGCCAGATACTAATTGGGTTGGAAAAATAATACTAGACAAAGAGGCCTTGATTTTAAGACATTTAGAAAACAATCCATGAGAAAAAGCCAAAACAAAGTTATATGTATGTGTAACTTTTTAGGCTAGAAGCAAGTTGTTAGAAAAATGCAGATACGTAGGTTATTAGGTTATAGGTGAATTGCTGGAAAATACAGAAGTAATATATATGAAGTTTCAGAGAAGAGTTCAGTAAAAGAAAAGGAAAAGTTTGGTTAGACATATAAAATAATGAAAATAGAATAAGCAGCTCATAACACTGATAATTTAGATAATACCTCTGTGAAGGTAGTTGACATAACTGCAGCCATCTCCTGCAGAGTAAAAGAATTAGACGCACTAGAGGTACTTGGCGTCGCTTGTGTGGGCGTTAAAGGTTGTGACACTTGGGGAGAATTGGATGGCATATCCTGGTTCTCTTCAGATTGAGAATTATCCTTAGGCACACTTTCTTGACCTAAAATATGCTTTTTACAATGTAAGGCCCTTTCAGTACAAGAGGTACACAATGTAAGAGGGGGTTCCACAATGGCTTCTAAACACATAGAACAATGAGATTCCTCAATGTCAGACATGTTGAACAGACTAGTAATAACCACAATAGTCGTTAAACACTTTATTTATTTATTGCTTTAAAAAATTTTGAGAAACGTGTACTGTGCCTTTAAGTTATAAAAAAGCGCACAATTTTTCCAAAACTGCTTTAAAACGTTAATTCACTCTTTAAAATTAACTACATCTAATTAATGGCTCCAAAAATTATTGCACCCCAAGAGTAAGGGGATAAATTAACCTCTAAAAGGTATTTATAGACACAAATATGTTAAATTTGACAAATATACCCGCTGCACCTCGCCACAGCTGTGCTATGGCGCCTACCTGCCCCCAGGGTACTTCAAAATGACTCGACCACGATCCGGATAAGAGAACCCCTGTCTAGGCTCAACCGGAGCTAATGCCTGCTGCTTCTCAGCCAGAGTAAAGTGCGCATCTGAGCGCACAAAAATAAGCCCCGCCCATCATGTCCGATGATCGTGTAGGCCTGAACAATCGCATGGTGAAGCGTTTTAAAGTATAAGCCATGTGGAATTCTTTAACCCCAAAGTACACTCCCAATACGGTCAAACTGTTTATTTTGAACAAAAAAACGTTAAGCATATTCCTGCCTCTCCCAGTGTCTCTTTATAATGCTGTGAAGCCCATTATAATGCTTGGCCCAATATGTCAAATGAAATAAATTAAGCACAGGTTTCTCAGTAACACCCCTCTGTTTTACAGGTCTACTGCCTACCCCTTCCCTTGCAGGGAAATAAATATCAGCCAGTTCTGATATACCAAGTCTCCTTATAAATAAAGGGCTGCACATACCTCAATGCTGCTTGTAGCATGAAACCGTTCTCCACACTGAAGATGTCTCTTGTATTAACTTCAGAAGCTCTGTGGGAACCAACGTGGATCTTAGTTACATCTGCTAAGATCATCAACCTCAGGGCAGAAATCTTCTTTCATATCCCCCTGAGGAAAATAGTACTCACCGGTACCATTTAAAATAAAAAACTTCTTGATTGAAGAAACTAAAAACTTCTTCAATAGGGCTATTAAGTTAGGAGTAATTTGTTTTTATTTTTGTAATTTAGTGTTTATTATTTTTGTAATTTAGATAAATGTATTTTTTAATTTAATTTATAAAATTTTATTGTAATGTTAGGTGTTAGTGTAACTCAGGTTAGGTTTTATTTTACAGGTAAATTTGTATTTATTTTAACTAGGTAGCTAGTAAATAGTTAATAACTATTTACTAACTAGTCTACCTAGTTAAAATAAATACAAACTTACCTGTGAAATAAAAATAAAACCTAAGATAGCTACAATGCAACTATTAGTTATATTGTAGCTATATTAGGGTTTATTTTATAGGTAAGTATTTAGTTTTAAATAGGAATTATTTAGGTAATAATAGTAATTTTTATTTAGATTTATTTTAATTATATTAAAGTTAGGGGTGTTAGGGTGAGGGTTAGGTTTAGGGGTTAATATATTTATTTAGTGTTAGTGATGTGGGAGGCCAGAGGTTTAGGGCTTAATAACTTTAGTATAGTGGCTGTGGCGATGTTGGGAGTGGCAGTTTAGGGGTTAATAAATGTATGTAGGTGGCGGCGACATTGGGGGCAGCAGATTAGTGGTTAATAAGTGTAGGTAGGTGGCGGCGACGTTGGGGGTGGCAGATTAGGGGTGTTTAGACTCAGGGGTTTATGTTAGGGTGTTAGATGTAAACATAAATTTTGTTTCCCCATAGACATCAATGGGGCTGCGTTACGGAGCTTTATGCTCCGTTATTGCAGGTGTTAGGCTTTTTTTTTAAGCCGGCTCTCCCCATTGATGTCTATAGGGAAATTGTGCACGAGCACGTAAAACCAGTTCAAAGCAGCGCTGGTATTTGTGTGCGGTATGGAGCTCAATGCAGCCATATCGTCGGGCTTTTGCAAACCTGTAATAGCAGCGCTATTAAAGGTGAGCGCTGGAAATAACTTGGAAGTTATTACCGAGCCACTCATAATTCAAAACTCATAATCTGGCCGTTTCTTATTTTGTGTAATGTATATTTTTAGCAAAAGAGCTGTTTAACTAACTTAGGGCAATGCCCTACAAAAGGCCCTTTTAAGGGCTCCCCAAAAGGCCCTTTTAAGGGTCCTTGGTAGTTTGGGGGTTTGTATAGTGTTATGGGGTGTTTGTAATATTTTTTGGAGCAAAATAGCTGTTTAACTCAAGGCAATGCCCCACAAAAGGCCATTTTAAGGGCCCTTGGTAGTTTATTCTAGATTAGGCTTTTTTTATTTTGGGTTGTGTTTTTTTTTTGTTTTTTTTAAAGGGTATTACAATAGGAATAATCTTTATTTTTTTTTGATGATTTAATTTAGTTTTTTTGTAATGGTAGTTTTTTTATAATATTAGGTTTTAGTGTAAGGCAGATTAGGTTTTATTTGACAGGTAAGTTTGTATTTATTTTAGCTAGGTAGTTAGTAAATAACTAGTCTACCTAGTTAAAATAAATACAAAATTACCTGTCAAATAAAAATAAAACCTAAGCTAGCTACAATGTAACTATTAGTTATATTGTAGCTACCTTAGATTTTATTTCACAGGTAAGTATTTAGTTTTAAACAGGAATTATTTAGTTAATAATTGTAAATTTAATTTAGATCTAATTTCATTATGTTAAAGTTAGGGGGTGTTAGGGTTACGTTAGGGTTAGGTTTAGGGGTTAATATAGTTTAATTTAGGTTGTTGCAATGTGAGGGGCTGCCGGTTTAGGGGTTAATAGGTTTATTTAGTTAATAATTGTAAGTGTAATTTAGCTCTATTTTAATTATGTTAAAGTTAGGGGGTGTTAGGGTTAGGATTACATTAGGGTTTGGGGTTACTAGTTTAAATTAGTTTATTGCGATGTGGGGGGCTTTTGGTTTAGGGGTTAATAGTTTTTTTTATAGTGGCCGCGATGTAGGGCTTAAAAACTTTAGTATAGTGGGGGCGATGTGGGCGGACGGCAGATTAGGGGTTAATAATATTTAAATAGTGTTTGCGATGCTGGAGGATGGGGGTTTAAGGGTTAATAACTTTACTATAGTGGTGACAATATTGGGGAGCGTCGACATAGGGGTTAATACATAGTGGCAGTGATATCAGGAGCAGCAGATTAGGGGTTAATAAGTTTAATATAGTGTTTGCAATGCGGGAGGGCTTCCGTTTAGGGGTTAAGAGGTAGTTTATGGGTGTTTAGTGTACTTTGCAGCAGTTTAGTTATGAGTTTTATGTTACAGCTTTGAAGCGCAAAACTGATAATTACTGACTTTAGATGGCGTTATGGATCTTTGTCGTTTTGGACTGTAACGCTTGCTTTTTAGCCTCACCTCAAAACTCGTAATACCAGTGCTATTGGAATCCCATGAAAAAACGTCATTTTTACAAGTGCGGTACTGACATTGAGTTACAGGCTAAAACGCTTGCGGTACACCTATACCGACAAGACTTGTAAAGGCTGCGTTAGGGAAAATTATGCGTTATGGGCCACAACGCTGCTATTTAACTCATAATGCAAAACTCGTAATCTAGGTGACTGTTAATTAACCCTCCATGGATTTTAATATACCTATATTGTCCTTCTTAGATTTTTTGCTATTTATGTACTTAAACAAAGCTTTTAGGGTTTGACTTACAATCCTTTGCAATTAATATATCATTTTAAATTTGATTGCCTTTGTGCATGCTTTGTTACATTCCTTATACAGGGAGTGCAGAATTATTAGGCAAGTTGTATTTTTGAGGATTAATTTTATTATTGAACAACAACCATGTTCTCAGTGAACCCAAAAAAACTCATTAATATCAAAGCTGAATAGTTTTGGAAGTAGTTTTTAGTTTGTTTTTAGTTATAGCTATTTTAGGGGATATCTGTGTGTGCAGGTGACTATTACTGTGCATAATTATTAGGCAACTTAACAAAAAACAAATATATACCCATTTAAATTATTTATTTTTACCAGTGAAACCAATATAACATCTCAACATTCACAAATATACATTTCTGACATTCAAAAACAAAACAAAAAACAAATCAGTGACCAATATAGCTACCTTTCTTTGCAAGGACACGCAAAAGCCTGCCATCCATGGATTCTGTCAGTGTTTTGATCTGTTCACCATCAACATTGCGTGCAGCAGCAACCACAGCCTCCCAGACACTGTTCAGAGAGGTGTACTGTTTTCCCTCCTTGTAAATCTCACATTTGATGATGGACCACAGGTTCTCAATGGGGTTCAGATCAGGTGAACAAGGAGGCCATGTCATTAGATTTTCTTCTTTTATACCCTTTCTTGCCAACCACGCTGTGGAGTACTTGGACGCGTGTGATGGAGCATTGTGCTGCATGAAAATCATGTTTTTCTTGAAGGATGCAGACTTCTTCCTGTACCACTGCTTGAAGAAGGTGTCTTCCAGAAATTGGCAGTATGACTGGGAGTTGAGCTTGACTTCATCCTCAACCCGAAAAGGCCCCACAAGCTCATCTTTGATGATACCAGCCCAAACCAGTACTCCACCTCCACCTTGCTGGCGTCTGAGTCGGACTGGAGCTCTCTGCCCTTTACCAATCCAGCCACGGGCCCATCCATCTGGCCCATCAAGACTCACTTTCATTTCATCAGTCCATAAAACCTTAGAAAAATCAGTCTTGAGATATTTCTTGGCCCAGTCTTGACGTTTCAGCTTGTGTGTCTTATTCAGTGGTGGTCGTCTTTCAGCCTTTCTTACCTTGGCCATGTCTCTGAGTATTGCACACCTTGTGCTTTTGGGCACTCCAGTGATGTTGCAGCTCTGAAATATGGCCAAACTGGTGGCAAGTGGCATCTTGGCAGCTGCACGCTTGACTTTTCTCAGTTCATGGGCAGTTATTTTGTGCCTTGGTTTTTCCACACGCTTCTTGCGACCCTGTTGACTATTTTGAATGAAATGCTTGATTGTTCAATGATCACGCTTCAGAATCTTTGCAATTTTAAGAGTGCTGCATCCCTCTGCAAGATATCTCACTATTTTTTACTTTTCTGAGCCTGTCAAGTCCTTCTTTTGACCCATTTTGCCAAAGGAAAGGAAGTTGCCTAATAATTATGCACACCTGATATAGGGTGTTGATGTCATTAGACCACACCCCTTCTCATTACAGAGATGCACATCACCTAATATGCTTAATTGGTAGTAGGCTTTCGAGCCTATACAGCTTGGAGTAAGACAACATGCATAAAAAGGATGATGTGGTCAAAATACTCATTTGCCTAATAATTCTGCACTCCCTGTAAATGTGTTATGTTGAGTCTGTATTATTTTCTTTGAATAATTTATATGCCCTTTGTTTTTTCTTAACACATTTTTATTTGGTAACATTGGCTTGTATTTATTTATTTTACCTTTGGAGTTACCTAGGAGCCAGCACTTATTGGTTAAAGTGCAAGTCTGTCAAAAGAACTGAAGTAAAAGGGCGGTCTGCAGAGGCTTAAATACAAGATATTCACAGAGGTAAAAAGTGTATTAATATAACAGTGTTGGTTATGCAAAACTGGGGAATGTGTAATAAAGGGATTATTTATATTTTAGAACAATAAAGATTTTATTGTAAACTGTCCCTTAAAAATTAAAAGTCTTTGTTAAACATTTAAGACACTGCTTATGAAAAGTGATTTCAAATGTGACCATGTTATGATCACGATTACCCAAATGTTTCTTGACTTCTATGTTTGATATTATTGGGCATATCTATCAAGCTCCAGATAGAGCTTGAGGCCCCGTGTTTCTGGCGAGCCTGCAGGCTCGCCAGAAATACCAGTTATGAAGCAGCAGTCTAAAGACCACTGCTCCATATCCTGTCCGCTTGCTCTTAGCAGACGGACAGACATTGCCGCAATTCAACCCGATCGAGTACAATTGGGTTGATTGACACCCCCTGCTGGCGGCCGCGAGTCTGCAGGGGGCGGCGTTGCACCAGCAGCTCTTATGAGCTGCTGGTGCAATGCTGAATACGTATTTAACGAGGTCTGGCGGACCTGATCCGCACTGTCGGATCAGGTCCGCCAGACATTGATAAATATAGGCCTATATCTGTATTGTTTGATAGCACTAAATCCAATATAGCTTTAGTCCTAGTTGGCTCCTCTATTAATTGTGACAAGAAGATATCCCTGAGAACATTTAAAAATCTATCCCCCTTAGCTGAATTACTAGTTTCATTGGCCGACTTTATATCAGCATAGTTAAAATCTTCCATAATTAGAGCAATGTTATTAGCAGCCTTTACCTATTTGCATTAGTAATTGAGTTCCCTCTAGGTCACTAATGTTGGGGGGCTTGCAGCATGTTCCAAGTAATATTTTTTTAGGATTTTTTTCCCCTACTATTTATTTCAACCCACAGGGTCTCTATGTTGTCACCTGTATCATTATAAATATCTTCCCTAATTGTAGGTTTAAGTTTAGGTCCCTGCATTAAGCTTGCTACCTAACTTTCTGAAGTTATATTTTAGCACATATATCTCCCTCTGATTCCTTCATTAGTACCAATATGTACCATGACTGCAGGATCAGATTCCTCTAACAATCTATCAATACGCTCCACAATATGCCCAACATGGCCCCTGAAAGTCAGCAAACTTTTCTATTTAAGGGGTCTGCATGACAAATTACCCTATCAATCTTCCTAATAATAGAGTCTCCTACCACCAACATCTGCCTCAGGCCCTGGTATGCCCCTCTTCCATGACTAAAGGACTGTTCACTATAATGGGCAAAACAGCCCTCTCTGCCACTGCCACCCCTGAACTCATATCCCCAACATCTTCACTCAATCTGGCAAATCTGTTGGGGTGTACAAGCTCAAAACTGGCTTGGCTTACCTTTACTTTGCCTTCTAACTGTGACCCAGCTACCTCCACATTCCCACTGCTAGAAACATTAACAACCAGCTCAGTCATATCCATTTCCCTTTGAAGTGTCTGAATTTCATGCAGTGTTGCAATTTGTTCCTCCAGAACTCCAATACGAGTTTCTAAAAAGACAATATGCTCACACTTGCCACAGACATATAATCCCTGAAGTGGCTGCTCCAGTAATGCAAACATATGGCAAGCTGTACACTGAATGAGATTCTCACACATTCTTACTAAAAAATATAACTTAGAAATATAAAATAATTATATTTCCCTTGGTTACTCCAAACCCTTGTTTGCCCAAACTCCCGTTTTTAGCTAACTACTTTACTTAAACAAAATCTTGCTTTAACAGAGAATCAATGCAGCAACCCCTCACAGAGCAAAGCTTCCAGAGTTACTAATCTAAATGTATAGTCTAGGAAGGCCCACACAGGTGAAACTAATCCCTCCCTTAATTACACACGGGGGGGGGGGGGGGGGGGAGAAATCAGTTAAAAGCAAGCTTAAATAAAAAAAGTTATTTTTTTAAAATGCACCCCTTACACAGCAAACAATTTAAAAATAAGGTGTTAAAGATTTTGATTTACACCATGTACCTAATATGTATAATTGTATTCATTCAGTGAAGGTTTTCGGTAATTCAGACTTGTGCAAAGTTGTTGTTGTTACTTGTATTTAGATGCTATGTCACCTTTATAATATCTCTGAATGTCATGCAATAATGAGTAGCTGTTGCTTTAAGTTTGGAAAAAAAGTTAAAGCGCTTGCAATTGTTGTTTTAACCTATCAGATGCATTCATTGATCTTGAATATGTAATCAGGTGAGAAGTCACTAGCTATGATTATGGTGTAAGCCGAAACATGTCAGCGGATTTCTTTTGCGGCTCTTTTTGAAGCCGGTGACCCCATGTGTTTTTATACAATAGTTTGAATAAAGGATTTTTTTTTCAGGTCACTGCTAAGGACTCTTATATTTGTGCAAATCCATCAGATATATATTTAAATTTCTCTTTAACAATAAATAGAACATATTCTGCTATGCAATATTATCTTCTTATGTTGCGCTTTTAAATAACCGCGATCATGTTTGCGTGAATTGTGGGCGTTTGTGACTTCTCAGAGTCTATTTATTACCGCAAACTTTGTACATTCAACTCAATATAAGAACGAATTCTGAGCGCAAAAAAAATGACTTTGAAGTTTTAATGCTCGAACGAGAGCGCGAACTACCGCTCTGCTCGTAATCAGGCCCTTTATCTTTTCCAATTTTAGCCAAGAAGTTCAACCTTTGCCTCATCAGACCATAGCACATTTTCCAACACGGTTTGGGGTAACTGATTTAATCTTTTGGCATAATTTAGACAAACTTTGATGTTCTTTTTTTCAAGAAAGGGTTTTCGTCTTGCCACCCTACACCCATAGCCTAAAATCCTATTGGCTGTTCAAAACAGCCAATAGGATGAGTGTTACTGAAATCCTATTGGCTGATTTGAACAGCTATAGCTCCTTCAGTGTTGCTGTTTGCCTCTTGGTAGCCTCCCTGATAAGTTTTCTCCTCGTCCTTTCATCAACTTTGGAAAGTCATCCTGATCTTTGCAATGTGTTTGTGGTGCCACATTTTCTCCACTTATTGATGATGGTTTTGACAGTGCTCCATGAGATATCCAGTACCTTTGATATTCTTTTATATCCCTCTCCTGATTATCACTTTTCAACAATCAGCCCTCATCAGCTATACAAAGTGAGTAGCAATAAAACATATATGTCTGCTATGTGTTCAAAGTACCATAGTTAATATAATTGATATTTATATTATATAGATGATTGTGTATTGTATCCAGTGCCAGCTGCATATTTTCCCAGAGATAAATTTTGTATTACATTTCATGAAATGTGGCCCTGTGATATATATATATCACAATCTGGATGTTTAACACATGGGAAATTCATGCAGAGGGAGTTGTCTGTTTGTTCTCCTTGAAAAGACAAATGTCCAATCACAGGCAAGAAAAACTACATTATCTGCCACTTGGTTTCACACCTGAATGGTATATAAGGGCATCCACAACAAACTACCTTGTCCAACTCAACCATGGCATTTATTTGGCTTGTTTCCTGCCTTGCCTTGTTCAGTGCAGCCTATGGTAAGTTTACGTATATTATTTTACCCATTAGGAAATATTTATTATACCCCACATGCATCTGCAATTTTCACAATATTTTACTGAGTCTACAAAATAACAGAAAATGTTATACTTTTTCCTGGTTACAAGCATAGATTTGTAGTTTGTTAAATAAAATGGTGCATACTTAGGATAGAACGTCTACTACTCTACATTCACAATGATATCCAGTTCCAAAATGTCTCATCTGGACAAGAAATGCAACCAAACACAGTTTGGATTTTGTCAGTGACATGAAGCTATAGCTCTCTATACACAATGAGCCATAGCTAAGTGCCTAGTTTCCCTGTTACATTTAGAACAATACATCTTAAAGAGTCAACTGTAGAAGAGGAATTAGTTTAGTACTGTTTTTTAGTAAATACTTTCAAATGTCCCATCTAATATACACATGTTAAACAACACTGCCATAGTTGTTAATATTCTATTACTATATTTATGTTAGCATTAAATGGAGAAGTTAAGGGAGGTTTCTTTGAGGCTGCAATTATGACAAGTTTAATGTCATCATGTATGGGAGCAATAATAATGATTCACAGAGATAACTACAGGTATATGCCTAACTATATTTTTACATGTGTTCTTCCAGGCTGTGGTGTTCCCAGAATTGCTCCTGTGGTGAGTGGATATGCCAGGATTGTGAATGGTGAGGCAGCCGTTCCAGGTTCCTGGCCTTGGCAAGTCTCCCTGCAGGTAATAATGAATGCCCTTTTTAATTTGTAATTATCAGTGAACCCCTGTTTTGATAGTGATCACATGGCATATATTAAAATGAGACCCCTAATGAGAATAAGGAAAGATACCACTTTAATTTGAGAGACAGAAGATTGATTGAGATCCACCAAAAACTCAAAATATCTGGACTTTAATGTAAGATCTGATATTTCAGTGTTAAGCAACCAAAATTTAAGGAGGAAAACTCCTATCCTGCTATATGGTTGGGGGTACTGAGATGGTCTGTTTTAAAATCTGATCTACCTATCAGTAAAGCATATATGTATATACTTTTTACTGATGCCTGTGACCATGAGTAAAAATATTTACAGAAGGGACAAACATAATGTAATATCAGTGGCAAAGTATGTCACAGGAGTTGCTTGTACACATGAGCACATCATTTTAAATAAGGTGGCTCATAAGTGTCAAAAGATTGATTCAAGTGGGTGATTATGCTTATGCCCCCTCTTAAAGTCTGTGAGTGCAGTCATGATTCCATTATTGAATGTTGAAGTATTAAGATTTATCAATACATGTTCTAGGGGAAGTGTTATTCTAAGATACACTGTTTTATTTTTTTCTAATAGAAACTAAACAGCTTAATGACAAAGTAATTTTAGAGTTTTGCCACCATAGAACTGAAAATGATATGGTGTGTGATGTCTTACAGGACAGAACCGGATGGCACTACTGCGGTGGCTCTCTCATTAACAGCGGATGGGTAGTGACTGCTGCTCACTGTGGTGTGCTGTAAGTTTCAGCAATAGTTAATTGTGAATTAGTTATCACATCTAAGGATACAATGCAGTTGTGTGTGTGAGTTTGTATGTATGTGTGTGTACATGTATGTTTATATGTGTGTGACACTGTGTGTGAGTTTGTATGTGTGTGTGTGTACATGTATGTTTATATGTGTGTGACACTGTGTGTGTGTGTATGTATGTGTGTGTGTGAGTTTGTATTTACGTGTGTGTACATGTATGTTTATATGTGTGTGACACTGTGTGTGTGTATGTATGTGTGTGTGTGAGTTTGTATTTACGTGTGTGTACATGTATGTTTATATGTGTGTGACACTGTGTGTGTGTGTGTGTGTATGTATGTGTGTGTGTGAGTTTGTATTTACGTGTGTGTACATGTATGTTTATATGTGTGTGACACTGTGTGTGTGTGTGTAGGTGTGCACGCGTGTGTATGCGTGTGCACACGAAACAGGATGCTTCAAGCTTTTTTTTATCAATATAACTTTCCATTAGAAAGAGAATGCTTATTAAAAGGTGTCTAATAATTGGACAATAATAAAGAACACTATGCTGTCATGGTGCCCTCTCACGTCTTGTGCCACTCCAACAGGTCAACTGACAAGGTAGTTTTGGGAGAACATGACAGAGGCTCAAGCGCTGAAGCCATCCAGTCTCTGGCTGTATCAAAGGTAAGCTATTATTTAATATGGTTAAAAAGGGGGTGGGTCTTACAAAACATAGCTAGAAATAGATTATAGAGAATGAGGTTTCCACCTGTGCACATGCACCCTTAAGAGTTAGCTTTGTGACCATCTTTGTGCTCAATTTATTTAAATATGGTATTAAAATATAAAAAGTATTAGAATACTAAATATATCACTTAAAGGGATTGTAAAGTAAAACTAAATGTTGATGATTCCTATAGAGCATGCAATTAAAAAAACTTTTCTGTTTACTTCTGTTACCAAATGAGCGTCATAGGCTGATAGGAGCTTAGGAGTGTGCACTATATGACAGCAGTGCTTGTAACAATGTATAACATTACTATAAACATTGTAGAAAACTGCCACCAGAAGGCTAAGACACATGCACACTCCTGAGCTCACCTAGGATTATTTTTTAACAAATGATAAAGAGAACTAAGCAAACTTGATCATAGAAGTAAACTTATTTAAAATGTCATGCTCTATCCAATCCATTTATTTTTTATTTTGCTTCTGCTGCCTTTTAATATTACAGATGGACATAAAGAGCTTTGGATCCTTTACTTTATTGTAGGGTCTATAGTTTGGGTTGATGCTCTTGTCCTCATACTGACTCCAGGTGATCGTGAGGGTGATAAGTGATTTTATTACTCAATATTATTCTATATTATATCTTATGCACTAAAAGTAGATCCGCATTTCAGCATCTTTAAATAGACACACAGCTGTTTTGTGCAGTGTATTTGACCATAGACCCCATGTACATGCATGGTTCCCAAGAACAGATATGTCCACCCACATTCATGGGGAAAAACATATAATCAACTACTGGAATTTATAATAGCACAGAATGGCAGTTAGAGCCAACATAAAATACAATGGTACAATATAAAATACAATAATAAATTAAACACTGCGCAGTGCAGGGTTACTTTACAAAATGACAGAGAAAAGAATCACAGGACGACATGTAACTTTCTCTTAATGCATCTTAAGTTCTTTCTATTTAATGAAAGAATGTTCTTCTTACAGGTCTTTACTCACCCCCAATGGAACTCCAACACAATCACCAACGATATCTCCCTTGTTAAACTCGCTACCCCTGCTGTTTTTGGTAACACTGTATCCCCAGTTTGCCTGGCCAACATTGGAGAAGATTATGCTGGCGGACGTCTGTGTGTGACCAGTGGATGGGGAAAGACCAGATACAATGGTGAGAGAGCACTGCTAGGTAGACACCTCATTTACATACACATACTGTAGAGCCACAGACTGCTACATACGAGATACATACATGTTTATGTGTGGCATTTAATGCTGCTTAAACAGATGTTTCTAGGTACAAAGCCTGACCTGATACTGGTTCTTCTGATAAACGTTATGACCAATAAACACTAAAAATCAAGGCTGGACAAATTAAAAAATCCACCTGTGTGCTATTGGGTATAATAGTAATAAAACAAATAACACATCAGTTCTTCCTTATAAGATCTACATGACATCATCTATCTCCCAAGAAAATTCTATCTAGGCCAGTGTAGGAAAATGTGTGTTTAAAGCTGAGTGTTATAGTAACGCTGACCCATCTCTGTCCATACAGCCTTCACAACCCCAAACATTCTGCAGCAGACCGCTCTGCCCCTGCTGACCAACACTCAGTGCAAGAGCTACTGGGGCAACAATATCACTGATGTTATGATCTGCGCTGGTGCTGCCGGTGCCTCATCCTGCATGGTTTGTATCTATTACAATAAATTGTCTTTCTGCTTCACTAACTTTTTACACATTTTTATATTTACATCTTCAAATTACATTTGGAACCTTAGAAATAGAGTGCAACCCTAGCTCTGGTTTACCTGGATTCTTATGGCTTTCGAAAATACTACAGGAAACCTATCTATCTATCTATCTATCTATCTATCTGTCTGTCTGTCTGTCTGTCTTTATATCTGTCATGTGAGAGTAATAATAAATTGTATCAATTTTGAATCTTCTCATTTGATCTCTTCCCCTACAGGGTGACTCTGGTGGACCCCTTGTGTGCCAGGACAATGGTGCTTGGACTCTAGTTGGCATTGTCTCCTGGGGAAGCAGCACCTGCTCTACATCTACCCCAGCTGTCTACGCCCGTGTAACTGTCCTCCGTTCTTGGGTGGACCAGACCCTTGCTGCCAACTAAATAGTTTACATTACATTAATGACATTTAAATAAAACACCATCTCCTTTTCATGAAATCTGTATCAAGTCATTCTTTGTGAGATTTATGGGGGAGGGGGGAATACATTTTAATAAAACATGAACTTGTTCTAGAGGTAAAATCACAAATTTTTAAAGTGGCATTTTATTGGATGTAGACAACACTATGAAGGATCAACTCCAATCATAAAAACAGTTCTGTTGTATTTTATAATTGTCCATATAATGTATCTGTCTCCACAAAATCTCCTCCGATAATGGGGTTAAAGGGACATGAAACCCATTTTTTTTTTCTTTCATTATTTAGAAAGAGCATGCATTTTTAAACAACCTTCTAATTTACTTCTATTATCTAATTTGCTTCATTCTCCTGATATCCTTTGCTGAAAAAGCATATATAGAAAGGCTCAGTAGCTGCTCATTTATGGCTGCAAGTAGTTGCCTCGTGTGATTGGCTCCCCCATGTGTATTGCTATTTCTGCAACAAAGGATATCTTAAGAATGAAGCAAATTAGACAATAGAAGTAAATTAAAATGTTGTTTAAAATTGAATTTTCTACCTGAATAATGAAAGAAATATTTGGGGTTTAGTGTCCCTTTTTTATAGCATTAATAAGTAACAAATGGAAAAAAAAACCCTGAGAGTCTACAACTTTTTTTTCTTTGTTCTTTTTATTAAGTTTCCAAGTATTATAATGTACAATAATGCAAGGAGGGAGAAAAAAAAACATAATTTATGTAAGAACTTACCTGATAAATTCATTTCTTTCATATTAACAAGAGTCCATGAGCTAGTGACGTATGGGATATACATTCCTACCAGGAGGGGCAAAGTTTCCCAAACCTTAAAATGCCTATAAATACACCCCTCACCACACCCACAAATCAGTTTAACGAATAGCCAAGAAGTGGGGTGATAAGAAAAAAGTGCGAAGCATATAAAATAAGGAATTGGAATAATTGTGCTTTATACAAAAAAATCATAACCACCACAAAAAAGGGTGGGCCTCATGGACTCTTGTTAATATGAAAGAAATGAATTTATCAGGTAAGTTCTTACATAAATTATGTTTTCTTTCATGTAATTAACAAGAGTCCATGAGCTAGTGACGTATGGGATAATGAATACCCAAGATGTGGATCTTTCCACACAAGAGTCACTAGAGAGGGAGGGATAAAATAAAGACAGCCAATTCCTGCTGAAAATAATCCACACCCAAAATAAAGTTTAATGAAAAACATAAGCAGAAGATTCAAACCGAAACCACTGCCTGAAGTACCTTTCTACCAAAAACTGCTTCAGAAGAAGAGAATACATCAAAATGGTAGAATTTAGTAAAAGTATGCAAAGAGGACCAAGTCGCTGCTTTGCAAATCTGATTAACTGAAGCTTCATTCCTAAACGCCCAGGAAGTAGAAACTGACCTAGTAGAATGAGCTGTAATCCTCTGAGGCGGAGTCTTACCCGATTTAACATAGGCAAGATGAATTAAAGATTTCAACCAGGATGCCAAAGAAATGGCAGAAGCTTTCTGGCCTTTTCTAGAACCAGAAAAGATGACAAATAGACTAGAAGTCTTTCGGAAAGATTTAGTAGCTTCAACATAATATTTCAAAGCTCTAACAACATCCAAAGAATGTAACGATTTCTCCTTAGAATTCTTAGGATTAGGACATAATGAAGGAACCACGATTTCTCTACTAATGTTGTTGGAATTCACAACCTTAGGTAAAAATTGAAAAGAAGTTCGCAACACTGCCTTATCCTGATGAAAAATCAGAAAAGGAAACTCACAAGAAAGAGCAGATAATTCAGAAACTCTTCTGGCAGAAGAGATGGCCAAAAGGAACAAAACTTTCCAAGAAAGCAATTTAATGTCCAATGAATGCATAGGTTCAAACGGAGGAGCTTGAAGAGCTCCCAGAACCAAATTCAAACTCCATGGAGGAGAAATTGACTTAATGACAGGTTTTATACGAACCAAAGCTTGTACAAAACAATGAATATCAGGAAGAATAGCAATCTTTCTGTGAAAAAGAACAGAAAGAGCAGAGATTTGTCCTTTCAAGGAACTTGCGGACAAACCCTTATCTAAACCATCCTGAAGAAATTGTAATATTCTCGGAATTCTAAAAGAATACCAAGAAAAATGATGAGTAAGACACCAAGAAATATAAGTCTTCCAGACTCTATAATATATCTCTCTAGATACAGATTTACGAGCCTGTAACATAGTATTAATCACAGAGTCAGAGAAACCTCTTTGACTAAGAATCAAGCGTTCAATCTCCATACCTTTAAATTTAAGGATTTCAGATCCGGATGGAAAAAAGGACCTTGCGACAGAAGGTCTGGTCTTAACGGAAGAGTCCATGGTTGGCAAGATGCCATCCGGACAAGATCCGCATACCAAAACCTGTGAGGCCATGCCGGAGCTATTAGCAGAACAAACGAGCATTCCCTGAGAATCTTGGAGATTACTCTTGGAAGAAGAACTAGAGGCGGAAAGATATAGGCAGGATGATACTTCCAAGGAAGTGATAATGCATCCACTGCCTCCGCCTGAGGATCCCGGGATCTGGACAGATACCTGGGAAGTTTCTTGTTTAGATGAGAGGCCATCAGATCTATCTCTGGAAGCCCCCACATTTGAACAATCTGAAGAAATACCTCTGGGTGAAGAGACCATTCGCCCGGATGCAACGTTTGGCGACTGAGATAATCCGCTTCCCAATTGTCTACACCTGGGATATGAACCGCAGAGATTAGACAGGAGCTGGATTCCGCCCAAACCAAAATTCGAGATACTTCTTTCATAGCCAGAGGACTGTGAGTCCCTCCTTGATGATTGATGTATGCCACAGTTGTGACATTGTCTGTCTGAAACAAATGAACGATTCTCTCTTCAGAAGAGGCCAAAACTGAAGAGCTCTGAAAATTGCACGGAGTTCCAAAATATTGATCGGTAATCTCACCTCCTGAGATTCCCAAACTCCCTGTGCCGTCAGAGATCCCCACACAGCTCCCCAACCTGTGAGACTTGCATCTGTTGAAATTACAGTCCAGGTCGGAAGAACAAAAGAAGCCCCCTGAACTAAACGATGGTGATCTGTCCACCACGTTAGAGAGTGTCGAACAATCGGTTTTAAAGATATTAATTGAGATATCTTCGTGTAATCCCTGCACCATTGGTTCAGCATACAGAGCTGAAGAGGTCGCATGTGAAAACGAGCAAAGGGAATCGCGTCCGATGCAGCAGTCATAAGACCTAGAATTTCCATGCATAAGGCTACCGAAGGGAATGATTGTGACTGAAGGTTTCGACAAGCTGTAATCAATTTTAGACGTCTCTTGTCTGTTAAAGACAGAGTCATGGACACTGAATCTATCTGGAAACCCAGAAAGGTTACCCTTGTTTGAGGAATCAAAGAACTTTTTGGTAAATTGATCCTCCAACCATGATCTTGAAGAAACAACACAAGTCGATTCGTATGAGACTCTGCTAAATGTAAAGACTGAGCAAGTACCAAGATATCGTCCAAATAAGGAAATACCACAATACCCTGTTCTCTGATTACAGACAGAAGGGCACCGAGAATCTTTGTGAAAATTCTTGGAGCTGTAGCAAGGCCAAACGGTAGAGCCACAAATTGGTAATGCTTGTCTAGAAAAGAGAATCTCAGGAACTGAAAATGATCTGGATGAATCGGAATATGCAGATATGCATCCTGTAAATCTATTGTGGACATATAATTCCCTTGCTGAACAAAAGGCAATATAGTCCTTACAGTTACCATCTTGAACGTTGGTATCCTTACATAACGATTCAATAATTTTAGATCCAGAACTGGTCTGAAGGAATTCTCCTTCTTTGGTACAATGAAGAGATTTGAATAAAACCCCATCCCCTGTTCCGGAACTGGAACTGGCATAATTACTCCAGCCAACTCTAGATCTGAAACACAATTCAGAAATGCTTGAGCTTTCACTGGATTTACTGGGACACGGGAAAGAAAAAATCTCTTTGCAGGAGGTCTCATCTTGAAACCAATTCTGTACCCTTCTGAAACAATGCTCTGAATCCAAAGATTGTGAACAGAATTGATCCAAATTTCTTTGAAAAAACGTAACCTGCCCCCTACCAGCTGAACTGGAATGAGGGCCGTACCTTCATGTGAACTTAGAAGCAGGCTTTGCCTTTCTAGCAGGCTTGGATTTATTCCAGACTGGAGATGGTTTCCAAACTGAAACTGCTCCTGAGGACGAAGGATCAGGCTTTTGTTCTTTGTTGAAACGAAAGGAACGAAAACGATTGTTAGCCCTGTTTTTACCTTTAGATTTTTTATCCTGTGGTAAAAAAGTTCCTTTCCCACCAGTAACAGTTGAAATAATAGAATCCAACTGAGAACCAAATAATTTGTTTCCCTGGAAAGAAATGGAAAGTAGAGTTGATTTAGAAGCCATATCAGCATTCCAAGTTTTAAGCCATAAAGCTCTTCTGGCTAAGATAGCTAGAGACATAAACCTAACATCAACTCTAATAATATCAAAAATGGCATCACAGATAAAATTATTAGCATGCTGAAGAAGAATAATAATATCATGAGAATCACGATTTGCTACTTGTTGCGCTAGGGTTTCCAACCAAAAAGTTGAAGCTGCAGCAACATCAGCCAATGATATAGCAGGTCTAAGAAGATTACCTGAACACAGATAAGCTTTTCTTAGAAAGGATTCAATTTTTCTATCTAAAGGATCCTTAAACGAGGGTACCATCTGACGTAGGAATGGTAGTACGTTTAGCAAGGGTAGAAATAGCCCCATCAACTTTAGGGATTTTGTCCCAAAATTCTAACCTGTCAGGCGGAACAGGATATAATTGCTTAAAACGTTTAGAAGGAGTAAATGAATTACCCAATTTATCCCATTCTTTGGAAATCACTGCAGAAATAGCATTAGGAACAGGAAAAACTTCTGGAATAACCGCAGGAGCTTTAAAAACCTTATCCAAACGTATAGAATTAGTATCAAGAGGACTAGAATCCTCTATTTCTAAAGCAATTAGTACTTCTTTAAGTAAAGAGCGAATAAATTCCATCTTAAATAAATATGAAGATTTATCAGCATCAATCTCTGAGATAGAATCCTCTGAACCAGAAGAGTCCAAAGAATCAGAATGATGGTGTTCATTTAAAAATTCATCTGTAGAGAGAGAAGATTTAAAAGACATTTTACGTTTACTAGAAGGAGAAATAACAGACAAAGCCTTCTTTATGGATTCAGAAACAAAATCTCTTATGTTATCAGGAACATTCTGCACCTTAGATGTTGAGGGAACTGCAACAGGCAATGGTACATTACTAAAGGAAATATTATCTGCTTTAACAAGTTTGTCATGACAATTATTACAAACAACAGCTGGAGGAATAGCTACCAAAAATTTACAGCAGATACACTTAGCTTTGGTAGATCCAGCAGGCAGTGATTTTCCTGTAGTATCTTCTGGCTCAGATGCAACGTGAGACATCTTGCAATATGTAAGAGAAAAAACAACATATAAAGCAAAATAGATCAAATTCCTTATAAGACAGTTTCAGGAATGGGAAAGAATGCCAAATATCAAGCTTCTAGCAACCAGAAGCAAATGAAAAATGAGACTGAAATAATGTGGAGACAAAAGCGACGCCCATATTTTTTGGCGCCAAATAAGACGCCCACATTATTTGGCGCCTAAATGCTTTTGGCGCCAAAAATGACGCCACATCCGGAACGCCGACATCTTTGGCGCAAAATAACGTCAAAAAATGACGTAACTTCCGGCGACACGTATGACGCCGGAAACGGAAAAGAATTTTTGCGCCAAAAAAGTCTGCGCCAAGAATGACGCAATAAAATGAAGCATTTTCAGCCCCCGCGAGCCTAACAGCCCACAGGGAAAAAAGTCAAATTTTTGAGGTAAGAAAAATATGATAATTTAAAGCATTATCCCAAATATGAAACTGACTGTCTGAAAATAAGGAAAGTTGAACATTCTGAGTCAAGGCAAATAAATGTTTGAATACATATATTTAGAACTTTATAAATAAAGTGCCCAACCATAGCTTAGAGTGTCACAGAAAATAAGACTTACTTACCCCAGGACACTCATCTACATGTTTGTAGAAAGCCAAACCAGTACTGAAACGAGAATCAGTAGAGGTAATGGTAAATATAAGAGTATATCGTCGATCTGAAAAGGGAGGTAAGAGATGAATCTCTACGACCGATAACAGAGAACCTTATGAAATAGACCCCGTAGAAGGAGATCACTGCATTCAATAGGCAATACTCTCTTCACATCCCTCTGACATTCACTGCACGCTGAGAGGAAAACCGGGCTCCAACTTGCTGCGGAGCGCATATCAACGTAGAATCTAGCACAAACTTACTTCACCACCTCCCTTGGAGGCAAAGTTTGTAAAACTGATTTGTGGGTGTGGTGAGGGGTGTATTTATAGGCATTTTAAGGTTTGGGAAACTTTGCCCCTCCTGGTAGGAATGTATATCCCATACGTCACTAGCTCATGGACTCTTGTTAATTACATGAAAGAAAAAGAGGACAATCCCCTCTTAAAAAAGAAAAAAAGAAAAGAAAACATAAGTCAAAACATGATACGAAATAGATAGAAATAATACAACATTACATCTGTGAATTATTCCTTTTCAGCAGTTTGAGTTCCTTCTAATAACAGCTTGTTCTAAATGTAAACTGACAGAAAGGTAGACATTATGAAAAGAGCAATAATCAGCCGGCTAGCACGTAATACAGAACAAGCAGACAAAAATACAGAAATACATCTGGGGCCCCATTACATATGCGGCGTCGCCCGCAAAAGCTTGCGCCGATGGTTTTTACGCGATTTTGGTATTACATATACGGCTTTTTTCTGGCCGCACCATAAAAATAACTCTGGTATTGAGAGTCCACATAAAGGCTGCGTTAGGCTCCAAAAAAGGAGCGTAGAGCATTTTTAACGCAGCTTCAACTCTCAATACCAGAGTTGCTTACGCAAGCGGCCAGCCTCAAAAACGTGCTCGTGCACGATTCCCCCATAGGAAACAATGGGGCTGTTTGAGCTGAAAAAAAACCTAACACCTGCAAAAAAGCCGCGTTCAGCTCTTAACGCAGCCCCATTGTTTGCTATGGGGAAACACTTCCTACGTCTGCACCTAACACCCTAACATGTACCCCGAGTCTAAACACCCCTAACCTTACACTTATTAACCCCTAATCTGCCGTCCCCGCTATCGCTGACACCTGCATTTTATTTTTAACCCCTAATCTGCCACTCCGTAAACGGCCGCTACTTACATTATCCCTATGTACCCCTAATCTGCTGCCCCTAACACCGCCGACCCCTATATTATATTTATTAACCCCTAATCTGCCCCCCTCAACATCGCCTCCATCTGCCTACACTTATTAACCCCTAATCTGCCGACCGCAAAGCGCCGCCACCTACGTTATCCTTATGTACCCCTAATCTGCTGCCCCTAACACCGCCGACCCCTATATTATATTTATTAACCCCTAATCTGCCCCCCTCAATGTCGCCTCCACCTGCCTACACTTATTAACCCCTAATCTGCCGAGCGGACCTGAGCGCTACTATAATAAAGTTATTAACCCCTAATCCGCCTCACTAACCCTATAATAAATAGTATTAACCCCTAATCTGCCCTCCCTAACATCGCCGACACCTAACTTCAATTATTAACCCCTAATCTGCCGACCGGAGCTCACCGCTATTCTAATAAATGTATTAACCCCTAAAGCTAAGTCTAACCCTAACACTAACACCCCCCTAAGTTAAATATAATTTAAATCTAATGAAATTAATTAACTCTTATTAAATAAATTATTCCTATTTAAAGCTAAATACTTACCTGTAAAATAAATCCTAATATAGCTACAATATAAATTATAATTATATTATAGCTATTTTAGGATTAATATTTATTTTACAGGTAACTTTGCATTTATTTTAACCAGGTACAATAGCTATTAAATAGTTAAGAACTATTTAATAGCTAAAATAGTTAAAATAATTACAAATTTACCTGTAAAAGAAATCCTAACCTAAGTTACAATTAAACCTAACACTAGACTATCAATAAATTAATTAAATAAACTACCTACAATTAACCTAACACTACACTATCAATACATTAATTAAATACAATTGCTACAAATAAATACAATTAAATAAACTAGCTAAAGTACAAAAAATAAAAAAGAACTAAGTTACAAAAAATAAAAAAATATTTACAAACATAAGAAAAATATTACAACAATTTTAAACTAATTACACCTACTCTAAGCCCCCTAATAAAATAACAAAGCCCCCCAAAATAAAAAAATGCCCTACCCTATTCTAAATTACTAAAGTTCAAAGCTCTTTTACCTTACCAGCCCTGAACAGGGCCCTTTGCGGGGCATGCCCCAAGAAATACAGCTCTTTTGCCTGTAAAAAAAAACATACAATACCCCCCCCCCAACATTACAACCCACCACCCACATACCCCTAATCTAACCCAAACCCCCCTTAAATAAACCTAACACTAAGCCCCTGAAGATCATCCTACCTTGTCTTCACCTCACCGGGTATCACACCGATCAGTCCAGAAGAGCTCCTCCGATGTCCTGATCCAAGCCCAAGCGGGGGGCTGAAGAGGTCCATGATCCGGCTGAAGTCTTCATCCAAGCGGGGCAGAAGAGGTCTTCCATCCGATTGAAGTCTTCATCCAAGCGGCATCCATCCGGAGCGAAGCGGCAGCATCCTGAAGACCTCCAATCAGAATTAAGTTCAATCCTATTGGCTGATCCAATCAGCCAATCAGATTGAGCTTGCATTCTATTGGCTGATCGGAACAGCCAATAGAATGCGAGCTCAATCTGATTGTGACTGGTTTTGAACACTTGCAGTTAATGATGCTGTCATGTCTCTCTGTGCTACATTTGTGTAACCTCTCTTGGTTCCTGAAGAACCTCTCTTGGCCTCTTTGTATGCTCTCAGTGCTTGTTATGAGCTTCCTCTGGAGTGCAATGTATTCCTCGCCAAGGGGAGAATACAATGCATCCACAGGCTATTGAGCAACAGGGCTTCTAGTTGCTTGTGGGGCATGTTCAGCTGCATCTGCTTGTGCTTGTGGGGCATGTTCAGCTGCATCTGCTTGTGGGGCAGGTTCAGCTGCATCTACTGGTGCTTGTGGGGCAGAATCAGCTGCATCTACTAGTGCTTGAGGTGCAGCTGTAGTTTCGGATATATTACCATCTATAGATGGTGGAGCTCGTCCAATGGATGAGGATGGGGGAGGTCATCCCATGGATGAGGATGGTGGAGCTCGTCCCATGGATGAGGATGGTGGAACTTGTCCCATGGATGAGGATGGGGAGGTCTCTTGGCTGATTGATAGTCCCACTGATGACCAGTGTGTGACCACTCAGCCTCTCCAATTGGCACTTCTTGTGACATAGTCGGTGGGTAAAATCCATGACTGACATGAGATTGTGTTGTGGGGGGTTGTGGGGGGCTTCCTCCATGTGATGTCCCTAGTGTGGTTTCTTCCCTATCCTCTCCCTCCCCCCCCCCTTCCATCCCCATGTGCACCCTCTGTCCCTCTCCTGGATGTGCCTGCTCTCTGGGGCTCTCGGGCATCTTCCCTCCCATCATCCCGTCTGGTTCTCCCTCTTTGACAGTGCTCCATGAGATATCCAGTACCTTTGATATTCTTTTATATCCCTCTCCTGATTAGCACTTTTCAACAATTAGCCCTCTCAGTTTCTTTGAGGACAATGACTTTCCTAGTACAATCCAACCCCAAACATTCAATCAAATCCTACAGCATCAGCTATACAAAGTGAGTAGCAATAAAACATATATGTCTGCTATGTGTTCAAAGTACCATAGTTAATATAATTGATATTTATATTATATAGATGTTTGAGTATTGTATCCAGTGCCAGCTGCATATTTTCCCAGAGATAAATTTTGTATTACATTTCATGAAATGTAGCCCTGTGATATATATACATATCACAATCTGGATGTTTAACACATGGGAAATTCATGCAGAGGGAGTTGTCTGTTTGTTCTCCTTGAAAAGACACATGTCCAATCACAGGCAAGAAAAACTACATTATCTGCCGCTTGGTTTCACACCTGAATGGTATATAAGGGCATCCACAACACACTACCTTGTCCAACTCAACCATGGCATTTCTTTGGCTTGTTTCCTGCCTTGCCTTGTTCAGTGCAGCCTATGGTAAGTTTACATATATTATTTTACCCGTTAGGAAATATTTATTATACCCCACATGCATCTGCAATTATCACAATATTTTACTGAGTCTACAAAATAACCAAAAATGTTATACTTTTTCCTGGTTACAAGCATAGATTTGTAGTTGGTTAAATAAAATGGTGCATACTTAGGGTAGAACCTCTACTATACATTCACAATGATATCCAGTCCCAAAATGTCTCATGTGGACAAGAAATGCAACCAAACACAGTTTGGATTTTGTCAGTGACATGAAGCTATAGCTCTCTATACACAATGAGCCATAGCTAAGTGCCTAGTTTCCCTGTTACATTTAGAACAATAAATCTTAAAGAGTCAACTGTAGAAGAGGAATTAGTTTAGTACTGTTTATTAGTAAATACTTTCAAATGTCCCATCTAATATACACATGTTAAACAACACTGCCATAGTTGATAATATTCTATTACTATATTTATGTTAGAGTTACATATAGAAATGAAGGGAGGTTTCTTGGAGGCTGCAATTATGACAAGTTTAATGTCATCATGTATGGGAGCAATAATAATGATTCACGGAAATAACTACAGGTATATGCCTAACTATATTTTTACATGTGTTCTTCCAGGCTGTGGTGTTCCCAGAATTGCTCCTGTGGTGAGTGGATATGCCAGGATTGTGAATGGTGAGGCAGCCGTCCCAGGTTCCTGGCCTTGGCAAGTCTCCCTGCAGGTAATAATGAATGCCCTTTTTAATTTGTAATTATCAGTGAATCCCTGTTTTGATAGTGATCACATGGCATATATTAAAATGAGACCCCTAATGAGAATAAGGAAAGATACCACTTTAATTTGAGAGACAGAAGATTGATTGAGATCCACCAAAAACTCAAAATATCTGTACTTTAATGTAAGATCTGATATTTCAGTGTTAAGCAACCAAAATTTAAGGAGGAAATCTCATATCCTGCTATATGGTTGGGGGTACTGAGATGGTCTGTTTTAAAATCTGATCTACCTATCAGTAAAGCATATATGTATATACTTTTTACTGATGCCTGTGACCATGAGTAAAAATATTTACAGAAGGGACAAACATAATGTAATATCAGTGGCAAAGTGTACCACAGGAGTTGCTTGTACACATGAGCACATCATTTTAAATAAGGTGGCTCATAAGTATCAAAAGATTGATTCAAGTGGGTGATTATGCTTATGCCCCCTCTTAAAGTCTGTGAGTGCAGTCATGATTCCATTATTGAATGTTGAAGTATTAAGATTTATCAATACATGTTCTAGGGGAAGTGTTATTCTAAGATACACTGTTTTATTTTTTCTAATAGAAACTAAACAGCTTAATGACAAAGTAATTTTAGAGTTTTGCCACCATAGAACTGAAAATGATATGGTGTGTGATGTCTTACAGGACAGAACCGGATGGCACTACTGCGGTGGCTCTCTCATTAACAGCGGATGGGTAGTGACTGCTGCTCACTGTGGTGTGCTGTAAGTTTCAGCAATAGTTAATTGTGAATTAGTTATCACATCTAAGGATACAATGCAGTTGTGTGTGTGAGTTTGTATGTATGTGTGTGTACATGTATGTTTATATGTGTGTGACACTGTGTGTGTGTGTGTGTGTGTGTGAGTTTGTATGTATGTGTGTGTGTGAGTTTGTATTTACGTGTGTGTACATGTATGTTTATATGTGTGTGACACTGTGTGTGTGTGTGTGTAGGTGTGTGCGTGTGTGTGTTTATGTTTATATGTGTGTGCACGCGTGTGTGTGTATGCGTGTGCACACAAAACAGGATGCTTCAAGTTTTTTTTTTATCAATATAACTTTCCATTAGAAAGAGAATGCTTATTAAAAGGTGTCTAATAATTGGACAATAATAAAGAACACTATGTCATGGTGCCCTCTCACGTCTTGTGCCACTCCAACAGGTCAACTGACAAGGTAGTTTTGGGAGAACATGACAGAGGCTCAAGCGCTGAAGCCATCCAGTCTCTGGCTGTATCAAAGGTAAGCTATTATTTAATATGGTTAAAAAGGGGGTGGGTCTTACAAAACATAGCTAGAAATAGATTGTAGAGAATGAGGTTTCCACCTGTGCACATGCACCCTTAAGAGTTAGCTTTGTGGCCATCCTTGTGCTCAATATATTTAAATATGGTATTAAAATATAAAAAGTATTAGAATACTAAATATATCACTTAAAGGGATTGTAAAGTCAAAATTAAATGTTGATGATTCCTATAGAGCATGCAATTAAAAAAAAATTCTGTTTACTTCTGTCACCAAACCGATGGTAGGCCGATAGGAGCTTAGGAGTGTGCACTATATGACAGCAGTGTATGTAACAATGTATAACATTACTATAAACAATGTTGAAACTGCTACCAGAAGGCTAAGACACATGCACACTCCTGAGCTCACTTAGGATTACTCTTCAACAAATGATAAAGAGAACTAAGCAAAATTGATCATAGGAGTTAACTTGTTTAAAATTTCATGTTCTATCCAATCCATTTATTTTTTATTTTGCATCTGCTGCCTTTTAATATTGCAGATGGTAATAAAGAGCTTTGGATCCTTTACTTTATTGTAGGGTCTATAGTTTGGGTTGATGCTCTTGTCCTCATACTGACTCCAGGTGATCGTGAGGGTGATAAGTGATTTTATTATTCTATATTATATCTTATGCACTGAAAGTAGATCCGCATTTCAGCATCTTAAAATAGACAAGCAGCTGTTTTGTGCAGTGTATTTGACTATAGACCCCATATACATGCATGGTTCCCAAGAACAGGAGATGTCCGCCCACATTCATGGGGAGAATCATATAATCAAGTACTGGAATTTATAATAGCACAGATGATTTTTATTATGAAATCGCAGTTAGAGCCAACATAAAATACAATTGTATAATATAAAATACAATAATAAATTAAACACTGCGCAGTGCAGGGTTACTTTACAAAATGACAGAGAAAAGAATCACAGGGCGACATTTAACTTTCTCTTAATGCATCTTAAATTTTCTCTTTTTAATTTAATAATTTTCTTCTTACAGGTCTTTACTCACCCCCAATGGAACTCCAACACAATCACCAATGATATCTCCCTTGTTAAACTCGCTACCCCTGCTGTTTTTGGTAACACTGTATCCCCAGTTTGCCTGGCCAACATTGGAGAAGATTATGCTGGCGGACGTCTGTGCGTGACCAGTGGATGGGGAAAGACCAGATACAATGGTGAGAGAGCACTGCTAGGTAGACACCTCATTTACATACACATACTGTAGAGCCACAGACTGCTACATACGAGATACATACATGTTTATGTGTGGCATTTAATGCTGCTTAAACAGATGTTCCTAGGTACAAAGCCTGACCTGATACTGGTTCTTCTGATAAACGTTATGACCAATAAACACTAAAAATCAAGGCTGGACAAATTAAAAAATCCACCTGTGTGCTATTGGGTATAATAGTATTAAAACAAATAACACATCAGTTCTTCCTTATAAGATCTACATGACATCATCTATCTCCCAAGAAAATTCTATCTAGGCCAGTGTAGGAAAATGTGTGTTTAAAGCTGAGTGTTATAGTAACGCTGACCCATCTCTGTCCATACAGCCTTCACAACCCCAAACATTCTGCAGCAGACCGCTCTGCCCCTGCTGACCAACACTCAGTGCAAGAGCTACTGGGGCAACAATATCACTGATGTTATGATCTGCGCTGGTGCTGCCGGTGCCTCATCCTGCATGGTTTGTATCTATTACAATAAATTGTCTTTCTGCTTCACTAACTTTTTACACATTTTTATATTTACATCTTCAAATTACATTTGGAACCTTAGAAACAGAGTGCAACCCTAGCTCTGGTTTACCTGGCTTCTTATGGCTTTCGAAAATACTACAGGAAACCTATCTATCTATCTATTTGTCTGTCTGTCTGTCTTTATATCTGTCATGTGAGAGTAATAATAAATTGTATCAATTTTGAATCTTCTCATTTGATCTCTTCCCCTACAGGGTGACTCTGGTGGACCCCTTGTGTGCCAGGACAATGGTGCTTGGACTCTAGTTGGTATTGTCTCCTGGGGAAGCAGCACCTGCTCTACATCTACCCCAGCTGTCTACGCCCGTGTAACTGTCCTCCGTTCTTGGGTGGACCAGACCCTTGCCGCCAACTAAATAGTTTACATTACATAAATGACATTTAAATAAAACACCATCTCCTTTTCATGAAATCTGTATCAAGTCATTCTTTGTGAGATTTATGGGGGAGGGGGGAATAACCCAAATGTGTAATGTAGCATTTTATTGGATGTAGACAATACTAGGAAGTATCAACTCCAATCATAAAAACAGTTCTGTTTAATTTTATAATTGTCCATATAATGTATCTGTCTCCACAAAATATCCTCTGATAATGGGGTTAAAGGGACATGAAACCCATTTTTTTTCCCTTCATTATTTAGAAAGAGCATGCATTTTTAAACAGCCTTCTAATTTACTTCTATTATCTAATTTGCTTCATTCTCCTTATATCCTTTGTGGAAAAGCGTATCTAGATTGGCTCAGTAGCTGCTGATTTATGGCTGCAAGTAGTTGCCTCGTATGATTGGCACCCCATGTGCATTGCTATTTCTGCAACAAAGGATATCTTAAGAATGAAGCAAATTAGATAATAGAAGTAAATTAAAATGTTGTTTAAAATTGTATTTTCTACCTGAATCATGAAAGAAAAAAATTGGTGTTTAGTGTCCCTTTATTAAAGCATTAATAAGTAACAAATGGAAAACAAAAAAAAACAAAAACAAACTTCTTTTGTTTTTCTTCATTCTTTTTATTAAGTTTCCAAGTTTTATAATGTCCAATAATCCAAGGGGGGAGAAAAAAAAAAGAGGACAATCCCCTCTTAAAAAAGAAAAGAAAACACATCTGTGAATTATTCCTTTTCAGCAGTATCGAGTTCCTTCTAATAACAGCTTGTTCTAAATGTAAACTGACAGAAAGGTAGACATTATGAAAAGAGCAAGAATCAGCCGGCTAGCACGTAACAAGCAGACAAAAATACAGCAATACATCTAGTAGTGATTTCATTACAACGGTACAAACAATCATGTCAGCTCATTCCTTAGATAGACTAACCTTAATAGTATAGTGTTCCCAACTTATTCTGAGCCAGAACAAAGACCAAAGGAACCGGGGAGAAAAAAATAAATAAAAAAAAATTAAGAGAAGAAAAGAAAGGTAAACCACATAGATCAATGAAAATAAAATTAGTTTACCAATTTCCCAAAAGAACTATCTCCGAGTACATAAAAGGGTATATTAAATAGTCTATTTCTCCTGGAAAAATTTTAATACATTCAGACCATTTTTTAAAGAAACTAGTTATTTCATGTTCAGAACTTAAGTTGATATCCATTTGCTCAATTATACATTGTTTTTTCAGATAGTTTTTAATTTCTGCTATACCAGGAATAGATTAATCCTGCCACTTACTACAAATTAAGTTTCTCTTTGCTAAAAATGTCATGTTCGTGATCTTTTTATGTTCAGGAGTTGGGGTTTCCTCCATAAGGAAAACAACCTCGGCCAGGGAGAGAGAGACAATACTGATCTTTAAAGTGTTAATAAGCCAATATTCAATATTAAACCACAGCTGCTTTAACCTCGGACATGTCCAAAGCATGTGAATTAAATATGCAGCAGGTATACGCACATTTTGGACATTTATTAAAATTAGGATTATGCCAGTTAAACCCTTTCTGCGGCGTGTAATAAAATCTATATAACAACTTTATGTGAGATTCTCTCCAGCTTGAAGATAAGGTAGTTTGCCTTACTAAGACAATAGAACGTTTCACAAGTTCTAAACCTAGTATATCCCTTCCGATTATCAAATTGTTCCACTTTTGTGCTATGTCAGTCAAATTTGAGTCACCGGCCTGACCAACTACAAGATCATACCAAATTGAAATAGAGAACAGGTAATTTCTAGCAAGAATGGACCAGCTATCTAATTTACCCCATGTCCAAGTCCATCCATATTTCTTAGTAAGTTCAAAAACATAATGTCTGACTTGGAGTTAGGCAAAACAGTCTGGGTGTCTTGAGCTATAAACTGGTTAAGAAAAGAGAGACCTTATGCCAGGTGTGAAAAACTTGCAACTGTGTGCCTCCCTGAAACTCAGGATTACCCCAAATTATCTGAAATTTGGGAATACTAAGATTAATGTCTAAGTTTGACCCCAGCTTTTTCCAGGCATGATTTACTGTGTAGAGAGAGCTAAGAAGTTTCACTTGTTTTGGGATTGTGATAACTGGGCAATGGATAAGAGCCACTGGATGATAAGGATAGAGCATATTTATCTCAAGACTATTATTAGTAAAGTAATCTTTGCTCAGAATCCAATCTATCACAATACATGATAGACTTCCCCTTTCCTCTCTCTGGCCACCATCTACTAACTTTTTCTCTTACTCTACCCTGCTACATCTTTGCAAGCCCCCAAGAAACTGCTACCTTACCGAAGTTTAAATGACTTGGATCTCACAAACTTTTCCACTCAACTGAATCCTCTGCTCTCTGACATTTCAACCCTCTCTTGCCTAAACCTCATTGCTTTATAGTATAATTTGGCACTAAAATCAACAATTGACAAAGCTGCACCCTCCACGGTTCATCGTACATCAATCACTCAACGGCAAACATGGCCCACCAAACAAACCAGATATCTTCAGGAATGTTCATGGGCTGCTGAACGGCATTGGAGGAAATCACGCACCTGTGCTGATTTCTGTCATTTTAAATTCATCCTTAAATACAACTCTGCGCTCAGCCTGGCCAAACAAGTCAATTTTTCCTCCCTTGTGTCATGTCATGCATCCAACCCCAGAAAGCTGTTCTCAACCTTTAACTCCCTTCTACATCCGCCTGCACCCCCGCCCACTATCAACCTCACTGCTCAGATTATTCTGATCACTTCAAAAATAAAATTGACACCATTAGAAAAGATATCTGCACCTCACATCCTTCAAACACAGCAATCCTACCCACCCCTTCTATTAACAAAACTCTATGCTACTTCCCTCCTGTAACAGAGGAAGAAGTCTCTGTACTCCTATCCTTGACTCATCTCACAACCTGCCCACTTGACCCTATTCCTTCACAACTTCTTCCCTCTCTCTCTCTGCTTCACTAACCCCTACCCTATCTCAACTCTTTAACCAATCTGTCACTGCTGGCACATTTCTGGATACATTCAAGCATGTGTCAATCATACCAATCCTAAAAATGCCCTCGCTTGACCCCTCCACGCATCCTAACTATCAACCGGTCTCCTTACTTCCCTTTGCTTCAAAATTATTGGAAGGACTGGTCTATAATTGGCTAACTCAATTTCTCACAACTAACTCCTTACCTGATCCTCTACAATCTGGTTTATGCCCTAAACACTCAATAGAAACTGCTCTTGCTAAAGTAACATATGACCTGTTATCAGCTATAGCAAAAGGCCAATACTCCTTACTAATTCTTCTTGATCTATCCGCTGCTTTTGACACAGTCGACCATCCTCTCCTCCTAAAAATACTACATTCATTTGGCATCCGAGACACAGCTCTCTCCTGGTTTACCTCATATCTCTCAAACCGCTCTTTTTCAGTTTCATTTAACAACATATCTTGTGATCCTATGCCACTCTCAGTTGGAGTACTGCAAGGCTCTGTCTTGGGCCCCTTGCTTTTCTCTCTCTATACATCCGCTCCAGGAAAACTTATAGCCTCCTTTGAATTACAGTACCACTTATATGCTGATGATACCCAAATCTATCTTTCCTCTCCTGATATCTCTCCCTCTTTACTCAACCAGATTTACAACTGTCTCTCAGAAATGTACCCTTGGATATCTTCACACTACCTCCAACTCAATATGTCCAAAACTAAGCTGCTTCTTATTCCCCCCTCTTCGAGGCATCCAACACCTAACATTTGTCTGACGGTTGGAGACTCTATTCTCAACATCTCACCCCAGGTCCACTGTCTTGGGGTCACACTAGACTCAAAGCTCACATTCAACCCACATATACAAGCTCAACAAACTACAAAAATACTTATTCATTCCCTCATTTTGTCACGCATTGATTATTGCAATCTACTCCTGAATGGCCTTCCAAAACACCTCCTCTCCTCCCTCCAATCTATTATGAATGCTTCTGCTAGACTCATCCACCTAATTCGCTGATCTACATCAGCTGCTCTGCCATTCTCTACACTGGCTCCCCATACACTGCAGAATACAATTTAAAGTATTAACCCTAACTTACAAAGCATTAAACTAGCTTCCAACTATATTTCCTCTCTCATAGTGAAATATTCATTTTCGATCAACCTCTGACCTACGTCTCTCCACTCATGTTATCTCTACGTCCCACTCCCGCCTCCAAGACTTTGCACGTGTTGCTCCTGTCCTCTGGAACTCTACCCCGCTCCATAAGACTGTCTTCAACCTTTTATAGCTTCAGACGCTCCTTGAAAACCCACCTATTCAGAGAGGCATACCATCTCTCCTCCATTCCTCATCCGAACCAAACTAATACATGAACTGCCTCACTGCTGCAACTACAACCAATGTAACAAGCTACCTAAACCTTATGTCTCTGCACCCTAAACCTGTAGACTGTGAGCTCTCTTCCTCCTGTACTTGATTTGTTTAGTTTTGTTATGTTTTGTATTTTATCAAAAATCTTTGTCATTGTATACCCCTATCATTGTACCCGGCGCTACGGAATTTGGCGGCGCTATACAAATAAATGATAATAATAATGTGTGATAGGAAGACCAAGCTATACTTACTAAGATCTGGGAGGGATAAAAAAAGTTTATTAATAGAAATTCGTGGTCTTTTACTTCTCCAGATAAAATATCGCAAGGCTATGTTTAGACTCCTCAAATCTCTACTCTTTAGCAAGACTGAAACATTCTGTAAAGTATATAAAATTTTTGGTAGCAAGACCATTTTAAACAGGGCTATACGACCTGACAGAGAATATTTTGCCAGTTTTTCATATAGTCCTTTATTTTAATAAGATATGGGAAATATTGAGTCTATACCAGTATTGAGGTTTTAGGGAAATATTAATTCCAAGATATTTAGAAGTATTAATCTTATATCCAGAAAAGGATCCAAAGATATTTATGAGTGATAACAATTTTGAAATATTAAATATAGTATTTGAAGTGTACACAAGAACATCGTCAGCGTATAAGGCTATAATAATAAATAATAATAAAGGCCCCAACCTTTATTTAATCTATTTGCTGTCTTATCTTAATGGCTAATGGTTGAATATTGAGGTTAAATAGAAGAGAAGAGAGCGGGTATCCCTGACGGGTGCCTCTTTGAATATAGATTAGGAGAGATTCTATATAATTAACGCTTAACCTAGTTGAAGAGTTTCCGTATAAGTTTTTAATAAATACGAGAAAGCTATCTTTAAAACCAAAGCAAGGGAGCGTGTCTAACAGATGTTGGTAGTGTACGGAGTCAAATGGTTTTTCAGCGTCAATTACGATAATTGCAGAATCTGAATATTCTTGCCCAACCTCTACTTGAAAATTATAAAAATGGTCTAAAACCAGAAAGACCTCTCTGATTTTAGTTGCTGAATTGCGTTTAGACAAAAATCCCGCTTGGGGGGATATTTATCAAGCTGTCAACTATGTTGCATTCGCCGGCATCAATACGATCTCCATATTTATTTTAAAAAACGTCAAAAACATGCGCACCAGGGGGCGGAGCCTATGCTTGGAGCGGCAGGACGTGTTTTGGAGGAGCTCCTGCATGTATTCTATAAACTTTGCTTTCTATTTGCAACTAAGAAGAGCTATTCTACCAAAGATTGTTTTTTTCAGGAAGCTAAGATCCCTTACCTAATATATTTGAGGTACAGGAGCGATCAACTGACCTATGTTATCCAAGTGAGCTGTACACACTGCTTGTGAATAGCGTGGCTAGGGCTGCCGCATATATTTCCCCTTCAGGCCCCTGGGTCTAAAAGTACACAGATACGATTACTCTTACAATCCATTCGATACCAGCATTACTGAAGTATACATAAAGCCACCATTGTTATACAAGATAGACAACGGGAGAATTCAGCCGTTTTCACCAGAGTGTACCTACTAAAGATGGCGCCTGGTACTGAAAGGATACTTACAGCCGTGACAAGGCTGCTAAACGATCACCACAAGAAACTACAACAGACTTGGGCCACTGAGTGTAACAACCTCCGTGTGCTAGTTAGACAGGTAGGACACCACCATCTGACACCAAGAGTCTCAAAGAGCCTATCTTAAGCTTACCGAACCCACTACCTCAAGCCCAGGAGGCGGTGAGCCCATCTGACAGAGACCCTCTGGCAGTGGATGAATGCCCAGAAGATGTCCCGGGCACAAGTGCGAGACAATTACAGGTCTCCTGGCTCCAGCGAACCGTGGCTGGGACATTGAGTGCAGCAGGTGCCGCTGTTACCACAAGTTTAGAGATGGCCCATTACTCGCAACTCATGAGTGATTCTGGTGAGATGTGCCGGGAGCGGTGCGGCCTGGGAGTTGCAGCTGGGGAAAGGTGGAAGTCTGGAAAGTGGTCTGCTTACCAAGAGATGAGCACCACTGGAGAGGTGTGTGTCACGGCGGTGAAATCTTCTGTTGCGCACCATAGCCTCCCTTTGGAAAGAACGCGGCTGAGAGATAGAGCAGCAGAATGGGACACCTCTCAGAGACCTTTGTGCCAATCCTTTGTTCATGTGGACACACTTCATTTTTGCCGACCTTTTGACCCTGGGGGCTCTCAAGAGGGAAAGCGTAACATACCGGCTATAGGGTGAAGCTTACTTAGAGAAACTGGGACAGTTTATTTGGTTTGACTTTTTCTTTTGCTGGCCACTAGTTATAAGAGCTGGCTTATGTTTCAACCCCATTGTCAAGCTAATTCCTCTTTCAAGTTTAGATATAGCTTAAATAGTTTTGATATATATAAGTTCCCCCTACATGAATAATGCTGCAACCTTGTGGGTTCTACCAATCTTCATGGAACAACGTGTGCCTATGTTCTGGTGGCGCAGTTAGAACCTAGTATTATACAATATGAGGTTGATAGAAAGTGCCTCTATGTTTGTATATAATACTAATAGCTTTTACTATCTGCAGCAGCCTGACTAGTATATTCCTATTGGATATCCACAATTCAGATATTTGGGATTTTACTGTAACTCATATGTTTGCTTGTTATGCAATGTCTGGGTCCACTTATATGCTTCAATACCCCTAATAATCACATATACCAAACTCCTACGCAATAGGTATTTTGCTAAGCCTGTAGCTATTTATATAACTGATATGTAATGATTAATGGTGTACTCCTGATGTAAGGTTTATACTATATTGGGGAATATATTTCTTTACTGTTTGTTGGTTATGCACAATGAGTCATGTTGTATTTTAGTGTGTTAATGTACTAACAGCTGTTTAGTCTCATGCAATGCAATATTTTTTAGATTACTGTACAAAATATGTTAAGAACCCCCCTATTCTATTTGCAGATATAGCTGTCACCCACATTACGTTTAGAACGTTCAACCTACATACTATTTAATTCCTAATATCCTATTTTATGATAATTGCTTCTATGTACTCAGCGTTATGCGATATGATAGATTATGCTCTCTTTGGTTAATGTGTAGTGTGATAGAGAAATATTAGGGTGAGATACACACCAGAGTGTATTCACACCCTTAGGGGGCGCCTCCTGTAACTAATCACATATAACATATGTAAAATATTCACAAAACATATAAGAATATATCTAATATATTGCCTACAGAAATTATATAAATAACAAGTGTGGAGAAAAAAGTACCACAAAAACAAATGTCCAATCAATGGTAAGAGAGTGAAGTCCCAATCAGTGCTGTGTCAAAAGAAAATCCAGTAGGCAGCTCTCGGTCTTAGGATGGTCTTCCTGGTAGAGGGGTAACTGAAAATAGAGAGAACACAGAGGCGCCAAACATGGCCTAGTACAGCCAAAAACAAAAATATAAAATCCACACCTGTGACAAATGAATACTCACAAACGAGCTGCACCCTTTGGTGCTAGTGGAGCAGACTGGAGCCTCTCAGTGGTCCAGCTCACTGGTACACTTCAGGGGTCAAGCGTGGTCCTGGGTAATGGTTGTTAGCAGATTCCTAGATGGACACAAAATGTGCAAACCATAGTCAAGTACCGTTTGATCAACACAATGGTGAAATAAGCTATCCTACTTACAGAATCCAAAGCACCTGTGGGTGCATAAACAGCAAACTGGAACCAAACAGTCGCCCAGTAGACTGAATCCTCCAGGAAGATATAGGAATTCGCTCAGGTGCCAATAATCATGTTAGCAAAATATAAAGGATATAAAATACTTCATAGAAGAAAGCAAGTGTATGTCTAAAAAATCTCTTTATTAAAAATGCGACGCGTTTCTCAGCTATAACGAGCTGTTTCCTCAGGCTAAAAATATTTGTAAAACACATTCAGAATACACTTGCTTTATACCAAATCTAAAACTCCTCTAGAGCCAATCAGGTTGCTCCAACCTTAATGGTCATCATGTATTAACACCTGTCTGTAGGGAGGTTGAGATGGCAACCAACAGTCTAAACAAAGTTCAGCACAATAGTAAGAAAGCCTCAGCAAATCACAGTTGTGACAGAATAGTAGTCTTTATACATATCAGTATGAACAATGTAATATAAATCAAATAATCATTGTATAGCATTTGGACATATACATAATAAATCTGATGTGGTGAGCTCTTTGCCTCTAAAAATTATGCAAACGAGAGAACATGAGCAAATGCAAACAATGAGATTCAGACCCTGTACATAATGTGATTTTTCTGCATACAATATGCTCGATATACATATCTTAGTAAATCTTTATAAGATAAATCCTGCCTAACCATGTCCTAAAATATAAAAAAAAAAATATATATATATATAAATAAAAAATTATATATAAGTAAATATATATAAAGAAACAAAATATAATACATAAAACCATATCATGGTAGCATACTCAATATTATCTACCCTAGTGGTGATATCTTATTACAAGCCCTAATATATTCGTTGGTAACAATGTGTGATAAATAAGTTAGTAAATACTAGTAAATGACTGATAAATATCAAAATAAATAATATTGTGAACAGTCTGCAACCAAGTATCGAGCATATGATTGTCTAAATGCTCGATTACTACTACCTGATGTCACAAAGTGTCCAGAAGATCAGTGAAGGTATAGAGTGGTAGGCGTTATCATTGAAAGACCCTGGTTCGGGTACATATTTGGAACCTGCTCCGTGTATGACCCTTAGAAATCAGCGTATTAAGCACTGATCTGCTTGTTTTTCAGTGTGTAGTTGAAGTTAATAATCGTGCGCGGTGCTGCCCCGACACTGGGCGTGGGCTGTTTGAGTTACATAAATTTGTGGATCGGTGATTGGATAAAAACTTAGTAGGAAGGGCTAGCCTACTCGCGTTATGACACTATGTGTCATGTGTGCTCGGCACTAGCCTATCAAATAAACAGTCTTATAAACAATGCTGTTTAGCCTACAATTTATCGTCAGTCTGCACTTGTAGTCCATTCATTTGATAGTGTCTCCGGGTGATAAAGTGAATAATCTTAATCAACCATTGTGAATGGGGGTAAAGTCATAATGTTAATATTAAACCAATTGGACGGTGTAAATAATCTGAACACATATTGAGTTTGTATGTATTACAGTAGTTAGCTAGAAATATTAATGTGCAGTATGAGTTTATGATAATCGACATCTACCTCATACTTATTTGATGGTAAAATGTATGTGGTGTATATTAGATCGACCTCAGTGCATAATGTGGTGGGTGTATAGAAGGAAAATAATGAAAAAAGGGGGGTTTTTTTAAGCTATGGCGTGCATGTGTGAAGAGAGATCAATTGTAATAAGCACCGATAGTGAATAATACCGGTGTGCAATAGTTCCCGTTTGGTAGTGGTATGGTCTGACTAATGTGCAAAGGATATTCTATCAAGCTATAATAAATGTGAATATCTCTATGGGCCCAATTGAACGTGCTCTCTATGAGGTTGGAATAAAATAATAATGATATAATATATATATTTAAAAGTGATTGAAATTACGGGAACTATATAAGACAACTAAACTAGAAAGAATAAAAGGTGCCATTTGTGTTACATAATAGAGATCTGTATGTGTATATATATGTTAGACTTTGTAAGTGAATTAATTGAAAGTGAGACAACTCACTTAAACTTAGTGAGGCCATCTCATAGTCTAGGAGCTTTTTGATCTTAACGTCAAATAAAATAGGTACAGCATATATATGCTTGCTAGTTGATTATATAACAATCCTGGAGGCCATATATACAGTTGAACAATCTAAGCTAACAGAACCTATACCCACTGACTAAAATCTTATTAAAAAAAGAAATTTAAATCTTAAGGATTAAATCCTAAAGCTCACAAAAGAGATGAGGCAAGTATTAATGGGGATTAGAGCCAGGGCTTTTCCTATACCCAATGTAGTAGGACAGATACCTAGAGTGATTTCTGAATAATACAAAATGCAAAACTTGTTAGAGGGTCCTGGGGCTGGATGCTGTTACTAAATCAAAAAGAAGCCATATCTAGATTTTCATTCAAACCGAATGGCTGTAGTGTGACAAATTTTTTGATCCAAAAGGATTCTCTTCTCCTAAGGGTTATGAAAGCATCCTTATTTGATCTAGATATCATCTCTATCGGTGTTATCCTAATGGGGTCTTTTTGAGTCTTGTGAAAATTCAGACAGTGTCTTGAGACACTGTGAGATTTGGATAATTTTTTGATGTTATATGAGTGTTCGCCCCATCGTTTTTTGACTCTGCGGCAGGTGCGGCCCACATATTGCACCCCACATTTGCAATTAAGCAAATATATTACAAAAGATGTTTCACAAGTCATGTGATTCTGGATCACAAAGGATGATCCAGAAAGATGTAAACGAGGAAACTCTGTGAGTAATATAGCAACACATACCACAGCGTTTTCTGAAACATTTGGAGACCAGAGACTTCTGCTTGTTACTGCCAAACCCAATGCATGGGGAAACTTTATGGCTGGTCGATTTATCCCTCACTATCTTGCTCGGTGCTAAGGCCGTTTTAAGAGTTGGTGCTCTCCTGTATACTACTTTGGGTTTATCACCCAAAAGTTGTTTGAGAGTTGGATCATTGGTAAGGATCAACTAGTGTTTATTGAGAATTTTGTTTACTGCAAGATGGTTAGAGTTATATCTGGTAATAAAAAGAGGAGGATTAGTATCCTTGAAAGCAGTTTGATTTTTAACTTTCTTATTAAAGTAGCTCGATCTATCTTCATTTCTTTTTTTTTTATATATTTATTTTTCAATTTTCCAGCATTTTCCAACAAACTTAGTACATACATGAAACTTAGTATTCCAATTGTATAGAAGAGCGATGTAAATCTATAAGTCATACTCGACATAGTACTTCTCATGTAAATAACCATATTGCAAACTAAACCCGCCACATGCTCAGATACTCTCCCTTCTCCTTTTAGAACAAATTACAGAACATTATTTGCCTTATCAAACAGGGTTGATTCCTTATGGCGAAACCAAAAAACAAAAACAATAACACTAAAGAAAAAGGGGAAAAAAAAGAAAAGAAAAAAAGAAAAAAAAAAGCACAAAAATCACCGGGATATAACTAGGAAAGGAGGTCTCCTCTGGCCTCACCGCCCCCCCCTCACTGTCACCAGCCACCTCCCCGAGCCAGTCCCCCGGGAAATGACCCGCAAGTATTTGTAATTGGAAATATGGAGTGTTCCTAAATGGTTTGACTAGCATTATTTGTATCGGAAGTGGACATGATAAAATAAATAACTTCCAGTGTCTAAAAAACACTGCAAGACAATCATCAGTTATATTTTGTAAGTTATACTGTTCTGAAATAACTTGCGTGATTAATGCTTTTTTTAACTCTTGCAGTGTGGGAGCGGTTTTGGCCTTCCAGGATCTTAATATTAAAATGCGACCCAACAATATAATTATATTAATTAATTTAGTTCCTTGCTGAGCGTTTTGTACCAGAAAGAATATCTCCAACGGTTGAATCACATAGTCTATCCTAAGAGTTACTTTCATCCAATAGAAAGTTTTTGCCCAAAACTGAGCAATCTTTGGACAGGACCAAAAACAATGAAATAGATCCGCGCTGGAGGCACTACACCGCGTACATAGATTTCCAGTCTTATACCATCTAGATAATCTATCTGGTGTTAAATACGTCATTAACGATAGTTTGATCTGTGATTCCCTCCATGAGGTTAAGATCCAGCTTTTCTGTATTGCTTTAAAGGCGTTTGTTACCACTGAGCCTTCTATCTCTGGAAATATTTTACTTATATTTTTAGCCGGGTTCCTCTTAACCATAAACCCCGCCTGATTCTCATGGATTAATAACCCCAAATGCGGACTCAATCTCTTTGCCAAAATCGATACCAATAGTTTATAGTCCGTATTTAATACAGAGATGGGTCTATAGGACTCCGGAAGTTCTGGGTCTTTATTTTTTTTGGGAATCAAGGATACAACCGCTGCAGCAAAATATGGAGAACACTTACTATTCTTGACAAAGTAAAGGTTAAATAACTCTGCCAATGCGGATACTATCTGTGGTTGGAGAATCCTATAAAATTCTATAGGTAGACAATCTGGTCCAGCTGCTTTATTGGCTTTAGCAGCCTTAATAGCCGCACTAATTTCCTCTTCTGTGATCGGTTTATTGATTTCTGCCAATGTTTCAGTTGTAATTTTTGGCGTCTTAATTTTGTCCCAGAAAGCTTTCCTACTGTCTATCTCATGTTCTTCAGCTTTATATAGTTTGGTAAAATAATCAAAGAATACTTTAACAATCTCTGCATTATTAGTTACTCTTCTGAGATTACTCCTGATAGCCGTAATATTATTCCTATTAGCAGCCTTAGTTAGTCTTGCCAGGAATTTAGCAGATCTCCCAGCAAACCCATCATAAATGATCTTCTGTCTTTGTATCTCTAGCGCAGATTTTTGATTGATGTGTGTATCATAGGCCAATTTGGCATCTATATATTTCTGCCAATTGACAGAAGAGCGTCCTTCTAGATATACTCTGTATGTGTTCTTGACCCGGTTAGATAGTTGTAATTCCAATTGCTTAGCTTTTTTTTTCCGCTTACACATATAATGCTTGATTTCCCCACGTAGGACAGCTTTGGCTGCTTCCCAGAAGTATTCAGGTTTATCTACATATGCACTATTAAATCTATAGTATTCTTCCCACTGATTACAAAGCCAATTATGGAAATGCTCATCATTAACCAAGTATTTAGGGAAAAAAATAGACTGGTTAACACTCCTATCTAAGCTAGGTGAGTTTAAAGTCAAGGAAATCACTGCGTGATCAGAGATTACAATATCCCCTATCTCCGTCGTCCAGTTACGGCCACTCAAAGACACTGGGATCAAGATAAAATCTATCCGAGAAAGAGATTGATGACCCTTTGATAGACACGTAAAAGCTTTCAGATCTGGATGCTGCAGACGCCAAATGTCTATCAAACCTAATTGCGCACAAACTTTCTGCAAAATATCGGTTTTCCTCTCACGCGAACATCTGGGGGCTTTACTATCTCTGTCTAAAATCGCATCGGCTATCAAATTGAAATCCCCAGCTAATATTAGATTCTGTCCTGTATATTTATGTAAATATTGTATCATCCTGTCCCAAAACTCTCTATCAACTACGTTGGGCCCGTAAATATTACACAAAACATAACGAGTTTTATTATGCGTCAATTCTACAATTAGAAACCGACCTTCTTGGTCTACATGCGTAGATTCTATTTTATATTCCAGTGTCTTGTTAAAGAGAATTGCCACACCTCTCTTGCGATCATTGTAAGGTGCCGCTATAACTTCTCCGACCCATTTGGAGCGCAATTTCGGGACCTCAGCAACTTTTAGGTGTAGCTCTTGTAAAAAAGCAATATCAGCTTTCTGATTTGCTAAATGCTTAATTATTGTTTTTCTCTTTATTGGGGACGTTATTCCCCCAACATTCCAAGATGTTAACCTAAGAGGAGCCATTCACACATCTTATAAAGGACCACCACCAATGCCCAGTCGACACACAGAGAGGTGATAAGGGACGTGATGGGTGCCAGAGGCCAGAGGGACATATGACGCCAGCATAAAAGGAGCCAGCGCAGAGCAAAGGGAAAAAAAAAAAAAAAAAAAGGGCATCAGGAGGGGGGGAAAATGTATTATCTACTTCATCAAATAAAAACATTACATCCTCCTGTGGAAAAAACCACAATAAATATATACAAATAAAACAAGCGGATATACTGCTGAAAAAAATCAATGTAGCTCTTAGTAACATGATCTATGCTATTACAAGCTTATCAAATGCCCAACTCTTTACATAAGGATCTAGCCTCATCGCTGTTGTTCAATGTATAGGCGGTATCCGCCTTACTCACTAACAATTTTGCTGGGTATACCAAACGCACATTGTATTCTGCTTTCAAGAATCTGTCAAAGAAGGGGGAATTTCTCTTCTTTTAGCTGAAGTCTCAGCCGAAAAGTCCTGAAAAATCATTATTTTATGTGAATGAATATTTAAGACACATAGGCCTAGATTTAGAGTTCGGCGGTAGCCGTCAAAACCAGCGTTAGAGGCTCCTAACGCTGGTTTTGGCCGCCCGCTGGTATTTGGAGTCAGTGATTAAAGGGTCTAACGCTCACTTTACAGCCGCGACTTTTCCATACCGCAGATCCCCCTACGCCATTTGCGTAGCCTATCTTTTCAATGGGATCTTTCTAACGCTGGTATTTAGAGTCGTTTCTGCAGTGAGCGTTAGAGCTCTAACGACAAGATTCCAGCCGCCTGAAAAAAGCAGGAGTTAAGAGCTTTCTGGCTAACGCCGGTTCATAAAGCTCTTAACTACTGTACCCTAAACTACACTAACACCCATAAACTACCTATGTACCCCTAAACCGAGGTCCCCCCACATCGCCGCCACTCGATTAAAATTTTTAACCCCTAATCTGCCGACCGCCACCTACGTTATCCTTATGTACCCCTAATCTGCTGCCCCTAACCCCGCCGACCCCTATATTATATTTATTAACCCCTAACTTGCCCCACACAACGTCGCCGCAAGCTACTTAAAATAATTAACCCCTAATCTTCCGACCGCAAATCGCCGCCACCTACGTTATCCCTATGTACCCCTAATCTTCTGCCCCTAACATCGCCGACCCCTATGTTATATTTATTAACCCCTAATCTGCCCCCCACAACGTCGCCGACACCTACCTACACTTATTAACCCCTAATCTGCCGAGCGGACCTGAGCGCTACTATAATAAAGTTATTAACCCCTAATCCACCTCACTAACCCTATCATAAATAGTATTAACCCCTAATCTGCCCTCCCTAACATCGCCGACACCTACCTTCAATTATTAACCCCTAATCTGCCGACCGGAGCTCACCGCTATTCTAATAAATGTATTAACCCCTAAAGCTAAGTCTAACCCTAACACTAACACCCCCCTAAGTTAAATATAATTTTTATCTAACGAAATAAATTAACTCTTATTAAATAAATGATTCCTATTTAAAGCTAAATACTTACCTGTAAAATAAATCATAATATAGCTACAATATAAATTACATTTATATTATAGCTATTTTAGGATTAATATTTATTTTACAGGTAACTTTGTATTTATTTTAACCAGGTACAATAGCTATTAAATAGTTAAGAACTATTTAATAGTTACCTAGTTAAAATAATTACAAATTTACCTGTAAAATAAATCCTAACCTAAGATATAATTAAACCTAACACTACCCTATCAATAAAATAATTAAATAAACTACCTACAATTACCTACAATTAACCTAACACTACACTATCAATAAATTAATTAAACACAATTGCTACAAATAAATACAATTAAATAAACTATCTAAAGTACAAAAAATAAAAAAGAACTAAGTTACAGAAAATAAAAAAATATTTACAAACATAAGAAAAATATTACAACAATTTTAAACTAATTACACCTACTCTAAGCCCCCTAATAAAATAACAAAGACCCCCAAAATAAAAAATTCCCTACCCTATTCTAAATTTAAAAAGTTACAAGCTCTTTTACCTTACCAGCCCTGAACAGGGCCCTTTGCGGGGCATGCCCCAAGAAGTTCAGCTCTTTTGCCTGTAAAAGAAAACATACAATACCCCCCCCCCCAACATTACAACCCACCACCCACATACCCCTAATCTAACCCAAACCCCCCTTAAATAAACCTAACACTAAGCCCCTGATGATCTTCCTACCTTGTCTTCACCATGCCAGGTTCACCGATCCGTCCTGGCTCCAAGATCTTCATCCAACCCAAGCGGGGGCTAGACATCCACTGAAGAAGTCCAGAAGAGGGTCCAAAGTCTTCCTCCTATCCGGCAAGAAGAGGACATCCGGACCGGCAAACATCTTCTCCAAGCGGCATCTTCTATGTTCTTCCATCCGATGACGACCGGCTCCATCTTGAAGACCTCCAGCGCGGATCCATCCTCTTCTTCCGACGACTAGACGACGAATGACGGTTCCTTTAAGGGACGTCATCCAAGATGGCGTCCCTCGAATTCCGATTGGCTGATAGGATTCTATCAGCCAATCGGAATTAAGGTAGGAATTTTCTGATTGGCTGATGGAATCAGCCAATCAGAATCAAGTTCAATCCGATTGGCTGATCCAATCAGCCAATCAGATTGAGCTCGCATTCTATTGGCTGTTCCGATCAGCCAATACAATGCGAGCTCAATCTGATTGGCTGATTGGATCAGCCAATCGGATTGAACTTGATTCTGATTGGCTGATTCCATCAGCCAATCAGAAAATTCCTACCTTAATTCCGATTGGCTGATAGAATCCTATCAGCCAATCGGAATTCGAAGGACGCCATCTTGGATGACGTCCCTTAAAGGAACCGTCATTCGTCGTCTAGTCGTCGGAAGAAGAGGATGGATCCGCGCTGGAGGTCTTCAAGATGGAGCCGGTCGTCATCGGATGGAAGAACATAGAAGATGCCGCTTGGAGAAGATGTTTGCCGGTCCGGATGTCCTCTTCTTGCCGGATAGGAGGAAGACTTTGGACCCTCTTCTGGACTTCTTCAGTGGATGTCTAGCCCCCGCTTGGGTTGGATGAAGATCTTGGAGCCAGGACGGATCGGTGAACCTGGCATGGTGAAGACAAGGTAGGAAGATCATCAGGGGCTTAGTGTTAGGTTTATTTAAGGGGGGTTTGGGTTAGATTAGGGGTATGTGGGTGGTGGGTTGTAATGTTGGGGGGGGGGGTATTGTATGTTTTCTTTTACAGGCAAAAGAGCTGAACTTCTTGGGGCATGCCCCGCAAAGGGCCCTGTTCAGGGCTGGTAAGGTAAAAGAGCTTGTAACTTTTTAAATTTAGAATAGGGTAGGGAATTTTTTATTTTGGGGGTCTTTGTTATTTTATTAGGGGGCTTAGAGTAGGTGTAATTAGTTTAAAATTGTTGTAATATTTTTCTTATGTTTGTAAATATTTTTTTATTTTCTGTAACTTAGTTCTTTTTTATTTTTTGTACTTTAGATAGTTTATTTAATTGTATTTATTTGTAGCAATTGTGTTTAATTAATTTATTGATAGTGTAGTGTTAGGTTAATTGTAGGTAATTGTAGGTAGTTTATTTAATTATTTTATTGATAGGGTAGTGTTAGGTTTAATTATATCTTAGGTTAGGATTTATTTTACAGGTAAATTTGTAATTATTTTAACTAGGTAACTATTAAATAGTTCTTAACTATTTAATAGCTATTGTACCTGGTTAAAATAAATACAAAGTTACCTGTAAAATAAATATTAATCCTAAAATAGCTATAATATAAATGTAATTTATATTGTAGCTATATTATGATTTATTTTACAGGTAAGTATTTAGCTTTAAATAGGAATCATTTATTTAATAAGAGTTAATTTATTTCGTTAGATAAAAATTATATTTAACTTAGGGGGGTGTTAGTGTTAGGGTTAGACTTAGCTTTAGGGGTTAATACATTTATTAGAATAGCGGTGAGCTCCGGTCGGCAGATTAGGGGTTAATAATTGAAGGTAGGTGTCGGCGATGTTAGGGAGGGCAGATTAGGGGTTAATACTATTTATGATAGGGTTAGTGAGGCGGATTAGGGGTTAATAACTTTATTATAGTAGCGCTCAGGTCCGCTCGGCAGATTAGGGGTTAATAAGTGTAGGCAGGTGTCGGCGACGTTGTGGGGGGCAGATTAGGGGTTAATAAATATAACATAGGGGTCGGCGATGTTAGGGCAGCAGATTAGGGGTACATAGGGATAACGTAGGTGGCGGCGGTTTACGGAGCGGCAGATTAGGGGTTAAAAGTGTAATGCAGGGGTCAGCGATAGCGGGGGCGGCAGATTAGGGGTTAATAAATGTAAGGTTAGGGGTGTTTAGACTCGGGGTACATGTTAGGGTGTTAGGTGCAGACGTAGGAAGTGTTTCCCCATAGGAAACAATGGGGCTGCGTTAGGAGCTGAACGCTGCTTTTTTGCAGGTGTTAGGTTTTTTTTTAGCTCAAACAGCCCCATTGTTTCCTATGGGAGAATCGTGCACGAGCACGTTTTTGAGGCCGGCCGCGTCCGTAAGCAACTCTGGTATCGAGAGTTGTATTTGCGGTAAAAATGCTCTACGCTCCTTTTTTGGAGCCTAACGCAGCATTTGTTTGAACTCTCGATACCAGAGTTAAATTTATGGTGCGGCCAGAAAAAAACCCGCGGAGCGTTAACAGCCCTTTTACCGCCAAACTCCAAATCTAGCCGTTAGTTTCCTGTAATATTTTAAATATAACATTTTATCCTGATAATTCACAAACTTAAAAATGACCGGTCTTGGTTTGTATAATGAGTTATTCTCTCTAGTAATGCCTATTCTGTGAGCTCTCTCAATCAGAAACGGAACAGGGGGAAGAGGAACCGAGAGTGCCCGAGGTAGAGTAACTGATGCGAATAGTATTAAATCTTGAAACTCAACCGACTCAGGGAGGCCAATAACCCGCAGGTTATTCCACCTTGACCTGTCTTCAAGATCCTCCAAACGAGCTTGCAAATGAGAGATGGTCTTACCCTGTGTCGATATAGTTGCCTCGTGTTTGTTTACTATATCCTCCACGTCAGACACCCTCGCCTCCACTTCGTCCATTCTGACTGTGACTTGCCTAACTTCCGCTGTTAAATTAACTATATCTGCTTTTATTTCTTTTTTAATCATGTCAAAATGTGGTGTCATCATTTTGACTACTTCTGCCGCCAAATCAGACATGTTAGAGCTTGCCGGATTGCTCATTCCCCCTTCCTGCGAGATATCAAGGGTCATATCAGTATTTTTAGAGTTGCCTCTCTTGTCTTTTACTTTAGGAGGCATTTTAGGTGAAATACCTTTTTGAGAGGACACAAATCTGTCCATTCACCACCGTGTATATGTGCACACTACTCAGTGAGATTAGTTTTCGAGTATATTTTACTGAACCCCTGGAGGGGTAATTTGTTTAAAAAATTTTTATATAAAAAAAAAAAAAAAAAAAAAAAAAAAGGGCCTTATGCCGTGCCACGTGTAACAAATGTGTATCTAAAACACCGAAAAAAAAAAAAAGTGTTATGTGTAAAAAGAGAAGGAAAACAGAAAAATAAAATAAAAAAAAAAATGGGAAAAAGAGGGGCAGCAAACTAAGCCCCAATGTGAACTGCCTACCTAAAAATAGCTAAGATTATGTTTCTATTTGGCACCTCTTAGAAAAAAAAAAATACTTAAGTATCAAACTCTGATAGATTCCTGCAGCTTACTCTCAAAATTATATTTTAGCTATAGGATAAATAACAAGAATGGGAAAAAAAAATTTAAGTTACACAAACTGCAGGTTCTATCTCAAGGATTTATACTCTTATGCCCTGGATTCTTTTCCTATGAAAAATAGGAACTAATACCTTATTCTATATTAACCGGAAAGAAAAATTTTAAGCTAGACAAACTAGCAGACTTTATCACTAGAATTTATAATCTTATGTCCTAGATTCTCTCTCTATGGGGAATACAAGCTAAAAATTTATTCCATATTATTAACTGCCCTTACACACCATTCAGCTGCTGCTATAGAGCAAAAAAAAAAAAAAAAAAAAAAAAAAAAAAAAAAGAGAACCAAAAAAGGGAGAGAGAAAAAAAAAACAACAAAAAAAAACAAATATTGCAACAACAGTCAGCTTTTTTTATGCAAAATAATCTTTCTTCTCTTGTGCAAAGTCCAAAGTCAAAGCCAAAAGATCAGTCCAGCACAAGGCGTACCATAAATCCCCAGTTACTTAACAATGTCACTTATGCTCTGAAAGATATAGCTTTACGAACTCACCAACCCTTAGGCCCTAGGACCGAGTCTCAAATTTATATTCTTCTCCACTCTGATAACTCAGTGTGTGCTCTTGTGCGGGACACCTTTCTTCAGATCAAATTTTATAATCCACCTCTGATACCTTTATAAAAAATTCAACTTTCTTTACTCCCAGATCGAGTAACGACAGGTCCCTTTATTTCCTGAAGGGTTTAGAGCTCACCTAGCTCCTCTTCCAATTTGTTAAGCTCCTGCGCTGCTCACCTACGGCTTGCGGGAAGCGGTCTCACAGATTCCTGTTGACTCCTATATATTTATATTCATATAAGGACAGCACCACAGGGTATGTAGTATCTTGACACAGCACTCACTCACATACCGGGTACATCAGACCTCTAGATCACCACATCGCCCGTGCTCCCTTTGCAATAATTCAGGGCAGAGCGACAAGCACTAACAGGATCCCACGTCGGCTCCTCAGGGCAGCAACGCCGACTGTACAGAGCTCAGCGCAAAGGGGAGGTGTGTCAATGGCTCTTACCCGGATTGGGTCGACTTGCAAACTCTGGGCAACACACCCCCCACGCTAGAATCGTGTATCTACCTCGGCAAATACAACGGTGGCAGCCCTTCTAGGTATTCTTTGCCCTTGATGCGAAACCGGCTCTGTTTCTGTGCGGTCTTGTCCGGACACTGTATCGCCTCTATGTGTAGGGAATCCTATTATCCCGCTGGCCACTGGGGAGACTCAGTTCTCCTTGTACACAGATCCACAGAGCGGAATCAAACGCCGGGAAGGTGTGTCAACAACTCCTGCCCAGATTGGATCAGCTTGTAGACGCCGGGCTACACACCCCTCTCACCAGGGCCAAGCTTCTACATCGGCAGACCAGCTGCAGGCTTACTTCCAGGTACTTTTCTACTCCGCAGGCGGGCAGGTCATAACAACTCCCATTTATCTTTTCCTATGACCTGGGGCACTCGTAAAACTACTGACCATCAATTTAAGCCGCAAATCTGTTTTAATTTTATAGTTTGTGTTGCGGTGCTCTTAGCAAAGAGAGCCAAGTTTTGCCTTATCGGGACTTCTCCTCCGTGGTTGATCCAACCTTGTGCCGGTCTTAAATGCTTTTAATCAAAGACAAGGCACCCTACGGAAGGCTGGAGAAAAGTCTTTACTCCTTATTGGGAGAGACGTAGCGAGCAGCAGCAACTTGCCTGCTACCTGTCCACTCCGCCCCCAGCCGGAAGTCTCTCTATCTTCATTTCTAACTCTATCCATCTCCCTGATAATCAGGTCTGATGGATAGCCTTTTTCAAGGAATCTATCGCCTATAATTCTGGCCTGGACATCATAATCCTCAATAGACTAGCAATTTCTCCTGATTCGTCTAAATTGTCCGTATGGGACATTCATTTTCCAGCACTTATAGTGATTGCTCTCAAAGTGGAGAAAACTGTTGCAATCAACAGTCTTGAAAAAAGTTTTTGATGATACTTATCCATCTGAAGATCTACCCAATACCAAATCTAAGAATTCGATTTGTTCTTTTTGAATATTGTACGTAAAGGATATCCCGAAGTTGTTACTATTTAGGTGTGTTATAAAGTTATGGATATTTTCCTCGGTGCCTTTGAAGATGAAAAGGAGATTGTCAATATAGCGGCCATAGTACACCAGGTTCGCCGCAAACTGTGAGTTGTAAATATACACATCCTCAAAGCTACCCATGAATAGGTTAGCGAAGCTTGGGGCGAACCTGGTGCCCATGGCCGTCCCCTTAACCTGAAGGTAGTACTTGCTCTGGTAAAGAAAATAGTTATGTTTCAATATGAAACTAATCAAAGTAATCAGAAAATCTACTTGTTCACCAGGCATATACTGATCCTCTTCCAAATAGGATCGCACATCTCTAATGCCTAGCTCATGTTGGATGTTGGAGTATAAAGCTCCAACATCACAAGTTATCCACCAACATTGTTCATCAAGAGTAAAATCTTTTAATTTAATCAGCAAATCGGATGAGTCTCTTATATAGGATGGCAGGGATACCACAAATTTCTGTAGAAACTGATCGATGTATGCTGATAGGGAATCTGTAAGACTTCCTATCCCAGCAATAATAGGTCTCCCTTGTGGTTTGAGGGGGTCCTTGTGGACCTTTGGCAGATGGTAATAGAAGGCCGTACAAGGGTATTTAGGGAGACAAAAATCTCTTTCCAATTTGGTAATAATACCCATGTCAAAGCCTTTTTCTAGGATTCCCTGAAGTTGGTTATAGAACTTGGATGTGGGGTCCCCACAAAGGACCTCATAATACTCATTATCATTGAGGATCCGATTGGCTTCAGTTAAGTAGTCCTGCATATCTTGCAGGACAATCCCCCCACCCTTATCCACCTGTCTGATCACAAGATCAGATCTTTTGATGAGTCTGGTTAAAGCTTTCTGTTCCTTATAATTAAGATTATTTTTATATCTTAATTTCTTCTGCTTTTTAGCCAGTTTCTCTAGATCTTCCAACACTAAGTTGGCATATATCTCAATGTGATTACCACTACTCTTAGGTGGAACAAAGGAAGATTTGGGCTTCAAATTAGTGTGAATATACCCATCATATAAATCCTCTATGAGCAGACTGGGTTCATATACCAGGCAACCATCACTTAGGTGGGCGTCCATTAGGTCTGTAGTGATAGGTCTCAAAGTGTCATCTTTGAGCTTTTTGTCTGCGAAGTATTTCTGTAGTGATAGTTTCCTTACATAGCTATTGATGTCAACAAACATCTCATACATATTAAATTGGTTGGACGGGCTAAATGATAGACCCCTCCCCAAAACTCTAATCTCATCATCAGAGAGTGAGTAAGATGATAGATTAAAAATACCTTTCTTGTATTTTTCTAGTTTCTCCTTTTTGCGGGTGATGGATTTGCCTCTAGATCCTCGTTTCCGAAGGGTCTTTTTTGTCTTTGGGGCAAAGGATGGCCCCCATGGCCCTGCCAAACTGGTGGGTCCTGATGTTGGTGACCAAGCCATAAAAAAAGAGGATGAGGAAGAACTTTGTGGGGTATTAATGTCCACATTGTCACCATTTTTACTCTCAAGGTTATGTAAAACTTGGTATCTATTGGGATGTGAGAAACTATGTTCTTGTGGCCTTTGGTCTGTATCACTAGATCCCATCTTATAATGATGTGATTGTTGCCTGTGAGTATTATGATGACTGTGTCCTGGGCTATTGAAGGTTCCCTCAGTGTGTTGTTGGTACGTGTTGCATGTAGACGGATACATGTTGGAGGTAGACGGATGTTCCCTATTCTTATGATAATGGTTTGATTGATGTACCCCTGACTTGGCAAAATTGTGGTGTGATTGATAACTCGGAGTGGATGTCTTGTGATATGACCTATAGGAGTTGTGAGAGTTCGGAATAGAATTGGTGTTTGTCCAAGATGGATTGGTGTCCCTAAAGTGGGGACCCTGAGGTCTCCTTGTTCCAGTCTGAGATCCTCCCCTATTATTCTTGTCCTCATTGAAATTCTCTTGATTGTGTGTGTGTTTATTGTGACTATTGTATGTAGAAATCCTATTCACACGGTTATAGGTGTATACTACACCTTTGGAGTAGTCATCATCATCTCTCTACATGTTTTTATTTTTATTAATAATGATTTGTTGTTGATATTCATCAGCTTTGTCATATGTATTCTTCATAAGATTTTCAAATTGAGGTGATGATTTATGTGTGTCTATTTCTTTTTGGAGATTATCAATTTCAAGGCCTACTTCATCAACCAACACTTTCCTGTGTTTAATCAGAATGTCCATAAGGGTCATAGAGCAGGTGTTTAAAGCGCTCTCCCACTCTTTAAGCACACCTTCATTGTTCTTAAAGGAGCAATTTTTGAACATCCTAAGTCCCCTAATGTGTAGTGTGTTTGGCTAGCTTATAAATTACTGGTTTTTCAGAGATTCTCTTGAAGACATATCATAAGCAGGTATTTACCTCTCTAAGCTGATCTATTACATATCTAACAAGAGTAAGTATAAAGCTATTCATGGGACTACTATAGGCTCCAAGTTAACCTATCTATATATATATATACTTTTGGCTTATTAGAGGGCGCACATGTACTGACACCTTGTTCAAAAGTTAGACTCCTTGTACCCCCCAAGATAACGGGGGACAGATAATATAGTTGTGTACCAGCTGTTTTTTATTTGCTATATGCCTTAACATTCCTACCTTATAATATAATGTTCAGACCCATGCTTTATATGTCTGCAGTACGGAGATACAGTAGCTTTAGCTAGTTCTTTTGTTTTATATGTATTCCCCCGGGTAGGAGTACTGAGATATAACATACGCTTGAGCCTTGGACAGCATATTGCTAAGAAACACAAATAAGATTATATACCCCTATCATATTATGATTATAATCTCTAATATCTTGGCCCCACCCTCCCTTAGTTTTGGTTTACTAGATAAACATAGGAACGCAGATTCCACAGAAATTTCCCTACCACTTGTTTTCTATTGGTTATAATATAGTGGTTAAAGATATCCCTATCCCTACTATAAATATAAATAACAAAAAGAGGATGTTACAGGCTTTAAATGTTAACCGGATATAGTGCTCATATGTATTATATAATTCAATGTGTTTTGGGTTTTTTTTTCTCTGGTCGGTTCGACTCCAATTGAAATTGAAATTTTATATACTTATATGCCTTTTAAAAATGTGTATAAATAGTATGTTATTGATATACACCCCCCCCTACCCTTTAACTTGAGGTGCTATCTCTATAGGCGTTATTACTATATTACTTTGGTAACTAGTTTATAAAAGTGCGTGATTGGCTTTTTCTATTATTTTATTATCTGGATGTTTACTGTTGATATTATATAAGTGATATGCCTATAAGTGAAATTAATGTCTTGAAACAACTTTCATGTATATTTTTCAAATGACACGGCATGTTTGTATATTCTATTCTCAACCTCAATAAAAATTACTTAAAAAATGAAAAAAAAACATGCACACCAAGTACTGGGCGATGAGCATCGGACTGTTGTTAACTAACAGTCATCGATGACGCTGCTATGAGTGTTTTTCCCAACGTTATTTATACCATTTCACTAAACACTGCCACTATACTAAAATGATTAACCCCATCCCGCCACCGCCGCAACCTAAATAAAGTTATTAACCCCTATCCCGCTGCTCCCCGCCACCGTTGCAACCTAAATAAAGTTATTAAACCCTATCCTGTCGCTCTCCGGCATTGCCGCAACCTAAATAACATAATTTATGTAAGAACTTACCTGATAAATTCATTTCTTTCATATTAGCAAGAGTCCATGAGCTAGTGACGTATGGGATATACATTCCTACCAGGAGGGGCAAAGTTTCCCAAACCTCAAAATGCCTATAAATACACCCCTCACCACACCCACAATTCAGTTTAACGAATAGCCAAGAAGTGGGGTGATAAAAAAGTGCGAAAGCATATAAAATAAGGAATTGGAATAATTGTGCTTTATAAAAAATCATAACCACCACAAAAAAAGGGCGGGCCTCATGGACTCTTGCTAATATGAAAGAAATGAATTTATCAGGTAAGTTCTTACATAAATTATGTTTTCTTTCATGTAATTAGCAAGAGTCCATGAGCTAGTGACGTATGGGATAATGACTACCCAAGATGTGGATCTTTCCACACAAGAGTCACTAGAGAGGGAGGGATAAAATAAAGACAGCCAATTCCTGCTGAAAATAATCCACACCCAAAAAATAAAGTTTAACGAAAAACATAAGCAGAAGATTCAAACTGAAACCGCTGCCTGAAGTACTTTTCTACCAAAAACTGCTTCAGAAGAAGAAAATACATCAAAATGGTAGAATTTAGTAAAAGTATGCAAAGAAGACCAAGTTGTTGCTTTGCAAATCTGGTCAACCGAAGCTTCATTCCTAAACGCCCAGGAAGTAGAAACTGACCTAGTAGAATGAGCTGTAATTCTCTGAGGCGGAATTTTACCCGACTCAACATAGGCAAGATGAATTAAAGATTTCAACCAAGATGCCAAAGAAATGGCAGAAGCTTTCTGGCCTTTTCTAGAACCGGAAAAGATAACAAATAAACTAGAAGTCTTACGGAAAGATTTTGTAGCTTCAACATAATATTTCAAAGCTCTAACAACATCCAAAGAATGCAACGATTTCTCCTTAGAATTCTTAGGATTAGGACATAATGAAGGAACCACAATTTCTCTACTAATGTTGTTGGAATTCACAACTTTAGGTAAAAATTCAAAAGAAGTTCGCAACACCGCCTTATCCTGATGAAAAATCAGAAAAGGAGACTCACAAGAAAGAGCAGATAATTCAGAAACTCTTCTGGCAGAAGAGATGGCCAAAAGGAACAAAACTTTCCAAGAAAGTAATTTAATGTCCAATGAATGCATAGGTTCAAACGGAGGAGCTTGAAGAGCTCCCAGAACCAAATTCAAACTCCAAGGAGGAGAAATTGACTTAATAATAGGTTTTATACGAACCAAAGCTTGTACAAAACAATGAATATCAGGAAGAATAGCAATCTTTCTGTGAAAAAGAACAGAAAGAGCAGAGATTTGTCCTTTCAAAGAACTTGCAGACAAACCCTTATCTAAACCATCCTGAAGAAACTGTAAAACTCTCGGTATTCTAAAAGAAAAAAAATGATGAGAAAGACACCAAGAAATATAAGTCTTCCAGACTCTATAATATATCTTTCGAGATACAGATTTACGAGCCTGTAACATAGTATTAATCACAGAGTCAGAGAAACCTCTTTGACCAAGAATCAAGCGTTCAATCTCCATACCTTTAATTTTAAGGATTTCAGATCCTGATGGAAAAAAGGACCTTGTGACAGAAGGTCTGGTCTTAACGGAAGAGTCCACGGTTGGCAAGAGGCCATCCGGACAAGATCCGCATACCAAAACCTGTGAGGCCATGCCGGAGCTACCAGCAAAACAAACGAGCATTCCTTCAGAATCTTGGAGATTACTCCTGGAAGAAGAACTAGAGGCGGAAAGATATAGGCAGGATGATACTTCCAAGGAAGTGATAATGCATCCACTGCCTCCGCCTGAGGATCCCGGGATCTGGACAGATACCTGGGAAGTTTCTTGTTTAGATGGGACGCCATCAGATCTATTTCTGGAAGTTCCCACATTTGAACAATCTGAAGAAATACCTCTGGGTGAAGAGACCATTCGCCCGGATGCAACGTTTGGCGACTGAGATAATCCGCTTCCCAATTGTCTATACCTGGGATATGAACCGCAGAGATTAGACAGGAGCTGGATTCCACCCAAACCAAAATTCGAGATACTTCTTTCATAGCCAGAGGACTGTGAGTCCCTCCTTGATGATTGATGTATGCCACAGTTGTGACATTGTCTGTCTGAAAACAAATGAACGATTCTCTCTTCAGAAGAGGCCAAAACTGAAGAGCTCTGAAAATTGCACGGAGTTCCAAAATATTGATCGGTAATCTCACCTCCTGAGATTCCCAAACCCCTTGTGCTGTCAGAGACCCCCAAACAGCTCCCCAACCTGTCAGACTTGCATCTGTTGAAATTACAGTCCAGGTCGGAAGCACAAAAGAAGCCCCCTGAATTAAACGATGGTGATCTGTCCACCATGTTAGAGAGTGTCGAACAATCGGTTTTAAAGAAATTAATTGAGATATCTTCGTGTAATCCTTGCACCATTGCTTCAGCATACAGAGCTGAAGAGGTCGCATGTGAAAACGAGCAAAGGGGATCGCGTCCGATGCAGCAGTCATAAGACCTAGAATTTCCATGCATAAGGCTACCGAAGGGAATGATTGTGACTGAAGGTTTCGACAAGCTGCAATCAATTTTAGACGTCTCTTGTCTGTTAAAGACAGAGTCATGGACACTGAATCCATCTGGAAACCCAGAAAGGTTACCCTTGTCTGAGGAATCAAAGAACTTTTTGGTAAATTGATCCTCCAACCATGATCTTGAAGAAACAACACAAGTCGATTCGTATGAGATTCTGCTAAATGTAAAGACTGAGCAAGTACCAAGATATCGTCCAAATAAGGAAATAATTTGTTACCCTGGAAAGAAATGGAAAGTAAAGTTGATTTAGAAGCCATATCAGCATTCCAAGTTTTAAGCCATAAAGCTCTTCTAGCTAAAATAGCTAGAGACATAAACCTGACATCAACTCTGATAATATCAAAAATGGCATCACAGATAAAATTATTAGCATGCTGTAGAAGAAGAATAATAATATCATGAGAATCATGATGTGTTACTTGTTGCGCTAAAGTTTCCAACCAGAAAGTTGAAGCTGCAGCAACATCAGCCAAAGATATAGCAGGTCTAAGAAGATTACCTGAACACAGATAAGCTTTTCTTAGAAAGGATTCAATTTTCCTATCTAAAGGATCCTTAAACGAAGTACCATCTGACGTAGGAATAGTAGTACGTTTAGCAAGGGTAGAAATAGCCCCATCAACTTTAGGGATTTTGTCCCAAAATTCTAATCTGTCAGACGGCACAGGATATAATTGCTTAAAACGTTTAGAAGGAGTAAATGAATTACCCAATTTATCCCATTCTTTGGAAATTACTGCAGAAATAGCATTAGGAACAGGAAAAACTTCTGGAATAACCACAGGAGCTTTAAATACCTTATCCAAACGTTTAGAATTAGTATCAAGAGGACCAGAATCCTCTATTTCTAAAGCAATTAGTACTTCTTTAAGTAAAGAACGAATAAATTCCATTTTAAATAAATATGAAGATTTATCAGCATCAACCTCTGAGACAGAATCCTCTGAACCAGAAGAGTCATCAGAATCAGAATGATGATGTTCATTTAAAAATTCATCTGTAGGGAGAGAAGTTTTAAAAGATTTTTTACGTTTACTAGAAGGAGAAATAACAGACATAGCCTTCTTTATGGATTCAGAAACAAAATCTCTTATATTATCAGGAACATTCTGCACCTTAGATGTTGAAGGAACTGCAACAGGCAATGGTACTTTACTAAAGGAAATATTATCTGCTTTAACAAGTTTGTCATGACAATCAATACAAACAACAGCTGGAGAAATAGCTACCAAAAGTTTACAGCAGATACACTTAGCTTTGGTAGATTCAGCACTAGACAGCGATTTTCCTGTAGTATCTTCTGACTCAGATGCAACGTGAGACATCTTGCAATATGTAAGAAAAAAAAAACAACATATATATAAAGCAAAGTTGATCAAATTCCTTAAATGACAGTTTCAGGAATGGGAAAAAATGCCAAAGAACAAGCTTCTAGCAACCAGAAGCAATGAAAAATGAGACTTAAATAATGTGGAGACAAAAGCAACGCCCATATTTTTCGCGCCAATAAGACGCCGACATTTTTGGCGCAAAATAACGTCAAAAAATGACGCAACTTCCGGCGACACGTATGACGCCGGAAACGGAAACGAATTTTTTGCGCCAAAAAAGTCCGCGCCAAGAATGATGCAATAAAATGAAGCATTTTCAGCCCCCGCGAGCCTAATAGCCCACAGGGAAGAGTCAAATTTTTGAAGGTAAGAAAAAATGATTAAATCAAATGCATTATCCCAAATATGAAACTGACTGTCTGAAAATAAGGAAAGTCGAACATTCTGAGTCAAGGCAAATAAATGTTTGAATACATATATTTAGAACTTTATAAACAAAGCGCCCAACCATAGCTTAGAGTGTCACAGAAAATAAGATTTACTTACCCCAGGACACTCATCTACATGTTTGTAGAAAGCCAAACCAGTACTGAAACGAGAATCAGCAGAGGTAATGGTATATATAAGAGTATATCGTCGATCTGAAAAGGGAGGTAAGAGATGAATCTCTACGACCGATAACAGAGAACCTATGAAATAGACCCCGTAGAAGGAGATCACTGCATTCAAATAGGCAATACTCTCCTCACATCCCTCTGACATTCACTGCACGCTGAGAGGAAAACCGGGCTCCAACTTGCTGCGGAGCGCATATCAACGTAGAATCTAGCACAAACTTACTTCACCACCTCCATCGGAGGCAAAGTTTCTAAAAACTGAATTGTGGGTGTGGTGAGGGGTGTATTTATAGGCATTTTGAGGTTTGGGAAACTTTGCCCCTCCTGGTAGGAATGTATATCCCATACGTCACTAGCTCATGGACTCTTGCTAATTACATGAAAGAAAAAGTTATTAACCCCTAAACCGTCTTTCCCCCACATCACAAAAAAATAAATTAAGCGAATAACCCCTAAACCTAGATCTTTTATACAAAGAAGTATCTCTTGTTTATTGATGGGGGAATTGATTCTAGCTATTGAATCGTTGTTCAAAGTTGGATGACTAACATTATTCCAAAACTGCTCCATAGCTACTGTATCAGAGTCTCTAAAGGAATATATACTTTTATAGTAATCATAAAATATAGCTAAAATATCTCTAGGAGTCTTATATATAACACATCTTTGTCTTGAATTAATTCAATTGAAGAATTTCTATGATTATTTTTTACCAGTTTCGTAAACAGGTTACCCGCCATATTACCATGACGATAAAATGTATCTCTTGTCTTTAAATCAACCTGAGCTGCTGAGTGCATTAGGAAAGTGTCTCTCTCTTCCTTAGCTAAGGTATATTTTCTCTAGTTCTCTGTGGTGGTGTGGCTTAGGTACCTGCTATAGGCATTAGTAAGTGCTCTTAAAACTTCCCTTTCTCTAGAGGCGGCCTTCCTCTTGAACTCTGCCATATAAGCAATGATATCTCCCCTTAACACTGCCTTTGCAGCTTCCCAAAACGTAGTTGGTTTCTCTATTGATCCCAAACTTAAAAGAAATATATTCAGCCATCTTATTATTTAACCAGTTTTTAAACTTAGAGTTGTTAGTTAAAAACTTTGGGGGGGGGGGGGGAAAGCGTAGAGATGAAAACAGCGTTTTATGTAGAGAAATTTCTAAAATAATAGGGGCATGGTCTGAGATACAAATTGGTATAATTTTAGCTTTTGACCCAGTCTTATATAAGCTATAATTTATCAGAAACAAGTCAATTCTAGAGAGAGAGTTATAATTTCTAGCCTTGCATGTATAGTCTTGTGAGTCTGGGTTCTACATTCTCCAGACATCCTTAAGTGCTAAGTTTCTAAAGAAAATTTTAAATATTTTTGGTCTCTAATGCGTCTCTTTTTGTTTTATGTTGGTTTGGGACTTGTCTAGATCTGGCCAGTGGAGACTGTGGGGCTATATTAAAATCTTCTGCCAAAATTAAATGCCCTTCACCAATCTGTAGTATTTTAGACTGTAAAGATTCCCAGAATCTTGTGTTAAAGTTGTTGGGGGCATAGATATTACATAATGTATATATGGAGTTTACAATTTTAATATTTAGAATCACGAACCTGCTTTCAGGATCCTGGAAAAATGAATTTACTTCATAAACCAAGTTTTTCCCCAGGAGAATCGCCATGCCTCTTTTTTTGCCTACACTTGGTGTAGCGTAAATCTCTCTAACCCTTGAAGATCTTAATTTTATTGACTCTTCCATACTAAGGTGAGTTTCCTGGAAAAAGGCAATATCTGAATTAAGTTTTCTTAGGTGTGAAATAACCGTTTTGCGCTTTATTGGGGATGAAATGCCGCCAATATTCCAGGAGGTTATAATCAGATTCTTTGTTCTAGACATATCCTAAAGACAGTACTGGGAAATTGACCAACAAGAGAAGGAAAGAAGAAGAAGAAAAAAAAACAAAAGAAAAAAAAAACAAAAGGGGAGGGAAAGAGAAAGGGGGAAAAAGGGGTGGGGTAAAACAAAAAAAAACCCTGAGCTTCCTTAAGATAAAAAAAAACATTTGGGAGGCCGCCATTAAGTGGATATAAAATTGCCAAAACAATTAAAGCTTATCAATAACATGAATCATGATTAATCTGTATCTTAGAACTTTGTTAATCTGTAAAATCCTCCAGGTCAGAAACTCTATGCTCAACCTCTTGGATTCTAATAAAAAATTGCCTGACCTCGTTGGATAGATTAGACAAGTCTTGCTTAATAGCTGTTTTAAGTCACTCAAACTTAGGTGTTAGGGTTTCTATAATATTATTAACTAGGGTTTGTGAATCAGAAAAATCATTGTGTCTTATATTACTTGCTGGTTCAGAATGTAATTCAAAAAGGGTCTCAGAAGAACTTTTAATCTTTCTTTCTCTAGGTCTGGACGCCATGGCTGGAGAGGTGATTTTGCTGTGAATGGGTGAACTTAAAGATTTGTCCATATGTGGTAAAAAAATGTGAAGGAAAAAAAAAAGTAGTGATTAACTGAGTATATGCAGAAGGAAAAGGTGGTGATTACAGGGACATAATACTCATATGCTAAATCACTTGAAGTTGATGCAGTATAACTGTAAAAAGCTGACAGGAATATAACACCTGAGCATCTCTATGCAAAAAATGAAGATATTTTACCTCACAATTTCCTCAGCTCAGCAGAATAAGTTCTGTGTAAAAGTTATACTCCGCTGCTGCCCAGCTGCAGGTAAAAAAAAAAAAAAAAATCAAAAAATGAACAGTAGCCTATCAGCATCAACAGTGCTGAGGTCATGAACTCTTTTACTGAGATCTTGTGATATTTGACTTAACTCTCATGAGATTTCATACTAAATTTCCTTAAACTGAATAAGGAAATAACATGAGAGTGCACAAGGATCAATCCCTTAGCTGTCCCGGGACAGACATACTAATTTGCTGCTTAGAAGTCCTATACAATGGGATGTGGCTACTGAGGAACTTTTGAGGTAAAAGATCTTTCTTTTTTACATAGAGATGTTTAGGTGATATTTTCTAGTCAGCTTTTTACAGCTACGCTGCATCACTTTCAAGTGTTTTAACATTTGGGTATCATGGCCCTTTAAGTGAGTGAAGAGGGGAAAAAACCCCACAGTGAAAGGGGTTGGAAAAGTGCTGGAGGGCTAAATGTGATCAAGAAGCACTAAGTCATTAGATCAGCAATGGCTCGCTAGCTCTCTCGAACCTCTCCTCTCTTCCATCACCTCCTTTTCCTGCCCTGATCAATCTATCTGCCACTATAACTCCACCCTTACATCAGTCATTGGCACCCTGGCCCCTCCTTCCATAGCTCAGAAACCACACTCTCATCCTCAGCCTTGGCATACTCCTCTGACACGGTACCTATGCAGATGTTCCCGTACTGCTGAGCTACACTGGAGGAAATCTCGGATTTCAGCTGACTTTCTTCACTACAAGTTCATCGAGAACTCCTACTATTCTGCCCTTAATCGTTATAAGCAACAATACTTCTCTAATCTCATCTCTACTCTTTCCTCTAACACAAAATGTCTGTTTTCAACGTTCAATGCTCTTCTCTGCCCACCCCACCTCCTAATACAACTTCTCTCTCAAGATTTTGACAACCACTTCAATAACAAAATTGACTCCATAAGAAATAAAATCACCTCTCAACTTACTACCAATCTCCCACCCCCTCAAAAGCTCACAATCATTCAAAACCCAAATATCCTTAAATTTAGCTCTTTTGCCAGGGCCGGACTGGGAAATCAGACCAGTCCTGGAAATTTGTATAGACTGGCTCAGACACGCCCCCTCCAGCCTAGCCAATCCCCCTTCAGCCCAGCCATGCCCCCTTAAGCTGTTGCATTTTTTGCAGGCTTTATGCTTTTCAGGATGCATCGTGGACCTTTCTCATTCAGCAGATAGTACAAGACTGGGGGCATATGGAGGTTCCATGCAGAGACATCAGGGAACCAATTACGGCAGACCAATTAATTATTTTGCTTGAGGTATTACCGTCAATTTGTTCCTCCCCCTTCGAGTCCAGGATCTTCAGAACGGCTTTTGGGTTGGCTTTTCACGGGGTGCTGCATTGCACTCCACTTTTTACGAGTTGGGGCAGCTATGACTAGAGCTGAGTTAGGTTGGTCTTCGGACAGTATTCGTTCTTTGGGGCGATAGAGATCACAACGGTATAGATCTTACGTAAGGCCATTGCAGCTACAGTTCTGATAGTAAATAAACAAATGATGTCAGATGCGCCTCCTATAGTTTGCAAATGAAATGGTCACTCATATATATATATATATATATATATATAGGCAATATAAGACAAACAATATATTGCAATAGTGCAAGGATATATAACCCGATATTTTCAAACAGTGTATAAATTTTTCATGTATGAAAAAAACATCATAAAAACATAATTTATGTAAGAACTTACCTGATAAATTCATTTCTTTCATATTAACAAGAGTCCATGAGCTAGTGACGTATGGGATATACATTCCTACCAGGAGGGGCAAAGTTTCCCAAACCTTAAAATGCCTATAAATACACCCCTCACCACACCCACAAATCAGTTTAACGAATAGCCAAGAAGTGGGGTGATAAGAAAAAGTGCGAAGCATATAAAATAAGGAATTGGAATAATTGTGCTTTATACAAAAAAATCATAACCACCACAAAAAAGGGTGGGCCTCATGGACTCTTGTTAATATGAAAGAAATGAATTTATCAGGTAAGTTCTTACATAAATTATGTTTTCTTTCATGTAATTAACAAGAGTCCATGAGCTAGTGACGTATGGGATAATGACTACCCAAGATGTGGATCTTTCCACACAAGAGTCACTAGAGAGGGAGGGATAAAATAAAGACAGCCAATTCCTGCTGAAAATAATCCACACCCAAAATAAAGTTTAACAAAAAACATAAGCAGAAGATTCAAACTGAAACCTCTGCCTGAAGAACTTTTCTACCAAAAACTGCTTCAGAAGAAGAAAATACATCAAAATGGTAGAATTTAGTAAAAGTATGCAAAGAAGACCAAGTTGCTGCTTTGCAGATCTGGTCAACCGAAGCTTCATTCCTAAACGCCCAGGAAGTAGATACTGACCTAGTAGAATGAGCTGTAATTCTTTGAGGCGGAGTTTTACCCGACTCAACATAGGCAAGATGAATTAAAGATTTCAACCAAGATGCCAAAGAAATGGCAGAAGCTTTCTGGCCTTTCCTAGAACCGGAAAAGATAACAAATAGACTAGAAGTCTTACGGAAAGATTTTGTAGCTTCAACATAATATTTCAAAGCTCTAACAACATCCAAAGAATGCAATGATTTCTCCTTAGAATTCTTAGGATTAGGACATAATGAAGGAACCACAATTTCTCTACTAATGTTGTTGGAATTCACAACTTTAGGTAAAAATTCAAAAGAAGTTCGCAACACCGCCTTATCCTGATGAAGAATCAGAAAAGGAGACTCACACGAAAGAGCAGATAATTCAGAAACTCTTCTAGCAGAAGAGATGGCCAAAAGGAACAAAACTTTCCAAGAAAGTAATTTAATGTCCAATGAATGCATAGGTTCAAACGGAGGAGCTTGAAGAGCTCCCAGAACCAAATTCAAACTCCAAGGAGGAGAAATTGACTTAATGACAGGTTTTATACGAACCAAAGCTTGTACAAAACAATGAATATCAGGAAGAATAGCAATCTTTCTGTGAAAAAGAACAGAAAGAGCAGAGATTTGTCCTTTCAAAGAACTTGCGGACAAACCCTTATCCAAACCATCCTGAAGAAATTGTAAAATTCTCGGTATTCTAAAAGAATGCCAAGAAAAATGATGAGAAAGACACCAAGAAATATAAGTCTTCCAGACTCTATAATATATCTCTCGAGATACAGATTTACGAGCCTGTAACATAGTATTAATCACGGAGTCAGAGAAACCTCTATGACCAAGAATCAAGCGTTCAATCTCCATACCTTTAAATTTAAGGATTTCAGATCCGGATGGAAAAAAGGACCTTGTGACAGAAGGTCTGGTCTTAACGGAAGAGTCCATGGCTGGCAAGATGCCATCCGGACAAGATCCGCATACCAAAACCTGTGAGGCCATGCCGGAGCTATTAGCAGAACAAACGAGCATTCCCTCAGAATCTTGGAGATTACTCTTGGAAGAAGAACTAGAGGCGGAAAGATATAGGCAGGATGATACTTCCAAGGAAGTGATAATGCATCCACTGCCTCCGCCTGAGGATCCCGGGATCTGGACAGATACCTGGGAAGTTTCTTGTTTAGATGAGAGGCCATCAGATCTATCTCTGGGAGCCCCCACAATTGAACAATCTGAAGAAATACCTCTGGGTGAAGAGACCATTCGCCCGGATGCAACGTTTGGCGACTGAGATAATCCGCTTCCCAATTGTCTACACCTGGGATATGAACCGCAGAGATTAGACAGGAGCTGGATTCCGCCCAAACCAAAATTCGAGATACTTCTTTCATAGCCAGAGGACTGTGAGTCCCTCCTTGATGATTGATGTATGCCACAGTTGTGACATTGTCTGTCTGAAAACAAATGAACGATTCTCTCTTCAGAAGAGGCCAAAACTGAAGAGCTCTGAAAATTGCACGGAGTTCCAAAATATTGATCGGTAATCTCACCTCCTGAGATTCCCAAACTCCTTGTGCCGTCAGAGATCCCCACACAGCTCCCCAACCTGTGAGACTTGCATCTGTTGAAATTACAGTCCAGGTCGGAAGAACAAAAGAAGCCCCCTGAATTAAACGATGGTGATCTGTCCACCACGTTAGAGAGTGTCGAACAATCGGTTTTAAAGATATTAATTGAGATATCTTCGTGTAATCCCTGCACCATTGGTTCAGCATACAGAGCTGAAGAGGTCGCAAACCCAGAAAGGTCACCCTTGTTTGAGGAATCAAAGAACTTTTTGGTAAATTGATCCTCCAACCATGATCTTGAAGAAACAACACAAGTCGATTCGTATGAGACTCTGCTAAATGTAAAGACGGAGCAAGTACCAAGATATCGTCCAAATAAGGAAATACCACAATACCCTGTTCTCTGATTACAGACAGAAGGGCACCGAGAATCTTTGTGAAAATTCTTGGAGCTGTAGCAAGGCCAAACGGTAGAGCCACAAATTGGTAATGCTTGTCTAGAAAAGAGAATCTCAGGAACTGATAATGATCTGGATGAATCGGAATATGCAGATATGCATCCTGTAAATCTATTGTGGACATATAATTCCCTTGCTGAACAAAAGGCAATATAGTCCTTACAGTTACCATCTTGAACGTTGGTATCCTTACATAACGATTCAATAATTTTAGATCCAGAACTGGTCTGAAGGAATTCTCCTTCTTTGGTACAATGAAGAGATTTGAATAAAACCCCATCCCCTGTTCCGGAACTGGAACTGACATAATTACTCCAGCCAACTCTAGATCTGAAACACAATTCAGAAATGCTTGAGCTTTCACTGGATTTACTGGGACATGGGAAAGAAAAAATCTCTTTGCAGGAGGTCTCATCTTGAAACCAATACTGTACCCTTCTGAAACAATGTTTTGAATCCAAAGATTGTGAACAGATTTGATCCAAATTTCTTTGAAAAAACGTAACCTGCCCCCTACCAGCTGAACTGGAATGAGGGCCGTACCTTCATGTGAACTTAGAAGCAGGCTTTGCCTTTCTAGCAGGCTTGGATTTATTCCAGACTGGAGATGGTTTCCAAACTGAAACTGCTCCTGAGGACGAAGGATCAGGCTTTTGTTCTTTGTTGAAACGAAAGGAACGAAAACGATTGTTAGCCCTGTTTTTACCTTTAGACTTTTTATCCTGTGGTAAAAAAGTTCCTTTCCCACCAGTAACAGTTGAAATAATAGAATCCAACTGAGAAAATAATTTGTTTCCCTGGAAAGAAATGGAAAGTAGAGTTGATTTAGAAGCCATATCAGCATTCCAAGTCTTAAGCCATAAAGCTCTTCTGGCTAAGATAGCCAGAGACATAAATCTAACATCAACTCTAATAATATCAAAAATGGCATCACAGATGAAATTATTAGCATGCTGGAGAAGAATAATAATATCATGAGAATCACGATTTGTTACTTGTTGCGCTAGAGTTTCCAACCAAAAAGTTGAAGCTGCAGCAACATCAGCCAATGATATAGCAGGTCTAAGAAGATTACCTGAACATAGATAAGCTTTTCTTAGAAAAGATTCAATTTTTCTATCTAAAGGATCCTTAAACGAGGTACCATCTGACGTAGGAATGGTAGTACGTTTAGCAAGGGTAGAAATAGCCCCATCAACTTTAGGGATTTTGTCCCAAAATTCTAACCTGTCAGGCGGAACAGGATATAATTGCTTAAAACGTTTAGAAGGAGTAAATGAATTACCCAATTTATCCCATTCCTTAGCAATTACTGCAGAAATAGCATTAGGAACAGGAAAGACTTCTGGAATAACCGCAGGAGATTTAAAAACCTTATCCAAACGTATAGAATTAGTATCAAGAGGACTAGAATCCTCTATTTCTAAAGCAATTAGTACTTCTTTAAGTAAAGAGCGAATAAATTCCATCTTAAATAAATATGAAGATTTATCAGCATCAATCTCTGAGACAGAATCCTCTGAACTAGAAGAGTCCAAAGAATCAGAATGATGGTGTTCATTTAAAAATTCATCTGTAGAGAGAGAAGATTTAAAAGACTTTTACGTTTACTAGAAGGAGAAATAACAGACAAAGCCTTCTTTATGGATTCAGAAACAAAATCTCTTATGTTATCAGGAACATTCTGCACCTTAGATGTTGAGGGGACTGCAACAGGCAATGGTACATCACTAAAGGAAATATTATCTGCTTTAACAAGTTTGTCATGACAATTATTACAAACAACAGCTGGAGAAATAGCTACCAAAAGTTTACAGCAGATACACTTAGCTTTGGTAGATCCAGCAGGCAGTGGTTTTCCTGTAGTATCTTCTGGCTCAGATGCAACGTGAGACATCTTGCAATATGTAAGAGAAAAAACAACATATAAAGCAAAATAGATCAAATTCCTTATAAGACAGTTTCAGGAATGGGAAAAAAATGCCAAACATCAAGCTTCTAGCAACCAGAAGCAAATGAAAATGAGACTGAAATAATGTGGAGACAAAAGCGACGCCCATATTTTTTGGCGCCAAATAAGACGCCCACATTATTTGGCGCCTAAATGCTTTTGGCGCCAAAAATGACGCCACATCCGGAACGCCGACATTTTTGGCGCAAAATAACGTCAAAAAATGACGCAACTTCCGGCGACACGTATGACGCCGGAAACGGAAATGAATTTTTGCGCCAAAAAAATCCGCGCCAAAAAAATCCGCGCCAAAAAAATCCGCGCCAAAAATGACGCAATAAAATGAAGCATTTTCAGCCCCCGCGAGCCTAACAGCCCACAGGGAAAAAAGTCAAATTTTTGAGGTAAGACAAAATATGATAATTTAAAGCATAATCCCAAATATGAAACTGACTGTCTGGAAATAAGGAAAGTTGAACATTCTGAGTCAAGGCAAATAAATGTTTGAATACATATATTTAGAACTTTATAAATAAAGTGCCCAACCATAGCTTAGAGTGTCACAGAAAATAAGACTTACTTACCCCAGGACACTCATCTACATGTTTGTAGAAAGCCAAACCAGTACTGAAACGAGAATCAGTAGAGGAAATGGTAAATATAAGAGTATATCGTCGATCTGAAAAGGGAGGTAAGAGATGAATCTCTACGACCGATAACAGAGAACCTTATGAAATAGACCCCGTAGAAGGAGATCACTGCATTCAATAGGCAATACTCTCCTCACATCCTTCTGACATTCACTGCACGCTGAGAGGAAAACCGGGCTCCAACTTGCTGCGGAGCGCATATCAACGTAGAATCTAGCACAAACTTACTTCACCACCTCCCTTGGAGGCAAAGTTTGTAAAACTGATTTGTGGGTGTGGTGAGGGGTGTATTTATAGGCATTTTAAGGTTTGGGAAACTTTGCCCCTCCTGGTAGGAATGTATATCCCATACGTCACTAGCTCATGGACTCTTGTTAATTACATGAAAGAAAATAGAAAGGTGATTAAAAAATATATATGCAGTGAAAAAATAAGTTTAAAAATAAGTTTAAAAATGTGAAAATGTCCTTTCCAGTACATACATCTGGTTAAATGTGCATCAAAGAATAAGACATAAAAAGACCTTATAGTCCACTGATAGGTGAAGATTTTTCTCTCAAACTGGCTGCTGTAACTTCTTCAAAAACTTGAAGGCCGGTCAAGGAATAACAAAACCTATATGAAGGATGATAAAGAAGAAAGCGCCAACAAATCTGTGATTTGCTTGTTTTTAACTTATACACTACGGCTCAAGTATAAGTCATTTTATATACACTTTGCATTCACCTGGAGTATCCCGCTGCCGGTATCTCTACACAAATCGGTGTAACCAGCATTGGAGGTCTTGCTTTACTCCCTAAGCTATTATCTTGCGTTGAGCTATCTCCGCCTTTTGTCTGTAGCTGTGGCCCCTGTTCACTTTCTATAGTTAGATATTTAGGCCCCGATTGCCACCACCCGTGTATATATTTTGTATTGCAGTTCTCATTGATGGGCAATAATAAATATGACCCACGGGTCTTTCACTCACTTACTGTGTTGTGTGTTATTTATGTCAAAGTAATTTATTATGTTAGCTGTTAAGCTAAGTTATAGGTTATTTTTCTTATTTGATGCATAGTCAGCTACTCAGGAAAAGTAAGGAATTTAATCCCTTAAAATAGTGCAGGGCACCTAGCCTGGAACGTAACTAAGGGTTAAGTGTGTGTTCTGTTACATTGTTGCATTATGTGGGGGAGGGATTTACTCACTCTTTATATGTGATGTGCAGGAAATCCATTTACTCTTTGCTGCTGTGGGTTCCTGGAAGTTTTTTCCCCACCCTCCCTTCCCTGGGTTTTAAAAGGTTTTATTGTTATGTTGTAAATGCGGCAATCGGTTAGTTGAGTCTACTTATTAGGCCCATTAGGTGTCTGAGGCAGGAAGTGGGTTACTCAACTTACTTCTTTAAGTCAGAGGACAGTAATTTATGCTCCCCAGTTTTTGACATGCTGTACGCCTAGTCAATGCTGGACCTACTGGTTTGGAGTCTCCCTTGATGGCACCCTAGTCTGGCGGGTGGTCAGGATCACAGCTGCAGGCTGTAAGGAGGTTTGAGTGACGGCCATTGCAGTCAGAGTGATATCCCCAGGCTCGAAGCTTGGGGGTTCCCTGACTGGTTGACAGCGGGCCGAGAACTCCCTAAGCTAAAATTTTGCGTCAAGCTATCTCCACCCTTTGTCTGTGGCCCCTGTTCACTTTCTAGAAGGGGTTATATAGTTAGATATTTAGGCCTTGATTGCCGGCACCTGTGTATATATTTTGCATTGCAGTTCCCATTGCTGGGCAATAAAAAATACGACCTACGGGTCTTTCACCTACTTACTGTGTTGTGTGTTATTTATGTCAAAGTTATTTATTATCACCTAGATTACGAATTTTGCATTACTGTGCGGTATGGCTTTTAACGTTGAAAAATTGGCCATTACGCTGGAATGTACTTCAAATGAATTACGCTGGAATGGCCAGAACATATTACGAGTTGTGTCGGTATGGCTCTAACGCAAGCATTTTAGTCTGTAACGCAACGTCCATTCCGCACTCAAAAAACCTAATTTATGCTTACCTGATAAATTTATTTCTCTTGTGGTGTATCCAGTCCACGGATCATCCATTACTTGTGGGATATTCTCCTTCCCAACAGGAAGTTGCAAGAGGATCACCCACAGCAGAGCTGCTATATAGCTCCTCCCCTAACTGCCATATCCAGTCATTCGACCGAAGACAAGCAGAGAAAGGAGAAACCATAGGGTGCAGTGGTGACTGAAGTTTAAAATTAAAAAATACCTGCATTAAAATGACAGGGCGGGCCGTGGACTGGATACACCACAAGAGAAATAAATTTATCAGGTAAGCATAAATTATGTTTTCTCTTATAAGGTGTATCCAGTCCATGGATCATCCATTACTTGTGGGATACCAATACCAAAGCTAAAGTACACGGATGAAGGGAGGGACAAGGCAGGTACTTAAACGGAAGGTACCACTGCCTGTAAAACCTCTCTCCCAAAAATAGCCTCCGAAGAAGCAAAAGTATCAAATTTATAGAATTTTGAAAAGGTATGAAGCGAAGACCAAGTCGCCGCCTTGCAAATCTGTTCAACAGAAGCCTCATTTTTAAAGGCCCAAATGGAAGCCACAGCTCTAGTAGAATGAGCTGTAATCCTTTCAGGAGGCTGCTGGCCAGCAGTCTCATAAGCTAAGCGAATTATGCTTCTTAGCCAAAATGAAAGAGAGGTTGCCAAAGCCTTTTGACCTCTCCTCTGTCCAGAGTAGACAACAAACAAAGCAGATGTTTGACGAAAATCTTTAGTGGCTTGTAAATAATACTTTAAAGAACGAACCACGTCAAGATTGTGTAATAGACGTTCCTTCTTTGAAGAAAGATTAGGACACAATGATGGAACAACAATCTCCTGATTGATATTCTTATTAGATACCACCTTAGGTAAAAACCCAGGTTTGGTACGCAGAACTACCTTATCTGCATGGAAGATCAGATAAGGGGAATCACATTGTAAGGCAGATAACTCGGAAACTCTATGAGCCGAGGAAATAGCTACCAAAAATAGAACTTTCCAAGATAAAAGTTTGATATCTATGGAATGAAGAGGTTCAAACGGAACCCCTTGAAGAACTTTAAGAACTAAATTTAAGCTCCAAGGCGGAGCAACAGATTTAAACACAGGCTTGATTCGAAATAAAGCCTGACAAAATGCCTGAACGTCTGGCACATCCGCCAGACGCTTGTCAAAAGAATAGACAGAGCAGAAATCTGTCCCTTTAAGGAACTAGCTGACAATCCTTTTTCCAATCCTTCTTGGAGAAAAGATAATATCCTTGGAATCCTGACCTTACTCCATGAGTAGCCCTTGGATTCACACCAATAAAGATATTTACACCATATCTTATGATAGATTTTCCTGGTGACAGGCTTTCGTGCCTGAATTAAGGTATCAATGACTGACTCGGAGAAGCCACGCTTTGATAAAATCAAGCGTTCAATCTCCAGGCAGTCAGTTTCAGAGAAATTAGATTTTGATGGTTGAAAGGACCTTGAAGTAGAAGGTCCTGTCTCAGCGGCAGAGTCCATGGTGGAAAGGATGACATGTCCACCAGATCTGCATACCAAGTCCTGCGTGGCCACGCAGGCGCTATCAAGATCACTGATGCTCTCTCCTGCTTGATTTTGGCAATCAGACGAGAGAGCAGAGGAAACGGTGGAAACACATAAGCCAGGTTGAAGGACCAAGCCGCTGCTAGAGCATCTATCAGCCTTGCCTTGGGGTCCCTGGACCTGGATCCGTAACAAGGAAGTTTGGCGTTCTGACAAGAAGCCATGAGATCCAGTTCTGGTTTGCCCCAACAATGAATCAATTGTGCAAACACCTCCGGATGAAGCTCACACTCCCCCGGATGAAAAGTCTGTCGACTTAGAAAATCCGCCTCCCAGTTCTCTACACCTGGGATATGGATAGCTGATAGGTGGCAAGAGTGAATCTCTGCCCAGCGAATTATCTTTGAGATTTCTAACATCGCTAGGGAACTCCTTGTTCCCCCTTGATGGTTGATGTAAGCCACAGTCGTGATGTTGTCCGACTGAAATCTGATGAACCTCATTGTCGCTAGCTGAGGCCAAGCCTGAAGAGCATTGAATATCGCTCTTAGTTCCAGAATGTTTATTGGAAGGAGTGTCTCCTCCTGAGTCCACGATCCCTGAGCCTTCAGGGAGTTCCAGGCTGCCCCCCAGCCTAGAAGGCTGGCATCTGTCGTTACAATTGTCCAATCTGGCCTGCGAAAGGTCATTCCCTTGGACAGATGGACCGAGATAGCCACCAGAGAAGAGAATCCCTGGTCTCTTGATCCAGATTTAGTAGAGGGGACAAATCTGTGTAATCCCCATTCCACTGACTGAGCATGCATAGTTGCAGCGGTCTGAGATGTAGGCGTGCAAACGGCACTATGTCCATTGCCGCTACCATTAAGCCGATTACTTCCATACACTGCGCCACCGAAGGGCGAGAAGTGGAATAAAGAACACGGCAGGTATTTAGAAGTTTTGATAACCTGGACTCTGTCAGGTAAATCCTCATTTCTACAGAATCTATTAGAGTTCCCAGAAAGGAAACTCTTGTGAGAGGAGATAGAGAACTCTTTTCTTCGTTCACCTTCCACCCATGCAATCTCAGAAATGCCAGAACTATGTACGTATGAGACTTGGCAATTTGGAAATTTGACGCCTGTATCAGAATGTCATCTAAATAAGGGGCCACTGATATGCCCCGTGGTCTTAAGATCGCCAGAAGTGACCCCAGAACCTTCGTAAAGATTCTTGGGGCTGTAGCTAACCCAAAGGGAAGAGCTACAAACTGGTAATGCCTGTTCAGGAAGGCAAACCTGAGAAACCGATGATGATCTTTGTGTATCTCAATGTGAAGATAAGCATCCTTTAAATCCACTGTAGTCATGTATTGACCCTCCTGGATCATAGGTAGGATGGTACGAATAGTCTCCATCTTGAATGATGGGACTCTGAGGAATTTGTTTAAGATCTTGAGATCTAAAATTGGTCTGAAGCTTCCCTCTTTTTTGGGAACCACAAACAGATTTGAGTAAAATCCCTGTCCCTGTTCCTCCTTTGGAACTGGATGGATCACTCCCATAACTAGGAGGTCTTGAACACAGTGTAAGAATGCCTCTCTCTTTATCTGGTTTGCAGATAATTGTGAAAGGTGAAATCTCCCTTTTGGAGGAGAAGCTCTGAAGTCCAGAAGATATCCCTGGGATACAATTTCCAACGCCCAGGGATCCTGGACATCTCTTACCCAAGCCTGGGCGAAGAGTGAAAGTCTGCCCCCTACTAGATCCGTTACCGGATAGGGGGCTGATACTTCATGCTGTCTTAGGGGCAGCAGCAGGTTTTTTGGCCTGCTTACCTTTGTTCCAGGTCTGGTTAGGTCTCCAGACCAACTTGGACTATGCAAAAGTTCCCTCTTGTTTTGCATTAGAGGAAGTTGATGCCGCACTCGCCTTGAAGTTTCGAAAGGCACAAAAATTAGTCTGTTTGGCCCTTTTGGACCTATCCTGAGGAAGGGCATGACCTTTTCCTCCAGTGATATCAGAAATGATCTCCTTCAAACCAGGCCCGAATAGGGTTTGCCCCTTGAAGGGAATGTTAAGCAGCTTAGACTTTGAAGTAACGTCAGCTGACCATGATTTAAGCCATAGCGCCCTGCGCGCCTGAATAGCAAAACCAGAATTCTTAGCCGTTAGTTTAGTCAAATGAACAATGACATCAGAAACAAAAGAATTGGCTAGTTTAAGTGCTCTAAGCTTGTCAAGTATGTAATCCAATGGGGTCTCTACCTGTAAAGCCTCTTCCAGAGACTCAAACCAGAAAGCCGCAGCAGCAGTGACTGGGGCAATGCATGCAAGGGGCTGTAGAATAAAACCTTGTTGAATAAACATTTTCTTAAGGTAACCCTCTAACTTTTTATCCATTGGATCTGAGAAAGCACAACTGTCCTCAACAGGGATAGTAGTACGCTTAGCTAGGGTAGAAACTGCTCCCTCCACCTTAGTAACTGTCTGCCATAAGTCCCGTGTGGAGGCATCTATTGGAAACATTTTCTTAAAAATAGGAGGGGGAGAGAACGGCACACCTGGTCTATCCCATTCCTTAGTAATAATTTTTGTAAACCTTTTAGGTATTGGAAAAACATCAGTAAACACCGGCACTGCATAGTATTTATCCAGTCTACACAATTTCTCTGGCACTGCAATTGTATCACAGTCATTCCGAGCAGCTAAAACCTCCCTGAGTAACACGCGGAGGTGTTCAAGCTTAAATTTAAATGTAGAAATATCAGAATCAGGTTGCATCATCTTCCCTGAGTCAGAAGCATCACCCACAGAAATAAGCTCTCCTTCTTCAGCTTCTGCATGTTGTGAGGCATTATCAGACAAAGCTCTTAAAGCGTCAGTATGCTCTGTATTTCGTCTAACTCAAGAGCTATCTCGCTTTCCTCTAAATTCAGGTAGTCTGGCTAATACCGCTGACAGTGTATTATCCATGACTGCCGCCATGTCTTGTAGAGTAAACGCTATGGGCGCCCTAGATGTACTTGACGCCATTTGAGCGTGAGTCATTTGAGCGGGAGTCAAAGGATCTGACACGTGGGGAGAGTTAGTCGGCATAACTTCCCCCTCGTCAGATTCCTCTGGTGATAAATTTTTTAAAGACAGAATATGATCTTTATTACTTAAAGTGAAATCAGTACATTTGGTACTCATTCTAAGAGGGGGTTCCACCATGGCTTCTAAACATAATGAACAAGGAGTTTCCTCTATGTCAGACATGTTTAAACAGACTAGCAATGAGACCAGCAGGCTTGGAAAACACTTTAAATCAAGTTAACAAGCAAAAAATAAAAACGGTACTGTGCCTTTAAGAGAAACAAATTTTGTCAGAATTTGAAAAACAGTGAAAAAAAGCAGTAAATCAAACAAAAATTTTACAGTGTGTATAATAAGCTAACAGAGCATTGCACCCACTTGCAAATGGATGATTAACCCCTTAGTTCAAAAAATTGATCAAAAAAACGATATATACGTTTTTTAACAGTCACAACAAACTGCTACAGCCCTGCTGTGGGACTACCTTCACAAACAAACGACTTTGGAAAGCCTACGAACCCTTTAGAGATGTCCTATAGCGTTCAGGGGACTCCTGGAGGAAGCTGAATGTCTCAGTCTGTAAAAGTTACTGCGCAATAAAGCGCTAAATTAGGCCCCTCCCACTCATAGTAACACAGTGGAAAGACTCAGGAAACTGTTTCTAGGCAAATTTAAGCCAGCCATGTGGAAAAAAAAAACTAGGCCCCAATAAAGTTTTATCAAAAAAGTATATATAAAAACGTTTAAACATGCCAGCAAACCTTTTATATTGTAAATCTATAAGAGTATTACCTCAGAAAGTAAGCATGATACCAGTCGCTATTAAATCACTGTATTCAGGCTTACCTTACATAAATCTGGTATCAACAGCATTTTCTAGTATTCATTCTTCTAGAAAAAAATTTAACTGCACATACCTCATAGCAGGATAACCTGCACGCCATTCCCCCGCTTAAGTTACCTCTCTCTTCAGTTAAGTGTGAGAACAGCAATGGATCTTAGTTACAACCTCCTAAGATCATAGAAATCACAGGCAGATTCTTCTTCTATTTTCTGCATGGGACAAAATAGTACAACTCCGGTACCATATAAAAATAACAAACTTTTGATTGAAGAAAAACACAATTATATTTCACCACTTCTCTCTTACTACCTCCATGCTTGTTGAGAGTTGCAAGAGAATGACTGGATATGGCAGTTAGAGGAGGAGCTATATAGCAGCTCTGCTGTGGGTGATCCTCTTGCAACTTCCTGTTGGGAAGGAGAATATCCCACAAGTAATGGATGATCCGTGGACTGGATAAACCTTACAAGAGAAAATTACGTTTTTGTGTAAGATTTACATAGCGCCTAACCTAACACTAACTCCATAAAATCTACTCACGGTTCCTGAAGTCCGGACTTCCATCTTCATCCAGGTGGCGACACCTTCATCCATCTCAGGGACGTCTTCGTTCTTCTTCATTCTGGCGGCGCAGAGCTATCCTAGAAGTAGATCACATCCTGCACGGAGAGTCCTCTTCATAAGGTCACCGCTGTACACTGAAGTTGAATGCAAGGTAGCCATTTCAAAATGGCGTACCTTGCATTCCTATTGGCTGATTTGCTTCTTCAAATTCAAATCAGCCAATAGGATGAGAGCTTCTAAAATCCTATTGGCTGTTCAAAACAGCCAATAGGATGAGAGCTACTGAAATCCTATTGGCTGATTTGAACAGCTATATCTCCTTCACTGATGCTGTTGGCCTCTTGGTAGCCTCCCTGATAAGTTTTCTCCTCGTACTTTCATCAACTTTGGAGAGTCATCCTGATCTTTGCAAAGTCTCTGTGGTGCCAAATTTTCTCCATGTATTGATGATGGTTTTGACAGTGCTCCATGGGACATCCAGTACCTTTGATCTTCTTTTATATTCCTCTTCTGATTAGTACTTTTCAACAGTTAACTCTCACAGTTTCTTTGGCAACTCTTTGCGGACTATAGCTCTCCCAGTAGGATGGAACCCAAAACATTCAATCAAATCCTACAGCAACAGCTGACTTTAACTTTTGGGTTTAATAAAAATAACTTTCATTGATGACAGGTGTATGCTATATAACTACATGCAGGATTTAGAATGTGATTGGTTAACTGTGAACACAGCTAGAGTCCCCATTATGAAAGGGGTGAAGTCTTATGCAACCACGGTGTTGTTGTTTTTTTCTATTAAAATGCTACTTATAATAAACTTTTTGTTTTTTCCAGTGTAATATCCAGTGTACATATAAAATACTACATGCACATGTACAATATACTCACAATCCCCCAGTGTATATAGGTTTATTATCTATGTACAAGTTTCACTATTGTAACAATAGAGTTTTAGTTTGGGTTCACACATGTAACTTGTATTGTCATTCAATACTGTCTAAAGGGATAACTTACATTAAAGGGATACTAAACCCAAATGTTTTCTTTCATGATTCAGATAGAGCATGCAATTTTAAGCAACTTTCTAATTTACTCCTATTATTAAAAAAAATTTGTTCGCTTGGTATCTTTATTTGAAAAGCAATAATAAAAGCTTAAGGAGCCAGCCCATTTTAGGTTCAGAACCTGGGTAGCACTTACATATTGGTGACTAAATGTACCCACCAGTCAGCAAGTGCTATCCAGGTTCTGAACCAAAAATGGGCCGGCTCCTTATCTTTCATTCCTGCTTTTCAAATAAAGATACCAAGAGAACGAAGAAAAATGGATAATTGGAGTAAATTAGAAAGTTTCTTAAAATTGCATGTTCTACCCAAATCATAAAATAAAAAAAAAATTAGTTTAGTATCCCTCTAAATCCAGTTGCAGAGAACCATTACATCCCACAATAAATATAGCAAAACTCCTCTTGGCCAGACTGCCTATTAATAGTGATTTTTTATCCCTTTAGAACATTTCACCCACAATATTGATTGCAATGTGAATACCTTTATATCATAGCGCTACTGGGACAATGCTTTCAGCATCAGGCCTGGAAATATTAAAGATGGTTTATCTCTTGTGGCATCTGATCAACTCACTTTAGAATCTCACCAAGAGCTAGCAAGGATTGTAGATGATGTGTTTGGTTTGTCTGTGTCATAGGGTGGCCATATTGCCACTTTAAAACAGGACGCATATGAAAAATACATGTCAGGGTTCTTATAATGGAATATTATTTAAAATAATAAGCCCTGACATATGCATTTTTCATAAGTGTACTGTTTTAAAGCGGCAATATGGCCACCCTACTGTGTCATACCAGACTGTGTGCTATTGTTTGCACAAGACAGAGGGCAAGATAACTAACCTTGCGCTATAGATTATGCTCCAGTTGTAATTTAGCCTATCATTTGAGGCAAAGTTATAGTAACTGTTGGTTTATTTTGGTAGAGGGGTCGGTCCCATGAAATCTAGAGGGTCATGTGAGCTCTTAGAAAGGTCCTTAATGATCTATAGCCCTTCACTCAGGCAAGATGATCTAAGAGGTCTCCTCAGTATGGTGAGATTTCTCAAAGAATTTTAGAAATACTTTTACATTGACAGCTGTTCACCTCCCTATGTAGGGCTCTGTATGTGAAGTTGAGAGTCCTGTACTACAATATAAGGTCTCAAAAAATGCCAAAGATTCTGCATGATTTCTCTCCAAGGAAGATATTCTGTTCTTTAATGTAAATGGTCTGATGGGTGAATGGATTTACTTTAGCTGGTATAGAGGCAGGGGGTTGTTTTCAGAGCTGATCGCACCCCCCCCCCCCTAAATATGCCTAAATACGTGTATGGGTATATATAACTTTTTACTTTCAACTTGTGTGCTGCTAACCTGCCTGCATTAAAAGTTTACATTGAGTGTAGTTAGCGAGCGAAAAAATCCTGGAGCGTACCACTTGTAATCTTGCCCAAATCCAGTTAGTTCTGTAACTGAATTGAAAAGTTGTAAATTTACATCAGCACAAAACTACTGCAGCTGTACAATGATGACATGTAGTATATGTACTCAAGGAAGACTATTATCACATGTTGATAATGTACAGTTCTTTATTTAGATTTTTGTATATTCCAGCTGCAAAATTTCCCGAAGAGAAAAAAAAGTGTTTTGTGTGATAAAACATACATCGTAAATATAGGTATGATGTGTAAATATGGAAAATACAGTAAATAGTGGCTTTGAATAATCAGCAAGTGACCAATCAATCACTAAAGGTGCTATAATGCCTGCCCCTTATTCCTACACTTTAATGATATAAAATAGGACTCCTGCACAGTAAAATATCTTGTACAAATCAGTCATGGCATTCCTTTGGCTTGTTTCCTGTTTGGCTTTGTTCAGTGCGGCCTATGGTAAGTTTACTTGTCAATTCTCATTATGGAAGGTGCACAATGCTATCTGCTTACAACATGCAAGGTAGGTTCATTAAAGGGGCACTGTGAATTTAAACATGGGAGCTTTTTTGCATGAAACAAAATATGAAATAAAAGCTGACTAAATTCAAATTTAAAGGGATATAAAACAGTCTGTTTCATTGTTGTAATAAAGAAAACAAGCAGTAGCTTACACTTAATATAAATCATTGCAATATGTCTTATTCATCATTTTAAAGGGATTTTACATTTTATTTTATTTTTTTACTTTATTTGTGTAGTGTCCATAACTTCCTATCACAGCAGTTTTTGTCTCTATAGGAAGGCTTATCTAGCTTGACAGCATACATCTTCTAGAGTAACATTAGCAGACTAAGGGCTAGATTATGAGTGGAGCGTAAAATTGCGCTTTTGCGAGTGCGATATTTGTGCTCCACTTGTAATACCAGCGCATGCAAAATTGCGCTGGTATTATAAGTAAAGAGCAATGAAAACGCAACCTCGCATTCACATTGCATGGAAGCTTTGTGCTCACAAGAGTGTGCTTCCATAAGCTCCAATGGGAGCCTCGTTCTGATGCCAATAGACACGGCAAAGAACCTAGCGCAGCACAGGGGATAAGTCGTGCAGGTTTGGGCAGTAAATTTAAAATATATATGTATATGCTTATATACTTATGTATTTATATGTGTATACACACACACATATATATATATATATATATAATCATTTTAAAACACAGTCCCCATAGACCGCTATGTAAAAGTACTTTTTAGTGCTCACTTTAACCCCTCATAACTGCTTACTGCAGTTTGTTTGTTTTTTATAAAGGAACTATACACTTTATTTTTGAGGCTATTGGGGCACATTTTTTTCATTAAAGGGACAGTATAGTCAAAAATAAACTTTCATGATTCAGATAGAGCATGTCATTTTAAACAACTTTCCCCTTTACTTTTATCATCAATTTTGCTTTGTTCTCTTGGTATTCTTAGTTAAAACCTAAACCTAGGTAGGCTCATATGCTAATTACTTAGCCCTTGAAGGCTGCCTCTTATCTGAATGCATTTTGACAGTTTTTCACAACTTGAGGGCGTTAGTTCATGTGTTCCATATAGATAACAGATAATAATGCCCATGGAGTTACCTAGGAGTCAGCACTGATTGGCTAAAATGCACGTCTTTTTAAAAGAATTGAAATAAGGTGGAAGTCTGCAGAGGCTTAGATTCAAGGTAATCAGAGAGGTAAAAAGTGTATTAATTTAACAGTGTTGGTTATGCAAAACTGGGGAATGGGTAATAAAGGGATTATATATATTTTAAACAATAACAATTCTAGTGTAGACTGTCCCTTTAAACAGATATCTGATCTCTTGTTAATGAATTAGACTGATAGTGGCTGGTTATTTAACGTGCGCCCCGTAAATGGGCAAATTTGCCTGCGGGCACACGTTAAAATTACACTCCGTTTATAATCTACCCCTTAGTGTTTAGTGAATGCAGTGGAGAAACAGGCAGTCAGTTTTGCCCATGCTCAGAAAAAGCACTATACAAATTAAGTTATCAACATGTCTGCTTTCTCATTCCCCTGAGGGCAAGGGCTACGGTGAGAATTTCTAAATGTTCATTTTGCAAGAAAACAAGTAAGTTGTTTGCTGTTTTTTTTACACAATCTGTTTCTTATTATGTCTACTTTGATTTAGCATATCATTTTTTTTACTAAAGTAGCACGGTTTCCTATCTCATTAAACTAATATATCCATATCAGTTGTACAATTCTTTCTAATGCTCATTGGCTAATGAGGACTTTCTACTAATGCTCAATAAAAAATATCAGGAAGTACCTATCAACCACTGAGCATTAACATCAAATAACATTCAGCCCATGATAATTAGTAGTAAGAACACAACAAATACAGCTTTATTAGTTTCAATTTAAAAGCAACCATTTTGATGCTCATAACAACCCATCACTGAACATGGATCACTGTTTGCAGCAATCCCCAGTACCATAAGCTCATAATAAGTGGTGCATAGTTGAGGGTGCTCCCAGGTCTTAATGGAAGTGCATGTGACATTGCACAAACGCATATGGTGATGCATAGTTGCCAACATTTATAAAACAATAATCCAGGGACACTTGTCAACCAACCTTTTCTACTGTCACTAATCTGTCACAGTCTAGCCACTCCAGGAAAGCATGTGACTTAGTTCAGTGGGTGCAAGGGTTAACAACACTCTCTAGTCTGTACTAGACTTAGAAAACAAATGCCCAAAACTCCCCTTTACTGCCACTCAAACTAAATAAGCTGCCACCACTTACGATTAAAGAAACGCGGAATACAATTTAGCAAAAAATAACTGAAAATCATAGTACTAATACTACCAGTCTCTTTCAGTAACGTGGTTCAAATATTAGACAAAGGCAGATTCTTAATAATTGCCATTGGCAGTTTAGTTTAGGCTAGGGTTTTTTTATTTTGGGGGGATTTTTTATTTTGATAGGGCTATTAGATTAGGTGTAATTAGTTTAAATATTTGATCATTTCTTTTTTATTTTGTGTAATTTAGTGTTTGTTTTTGTAATGTAGTTAATTGTATTTAATTCATGTAATTTATTTAATTGTAGTGTAAGGTTAGGTGTTAGTGTAAGACAGGTTAGGTTTTATTTTACAGGTACATTTGTATTTATTTTTGCTAGGTAGTTAGTAAATAGTTAATAACTATTTACTAACTAGTCTACCTAGTTAAAATAAATAAAAACTTAGCTGTGAAATAAAAATAAAACCTAAGATAGCTACAATGTAACTATTAGTTATATTGTAGCTAGCTTAGTGTTTATTTTATACGTAAGTATTTAGTTTTAAATAGGAATTATTTAGTTATTAATAGTAGATTTTATTTAGATTTATTTTAATTACATTAAAGTTAGTGGGGGTTAGGGGTTAATAACTTTAGTATAGTGTCGGCGACATTGGGGGTGGAAGATTAGGGGTTAATAAATGTAGGTAGCGGAAGATTAGGGGTTAATAAGTGTAGGTGGGTGGCGGCGACATTGGGGACGGCAGATTATGGATTAATAAGTGTAATGTAGGTGCCGGCGACATTGGGGGCGGCAGATTCGGGGTTAATAAGTGTAATGTAGGTGTCGGCGATGTCGGGGCGGCAGATTAGGGGTGTTTAGACTCGGGGTTTATGTTAGGGTGTTAAGTGTTAACATATATTTAGTTTCCCCATAGGAATCAATGAAGCTGTGTTACGGAGCTTTACGCTGCTTTATTGCAGGTGTTAGGCTTTTTTTCAGCCGGCTCTCCCCATTGATGTTTATGGGGAAATTGTGCACAAGCACGTAAAACCAGCTCATTGCAGCTCACCGCAGCGCTGGTATTGGAGTGCGGTATGGAGCTCAATTTTGCTTTACTCTGCAATATTGCCTGCTAACGCCGGGTTTTTGTAAACCTGTAATACCAGCGCTGTAGGGAGGTGAGCGGTGACAATAACTTGCAAGTTAGTACCGAGCTGCTGTTACCGCAAAACTCGTAATCTAGCCGATAGTTAATAAAATATTGCATTTCAGTAACAGATTCTCAACATAAGCTGCAAAACAATGTTTGCATAATAGTGAGCAAGTGCTGCAGCTGTGCTTTCTCTTAGCATATATTATAGGGAAACATGCTGTGTGCATCACATGACTGCTGTGCTGTAAAAATATGGCGCCACACATAGCCATATCAAGCACTGGATTAGTATTCTAAAAGAAAACACTTTTCTTGAAATGTTTGGGGTAAACTGGAGCTCCAGCATAGAGAACTGTGCTCAGTTTGTGTAATTATTCAGTAGAAGTTAGTTTAAAGGGCCATAATACCCAAATGTTTAAACACTTGAAAGTGATGCAGCATAGCTGTAAAAAGCTGACTAGAAAATATCTCCTGAACATCTCTATGTAAAAAAGAAAGATATTTTACCTCAAAAGTTCCTCAGTAGCCACATCCCATTGTAAAGGATTTCTAAGCAAAATTTTAGTGTGTCTGTCCTGGGACATCTGAAAGGATGAGCCTCGTGAACTCTCATATTATTTCACCAATCAGGTAAAGGAAGCTTACTATGAAATCTCATGAGAGTTAAGTCAAATCTCATGAGATCACAGTAAGAGTTCATGACCTCAGCACTGCTGATGCTGATTGGCTGCTGTTCATTTCTTAATTTTTTTTTTATTTTTACCTGCAGCTGGGAGCAGCTGAGTATAACTTTTTACACAGAACTTACTCTGCTGGGCTGAGGAGATTGTGAGGTAAAATATCTTCCTTTTTTTATATAGAGATGCTCAGGTGATATTTTCCTGTCAGCTTTTTACAGTTATACTGCATCAGTTTCAAGTGATTTAGCATATGAGTATTATGTCCCTTTAACAGTCAAGTGTTTTATGTCCCTTTAAAGAACAATTTTTTTAATTTAGTTTAGAATTTGTACCCGTAAACAGAAAACAGTCTGCATCACTATTCATAATGTATTAATGTGTCTAATTTAAACAAATACATGCACAACTTTTACTATTAATAGTCATTCATTCTTCCAAAAGACCATAAAAATAGAAGCAGTCCTGCACTATTGCAGTAAAGTTATAATGAAACATAAACCATCTCCTAATCAATTATTTTTAACTGTCCAGCTCTTATATATTATCACTTCCCTATATATATATATATATCACTATTACAGGGCTCAGCTCAGTGCTCAAAGTCACACAGAACTGAAGTGACACAAAACTACCTTAGATCCACTGTTCTAATAGCCAGCAGCAATGCTTTCTAAGGCCTAGTTTCAATTGAGGTGGTAACGTTTGGAAACTATTGGTAAAAACATTTATCTCCACTAAAGTCTAGGGAGAATTTTTATGATACCATTAGTTTCCAAACTTTACCACTTCAATTCAAACTAGGCCCAAGTTAGGCCTAGTTTCCTTAGAGGTGGTAAAGTGTGGTAAAAATTATCCTTAGACTTTAATAAAGATAAATATTTTTACCACCAGTTTCCGCACTTTACTACCTCAATGGAAACTAGGCCTTAATTTGTGTCCAATTACTATAAACAGGAGGAGAGACACAGCAAACACTCAGTTCTTACTGCGTTATTATGCACAGCCTCGGACTGGGTAATATGTTGGGGAAAATTGATTTTTGTTTTTAGCCTGAAAGCCATTTTCATATTTTTGCATTGTGTAGGAAGTGATGTATGTTTAAAACTAGGGATGGGGGAATGTTCTGAAAGTGCAATTTGTGGTAGAATTAATAATCTTGTGGACATTCGTTTTGGACCATTGAATGTTGATAAAAATGAAAATCCATTAAAATTCGGTAATCGAATGTTATTTCTGATTTTCAAATGTCACTTTCATTTTTGAATGTTCATAATTATATTGAATATCCACATTAAAAATTTTGAATGTAACATTCTATTTAACAAATACTATTCAGAAGTTCAGTAGTTCATGAGGTAGGGAGTTTAGTAAATTAATACATAATAGATACAAATATATCAATTTGAATGTTTCTATTTCGAAAATTGCATATTTCGAATATTATATTTAAAGAGAGCATTAGAAATACTATTACAAATATATAGATTAGAATTATTAGAAAAAATTTAATCGAATATTACATTTAAAGAAACCATTAGAAATACTATTACACTAAACGAATGTTAGAATGTTGTACAAAAATTCGAAATTAAAAACAAACGAACAAATGTGTTGAAAATTTGTTTAATTTTTGGAACGTTGCAAAATATTCACCCATCCCTACTCAAAACGCATGCTATAATTAGTAAGCTGCAGGCGATACAGAGTGCTAAAATATGAAGTTTACTGTCAGTCTAAATAATGCAAAGGAGGAGATTATTCTTTGAAATATTGCTAGGAGATACCTATAGTTCATGTGTTCCATATAGATAACATTGTGCTCATGCCCGTGGAGTTACCTAGGAGTCAACTGATTTGCTAAATTGCAAGTCTGTCAAAAGAACTGAGATAAGGGGGCAGTCTGCAGAGATTTAGATACAAGGTAATTACAGAGGTAAAAAGTGTATTAATATAACAGTGTTGGTTATGTAAAACTGGGGAATGGGTAATAAAGGGATTTATCTATTTTTTTAAAATAATAAAAATTCTGGAGTAGACTGTCCCTTTAAGTGGTATGGCTGAGAGCTACACAAAATAGCGCTAATAAAGTTAGGGCTTTTGGAGACCTGATGCTTGAAAATATGCAAAACAAAGCACAAGTATAATAAATTAAAATAAAGTATTTTACTTATAGTTATGCATATTAAAAGTAAAATAAAGGTTTAATATTGGAAATAAGATGTTTAAACGTTTATGGCTGGTATATATGTATATGTGTGTGTGTATATATATATATATATATATATATACACACACATATGTATGTGTGTGTGTATATATACATATGTATGTGTTTGTGTGAGTGTGTGTGTGTGTATATATACATATGTATGTGTGTGTGTGTGTGTGTGTATATATACATATGTATGTGTGTGTGTGTGTATATATATACATATGTATGTGTGTGTGTATGTGTGTGTATGTGTATACTGTATATGTGTGTGTGTATATATATACATATGTATGTGTGTGTGTGTGTGTATATATACATATGTATGTGTGTGTGTGTGTATATATACATATGTATGTGTGTGTATATATACATATGTGTGTGTGTGTGTGTGTGTGTGTGTGTGTGGGTGTATATATACGTGTGTGTGTGTGTGTGTGTGTGTGTGTGTGTATGTATGTATATGTATATATATATATATATATATATATATATACATATGTGTATATGTATGTATGTATGTATGTATGTATATATATATATGTGTATATGTATGTATGTATGTATATATATATATATATATATATATATATATATATATATATATATATACACACATATGTATGTGTGTGTGTATATACATATGTATCTGTGTGTGTGTATACATATGTATGTGTGTGTGTATATATATATATATATATATATATATATATATATATATATACACATATATACATATGTATGTGTGCATTTCAATACAACAAAATAGTTTATATCTAATTGCTGAACTCCATTACCTGAGTGGAGGTTTAACACACCTTCAGCCTAGCCCTCGAGCAATAGCAGACATGAGGGGTTTCAGTGTACCCTAGACAATGACATTTGCTTGATCAATTAAAAAAATACTTTCAACTTGTAATATGAGTGCAAAAATAAAAGCGATGTTGACAATAGAGCTAGCGGACAATAGAGCTAATATTTTTGCACTCTCTTGAGCCTACCTCAGTATCCCCTCATGGAAAGGAATTAAGTTTCAATTTTTTTATTTGTACAATTCATTTTTACTTCCAGTTTGACTCAGTTGGGACTTATAATATATATAATATATTATATTGTAGTTCGTCACTGATCAAATTTTCTCATTGTCATATTACAAACCCTTTACTTATTCCAGGCTGCGGTGTTCAAAAGATTTCACCTGTGGTGACTGGATATGCCAGAATTGTTAATGGTGAAGAGGCTGTCTCAGGTTCTTGGCCTTGGCAAGTCTCCCTGCAGGTAAGAGTTTCAAGTAATTATGGAATATGAAACATTATGAGACACATATGGTGAAAGGGTACTTACTGTGAATATGTACTAGATGATAGCCCTTCCTCAGTGCATTAGATCTAATGTAAAAATAATTAACCTAGACAAGTACTAAACCAGGTTTTCTTTAAAAACAGAATAAAACTGCAATCATTTTCTGTTGAGATAGAAAGTTATGGAGGTCGATATAGAGACAAATTTGTTGTGGTTTACTGACCCCAGTTTGCTTGGAATGTTTGAATAATTTTTCCGCCACGCCAATAAGGGTCCCTATTTCCATTCATTAGAAGAGACATGGGAAACCATTGTAGCATGGTTATTTAAATCTTCATTTTTCATAGACATTGCAATAAATTAGATGCTCTACCGATACTGTTGCCAGGTGTCCATTATTCAAATGCAGAGTCTCGAATTTAAGCAAGTTGCCCAGTTAAATCTTATCGATGACAAATCAGGCGTCCTCTAATCGTTGTGTGCGCCATTTGGCGTCCAGCTCGTGGGGCACGCAACGATTGGTGGAAGCTGGATTCATCATTGATATGATCAATACAGAAGGAGATGCGGGTGGAGGATCGGCGGTATGTTTACCATAGCAAAATGGTATTTTAAAAAAAGAAGAGTCTTTGTAAAGTTTAATGACTTAAAGTGACCCTCGTTTTAAGAGTATTTTTAGATACTGGGCTTTAAATCATTAAACTTTACAATCACTTTAAGTACAAGTTCAAAAGTGTAATGTGAACAGTATTTATATTATTTTTTATTAAAAAGTGAAAAAATATATTAATAAAAAATGTAAAATGAGAATGTTAAAAACCTTCAACCTGGGAAGATAGCGATGTGAACAATAAAAATATACAGCCAATATAGGAAAGTAAAAAAACTTGCAATAATTTTCTCAAAAAGTGTTTCTTGGTGGAGGGGAACTTTGCTGTCAGACTGTATCAAAGTATTGTGGAAATTAAAAAGTGGTGACACCACTAGATAACCACAGAATAATTTTGAAACATTCCTATGATTAAAGACTAATTTACATCTATATTAAATATTTAAAACTTTAATCAGATTTTAATTTGGAATAATTTATATTATTTTTTTTAGTATTTTGCATCTAATATATCAATAGCGCCCCTTAAGAATCCTAATTTGCCATGTGTGCTAACCTGACCGCGCTAAGATCTCAATTGAGAAACGCAAAGTGCAAAACTCATATTTTACATTTCTTTGATCTTCACAGTAAATAATGTACTTTTTATTATTAAATATTTCTATATATATCTGATACTGTATATATATATATATATATATATATATATATATATATATATATATATATATATATATATATATATATATATATATATATATATAAAAATATAGGATACTATATAAAATAATGCAAAGTAGATAATCACTGGCTCAGTATAAACCACTGCTAGCTGTCTGAGCTGGTACAGTGATTGAATGAATGTGTTTGGGCCATGTACAACATATGTATGTATGCCACTGAAACATAACTGTAATAACTTCTTCTAGAAGCATTTTTGCTAACATAAGTAAACAGCAATAATGCTTATATACACTCATGCATATTTCAGTTTTGACCATTATGGTCAGCATTTGTGTTAATCTAAATAAAATCAGTACACATTGGTGTCTAAGGCAGTACCCCCACTCGTCAGCTTTATTGAGGCTTACAAGTAACTGAAGAAGCCACTATGGTGTACAGAAAGTCACCTGAATTTGGGGTGCAAACTTCATTACAGCTTGCCTCACTGAGAGATCTGGTGTTAGTCAGATGCATTTCACAATTCCTGTTGGCATTTCATCAGAACCCTTTATGAAACACCAGCAGCATTTGTGAAATGCGTTAGTTTAAGAAAAAAACTACAATGTAAATGTACATAAGCATCACTTAAATTTATATTTGCTGTTCACAGTCCATACATTTTCTGTATACCCCATTGATTTCTTATGTTACTTGTAAGTTATAATGCCATGCTTGTTGGTACTGTATTACAACAGTCTATTTATGTAGAAATACATTTCACTGCTTTGTGCTTTTGGATATGTACATTTTATAATGTGTGATGTCTTACAGGACAGAACCGGATGGCACTATTGCGGTGGCTCTCTCATTAACAGTGGATGGGTGGTGACTGCTGCTCACTGTGGCGTGTTGTAAGTTTCATTCATATAGGGATCTTATATGAGTCTATAAAGTAATAAAATAGTATGTGACTTCCATTTTCTCTATGTTAAAGGGACATAAAACATTGATTGAAATTAACATCATTGCATTTGAGATTCACTTAGAAGCATTTATGCAACATGCTTGTATCTGGAAAATGCTATTCTAGAAATTATCACAGGTTTTGTGATGTTTCTTGTACACACAACCAGCTGAGCATATATTAGTAGGTAGTTGGCATGCTGGTGACATCACTCATTACATTCTAGCACTCTGAGCCCACAAATATGCAGGCAGCCTGCTGATATATGGTCATTGTCATGTGTGCAAGAAAATATTTATTGTCTACTCTAGTAGCCTTAATGTAGTGGTGCTTTATTTACTTCTTAGCTACAAAAAAAAAGAGATAATAATTTGGATTTGATATCAGTAATTAAGCAACATCTCGGACTGACTATAGGTAAAAGTGTTGGAGGAACGATATGCACATAACACACAATATGAATTCAGTTGAAATAATACTGATTAAAAGCAACATTGCACTTTCATTAAATCTTCTCTCACCCAATTGACTTTCGATTCCCACAGGTTAAGTGACAAGGTGGTTCTAGGAGAACACGATAGAAGTTCAAGTGCTGAAGCCATCCAGTCTCTGGCTGTATCTAAGGTAAAAGGGACACTCAAGTCAAAATAAACTTTTAGGATTTAGATAGAGCATGCAGTTTTAAGATACTTTTCAATTTACTTCCATTATCAAATTTTGCACAGCCTTTTTATAAACACACTTTCTGGGTAACAAGATACTACTGAGCATGTGCACAAGTTCACTGGGTATACGTATAATCGTTTTTAATTGGCTGATGTCTGTCACATGGTACAAGGGAAAATGGGAGAAAAAATAAACTTGTCACAAAAAAATCTACTGCTTATTTGAAATTTAGAGTAGGTGTTATTGCATTGTCTTTTTATTATGCACTTCTACTGCATTGAGTGGTCCTTTAAACATTATCTGTGAAACGTTGAATTTCTTTTTCAATATTTTATATTTAATAAATACATAACGCACCTTAATATAATTCGTTAGGTTAGTGTACATGAAGAAAAAGTGTACACTAATTCTTCATGTGTGCTTACCCGACATGAGTTATATTAAGGTGTGTTATGTAAATAATTATTATAAATAAATATTCTAAAAAAAAACCATAAAATATATATGTATATTTTACAGAATCTATAATAATTATTAATAATTATTATTATTTTTTCAATATTTGTATTTAATATTTACATAATGAGTCTTAAGATAGCTAATTCTTAGTTTGGGCTAACCCGATACCACGTTAGACCTAAAGCACGCATCCCGGAGCGTGTTACGCATATTTTACAAACAGCTGGGCTCATAGTCACATTCTAAGGGGTTCAAGGGGAAAGCAATGCAGTTATGAATGGTTAGTGCAGGTTGTATGCATCCCTGAATAGCAGAGTCTTTAGGGAGCGCTTGAAGCAGTTAAAACTAGGAGAGAGTCTTATGAAACGAGGCAGGGAGTTCCACAAAACTGGAGCCTGACTGGAGAAGTCCTGTAAACGGGAATGTGAGGAAGTAACAAGAGAAGAGGAGAATAGTTTTGTGTAGTAAGTGCGCTAAAAAGGAAGCTAAAGGTATCCAAAGTATTAGGTATATCTAGTGTATATATTAAAATAGTCAAAGTGCAAAGTGTAATACATGTGATAATAGTTCCGCAGTCCTATTGACAAAAAAGGGGGGGGGGGAGAATGTAACAGTGTCCGTGAAAAAAATATATATATAATGGTGTTGAAATTCCTACTATAGGATAATGGTAGTTAAGCGGTCTAACAAATGTGTACTATTTAGGAAAAAATAAATACGTTAAAATATGTGGCAATTAGCAGTGTAACGATATATTTGTGAGAAAGTATACTGTGATACTAAAAGTGAATATATAGTTACTTTCTAGCGAAAGTGTTGAGAATAAACAAAGTGTTTAACTGTAGTGTAAAAAAACATACACTGTGAATATAGCTAGATATCAAAAATTGTAGAAAAAGACCAAAATATCTAAAAATAACTTGCAGCCTAAATCATATATAAAAAGTATTTATTTATACACAACCATAATCAAATTTAAGCTAAAACAAGGAGACGTCTCCCCAGAAATAAAAGTAATAAAATCAATATTAAACAGGTTGATATTCCACACCAGATACTTTGTAAGCAAAAAACTTTGCTGAAGAAATGTATTTGTAATCCACTCTGTTTATGCAGGGAAAAGCAGTCTCTCTTTATTACATCAAACCTTTTTGTGAAATGTCGTTGCCTTGTATATAGGCTATGCTGACCAAGTTCAGGTTGAGCAATATTTAGACTTCTTATAGCAGGATACAGTCATTAAACCTTATTAATCTTAATGCTTTAAAGTTCTTTTTACTTACTTCACCACTCGTGTGGTCCCGATATCTTCTGTTCAGCTTCAAGTTTCCAAACCGAATCAATGCGCCGCGTGTGTCTTGGCGTCTGACGTCATCAGTAAACTTCAACAGCTGTTACCGTGATTATCGGCTTTCTGGATGTTTGAATCGTTAGTGTTTAGAGATAATTATGTTTTCTCTTATTGCAGCCAGAAGTAATTCCCTGCACTTAGTGCTTAATGCACGCAGGAAAAAAGGAGAGTGTAGGAGATTGTAAATATGTGGATAACCCGGGTTAATAAGCAAAGCGATGAAAAAGTCTTTAGATGCAGAATGTCCTCATTCAAGTGATATTTTTTGTCAAATAACACAGCCACTCAGACCGATGACGTCAGACGCCAAGACACAAGCGGCGCACTGATTTGGTTTGGAAACTTGAAGCTGAACAGAAGATATCGGGACCACACGAGTGGTGAAGTAAGTAAAAAGAACTTTAAAGCATTAAGATTAATAAGGTTTAATGACTGTATCCTGCTATAAGAAGTCTAAATATTGCTCAACCTGAACTTGGTCAGCATAGCCTATATACAAGGCAACGACATTTCACAAAAAGGTTTGATGTAATAAAGAGAGACTGCTTTTCCCTGCATAAACAGAGTGGATTACAAATACATTCCTTCAGCAAAGTTTTTTGCTTACAAAGTATCTGGTGTGGAATATCAACCTGTTTAATATTGATTTTATTACTTTTATTTCTGGGGAGACGTCCCCTTGTTTTAGCTTAAATTTGATTATGGTTGTGTATAAATAAATACTTTTTATATATGATTTAGGCTGCAAGTTATTTTTAGATATTTTAGTCTTTTTCTACAATTTTTGATATCTAGCTATATTCACAGTGTATGTTTTTTACACTACAGTTAAACACTTTGTTTATTCTCAACACTTTCGCTAGAAAGTAACTATATATTCACTTTTAGTATCACAGTATACTTTCTCACAAATATATCGTCACACTGTTAATTGCCACATATTTTAACATATTTATTTTTTCCTAAATAGTACACATTTGTTAGACCGCTTAACTACCATTATCCTATAGTAGGAATTTCAACACCATTATATATATATTTTTTTCACGGACACTGTTACATTCTTCCCCCTCCCCCCCCCTTTTTTTGTCAATAGGACTGCGGAACTATTATCACACGTATTACACTTTGCACTTTGACTATTTTAATATATACACTAGATATACCTAATACTTTGGATACCTTTAGCTTCCTTTTTAGCGCACTTACTACACAAAACTATTCTTATTACATTTGAAAAGATAGAAGGATCTTTTCTCCCTTGTAAGTTGTGTGGTATCCTCTTTATAACCAGCGCTCTGCCTAAACACTTTTAATACTAAGAGAAGAGGAGAGTAGGAGATCGTGAGCAGAGCGAAGGGGAAGGGAGAGAGAGTATCTGGAGACAAGGTCTGAAATGTAGGGGGGAGCAGTGCAGTTGAGGGATTTGTATGTCAGAGTGAGGATTTTGTGTTTAATCCTGGAGGCAAGAGGTAGTCAGTGAAGGGATTGGCAGAGAGGTGCAGCAGATGAAGAGCGAAGTGTAAGGAAGTTGAGCCTGGCAGAGGCATTCATTATGGATTGTAAAGGAGCTAGGTGGCAGCTGGGGAGACCAGAGAGGATGGAGTTGCAGTAGTTGAGGTGGGAAAGGATGAGAGAGTGGATAAAAATCTTAGTTGTGTCTTGTGTAAGGAAATGTCTAATTTTAGAGATAGTTTTAAAGGTGGAAGTGGCAGGCTTTAGCCAAGGACTGAATGTGAGGAGTGAAAGAAAGGTGTGAACCCAAGACATCGGGCATGCGGGGTAGGGGTAATGATGGAATTAACAGTTATAGAAAATTGGGTGGTGGAGATTTTGGAAGAAGGGGAAAAATAAGGAGTTCAGTTTTGGAGAGATTTAGCTTAAGGTAGTGAGAGGACAAACAAGATGAGATATGAGAAAGACACTTAGTGACACGGGTTAGTAAGGAAGGAGGTAGGTCTGGTGCAGAGAGGTAGATTTGGGTGTCATCGGCATACAAATGGCATTGAAACCCATGGGACTTTATTAAGAAACCTAATGATGATGTGTAGATTGAAAAGAGGAGTCTGAGGACAGAACCTTAAGGTACCCCAACAGAAAGTGGTAACGGGGTAGAGGATGCTCCGGAGAAGGCTACACTAAAGGTACAGTTAGTTAGATATTAAGAGAACCACAAGAGAGCATGTGTCACAGCTGCCGAAGGAGTGGAGAGTTTGGTGCCAAAGAGGGTGGTCAACAGTGTCAAAGGCTGCAGACAGATCAAGGAGGATAAGCAGAGAGAAATGGCCTTAGGTCGTTGGTAACCTTGACAGTTGCTGTCTCTGTGGAGTGATGGGGATGAAATCTAGATTGCAGTGGGTCAAGAAGAGAGTTTAGTGTAAGGAAATGGGATAGACGTGCATATACTAGCTTTTCAAGGAGCTTTGAGGCAAGAGGGAGTAGGGCAATAAGGCGGTAGTTGGATGGGGAGGTTGGATCGAGGGAAGTATTTTTGAGGATAGGTGTGACCAGTGCATGTTTTAGAGATGAGGAAAATATACCAGTGCTGAGGGAGAGGTTGAAAATGTGTGTGAGTATGGGGTAGAAGAGAGGGAGGGGAGTAGCTATGATGGGATGGGGTCGAGGGGACAGGTAGTGAGGTGGGAGGACAGTATAAGGGCAGAAATTTCTTCCTCGGTAACAGGGGCAAAAGAGATAAATTTATGGGTATTTGGGTTTTGGATGATTGTGAGCTTTTTAAGGGGGTGGGAGATTGGTAGTATGTTGAGAGCTGATTTCATTTCTGATGGAGTCAATTTTGTTATTGAAGTGACTGGCAAAATCTTGAGCTGAGAGAGAAGTTGTATTAGGAGGTGGGGGTGGGCGGAGAAGAGTATTGAACGTGGAAAACAGATGTTTTGGGTTAGAGGAAAGAGTAGAGATGAGATTAGGGAAGTATTGTTGCTTATAAAGATTAAAGGGACAGTCTAGTCCAAAATAAACTTTCATCATTTAGATAATGTAATTTTAAACAATTTTCCAATTTACTTTTATCACCGATTTTGTTTGGTTTTCTTGGTATTCTTAGTTGAAAGCAAAACCTAGGAGGTTCATATGCTAATTTCTAAGCCCTTGAAGTCTGCCTCTTCTCTCAGGGCATTTTGACAGTTTTTCCCCACTAGAGGGTGTTAGTTCATGTGTATCATATAGATAACACTGTGCTCGCGCACGTGAAATTCCAGTGAGCCAGTTTTAATTGGCTAAAATGGATGTCTGTCAAAAGAACTGAAATAAGGGGGCAGTTTGCAGAGGCTTAGATACAGGATAATCACTGAGGTAAAAAGTGTATTTATATAACTGTGTTGGTTATGCAAAACTAGGGTATGGGTAATAAAGGGATTATCTATCTTTTTAAACAAAAAGAAATCTGGTGTAGACTGTCCCTTTAAGGGCAGAATAGTAAGAGTTCAAAATTAAGTTGTAGTGAAGAAAGTCAGCTGAACTCCTCCAGTGTCGCTCAGCAGTATGGGAACATCTGCGTAGGTACAGTGTCAGAGGAGTATGCCAGGGCTGAGGATGAGAGTGTGGTTTCTGAGTAATAGTAAGAGGGGCCAGGATGTCAATGACCGATGTAAGGGTGGAGTTATAGTATCAGATAGATTGGGCAGGGCAGGAAAAGAAGGGGATGAAAGAGAGGAGAGGTTTGAGAGAGCTAACAAGCTGTTGCTGATCTAATGACTTAGTGCTTCTGTGAAGTTTGGTGTGAGGGGTAGAGGGAGGGGGAGTTGTAGGGTCGGAAGTAATGTTGCAAGTTAGGAGATGATGGTTAGAAAGAGGAAAAGGGGAGTTTGTGCATTGATAGCTGAAAATCAGATCAGGGGAGTGACCATCTTTGTGAGTGGGAGAGTCAGTCCGAGTGACAGTCCGAAAGAGGAAGTGAGTTGCAGAAGTTGTTTTGCAGAAGAGGCAGTGGGATGTTAAAGTCACCAAGAATGAAGGCAGGGGTGTATGGGGAAAGGAAATAAGGAAGCCAGGCAGAAAAGTGATCTAAAAATTGAGTTGAGGAGCCAGGGGGGCCGTAAATGACTGCAACACGTATAGAGAGGGGAGAAAATAAACAAATCATGTGCGCTTCAAATTAAGAAAATGTGAGGGAAGAGAAGGGCTGTATTTGTTGATAGGTGCAACAAGAGTAAAGTATAATACCACCACCACCTCCTTGTCTATTGCCAGACCTAGGAGTGTGGCTGAAATGGAGATCCTCATGTGACAGTGCAGTAGCGGATGCTGTGTCTGAAGCAGAGAGCCAGGTTTCTGTAACAGCCAGTAGGTTAAGAGAGTGGGAGAGAAAGAGGTCATGGATAGAAGTGAGCTTGTTGCAAACAGAGCGAGAGTTCCAGAGTGCACAAGTGAAGGGGGTGTTGGTTTTAGATGCTTGAGGAATGAGATTAAGGTTATCAGAGTACACATTAGTAAATATTATACAGATATATCAAACCCCCATGAGGCGTCCCATAGGTATACTGGATAATTTTCAGCTAAAAAAAATAGGCACCTATATTAATCACATGTGAACCAGAGAGTTTCATGCCCCCCTAGGTTGCTGGGAAAGTAAATAATGCTTCTTATCTTGCCCAAAGGTTACATTCCAGATATGAGTGCAATCTGGTGGGGGTGGAGGGGGGGGGCATTTCACTCTTTTTTCATCACCATTGATACCCAGGAATATACATAATTACACATCATTAATTTTTCAATGTATTGTCCTCTAATGTTCCTCAAGAGTATCTCTTCAATTGTTCAATATTCTCTTTTAAAGGTCTTTACTCACCCCCAATGGAACTCTAACACAATTAGCAATGATATCTCCCTGTTAAAACTCGCCACTCCTGCTGTTCTCGGTGATAGAGTCGCTCCAATTTGCTTGGCCGACATTGGAGAAGAGTATGTTGGTGGTCGTCTGTGTGTGACCAGTGGATGGGGAAAGACCAGATACAATGGTAAGAGAGCAGTTCTCTAGATAGAGGTTGTCACTATTAAATGGAAATGAAACCCATTTTTTTTTTTCTTTTGTGATTCAGATAGAGCATTCAATTGTAAAAAATGTTTTTAAGTGAAAGATGCTACATAACCAATGAATTCATTATTTTGGTGTAAAGTTACATTTATTGATCACATTTTATAAATAAACTGTCAAAATGGTACATGGTCTATACTATTTAACTTACAGAGACTCAATGTTCTAACTATTTATAATGTAGTTCAATGACCTAAATGTGTATAGTATAGAAAGGAGACAGGTGACATAATAAAAAGGAATACAACGGAGACTGAAAATATTTTTCAGAAAACCCCCCACAAATTTCAGAACAAGGGGTCATGATCTAAAGTTGAAATAATTCATTTACAGAAGCACAGGACTGGGACGTGCAGTTAGGGGAGGCAGATCCTCATCTGTCATGAAAATAATGTAAAATGAAAATGATAAAAAAAAAAAATCTGAGCTTCGATGCAAATTTTTGGAGAGAGGAAGCGACAAGCGATCGCTGTTTAGTTATCCCCCACACCCCTTTTCTGTAGGGTAGCTGTCTCATCCCTCTATGTTCCTTTTTAAAAAAAAATCTGTAGAGTGCCCTCCCACTCCCTCCCCCCTCCGCTGTTGAGCCACCCACCAACCATCCGCCTCCCGCCCACACCTCCCACCGGCACCCTTCAGAAGCTCCAGTTCTCGGCTGTAACTTAACAGCCGAGAGTGCTGGAGCTTTCTAAAGCTCAGACGTATATACATCTTGCAGTACGATATGCACAGTAACACATGACTTTATAATTAGATTCTAACTAGATTTGTGCAGCAGATAAATATTTGTTTCAAATCTTTCAGAATTAATATATTTAAACAAATTAGTTTTTCTGAGTATTCACGCGCTACACGATTTGTTATTTGTTTTGTTTAAAACTAAATGTATACTGATTAGAGGAACATTTACATTTGAATGTAAATATTCCTATGCTACAGGTGAAAAAATTCACTGGTAGCCTTATACTTATTTGCTAGCGCACTGGGGTGCCGCACTAATCCTGACCCTGCTTCAAAGAGACCCATACCACGCTAATATAAGGCTTAAAGGGACAGTCTAGTCAAAGTTAAACTTTTGTGATTCAGATAGAGAATGCAATTTTAACCAACTTTCAAAATGATATTATATTACCTCATTTTCTTTGCTCTCTTGGCATCTTTTATTGAAAAGCATACCTAGATAGGCTCAGGCGCAGCAATGCACTTCTGGGAGCTAGTTGCTAATTGGTGCCTGCACATATATACCTATTGGCATTGGCTCAGCTGATGTACCCTGCTAGCTCCCATTTGTGCATTGCTGCTCCTTCAACAAAGAATATGAAGAGAATGAAGCACATTTGACAACAGAAGTAAGATGGAAAGCTATTTAAATTTCTATGTTCTATTTGAATCATGAAAGAAAAAATGTGAGTATAATGTCGCTTTAATGCTGCGGATTCCAGAGCCTGTACTAAAGGACCTTACCCTTTAACGCAAGGTCTTGGATCCGAGGCGCTATGCCTCCTATTAGTTCACCCTGGGGCTCTGTGAAGAAGGGTCAGGATTAATGCAGCTCTCTAGAGGTAAATATTGAACCATTTAAAGCTAATTTAAAGGAAATGAATGAATACTGACAACTTGTGTCAGTATTTCTTAGTTTTCTTTCAATTAGTTAGTAAATTTGTTTGGACATTCGTTTTGTGAAAATGAAACAAATATCTGTGTTTTCATCATAAATTCACATAATAAAATAAATATACAAGCCTAATTCTTACACGCTTAGAAGTTTAACCATTATGACATCTTTACTTCTCTTTTAATCTTTATACCTGAACATTAGAAATACTGTCTGTGTCTGTAAAATACCAGGGAATGTGGGACAAACATGGTTTTTACACAAAAGCTAGTTATTTTACAGCATAAGCAAGCAAAATAAACCATGAATATACATTGCAAACAGGCTTCTCTTACTATTCATAATAAAATATTTTATATTACAATCTCAAAGTTTTTAATGCAACTTTAATGTAATTAAGATCTGACAGTTATATCTCCAACCTGTTTTTATCCAAACAGCATTCACAACCCCCAGCAAACTGCAGCAGACCGCTCTGCCCCTGCTGACCAACACTCAGTGTAAGACCTACTGGGGCAGCAATATCCTTGATTCCATGATCTGCGCAGGAGCTGCCGGTTCCTCATCCTGCATGGTTTGTATCTAGGAAATCTAGTAGTATTTATACAACACTCACTCAGCAGGACTAGACTGGGAATAAAAAGCAGTCCTGGAAAATTTGGAGACCAACCCTATTTTTAGTTGAGTTTTAGCAAGTTGTATTTTTGAGGATTAATTTTATTATTGAACAACAACCATGTTCAAAATGAACCCAAAAAACTCATTAATATCAAAGCTGAATAGTTTTGGAAGTAGTTTTTAGTTTGTTTTTAGTTATAGCTATTTTAGGGGGATATCTGTGTGTGCAGGTGACTATTACTGTGCATAATTATTAGGCAACTTAACAAAAAACAAATATATACCCATTTCAATTATTTATTTTTACCAGTGAAACCAATATAACATCTCAACATTCACAAATATACATTTCTGACATTCAAAAACAAAACAAAAACAAATCAGTGACCAATATAGCCACCTTTCTTTGCAAGGACACTCAAAAGCCTGCCATCCATGGATTCTGTCAGTGTTTTGATCTGTTCACCATCAACATTGCGTGCAGCAGCAACCACAGCCTCCCAGACACTATTCAGAGAGGTGTACTGTTTTCCCTCCTTGTAAATCTCACATTTGATGATGGACCACAGGTTCTCAATGGGGTTCAGATCAGGTGAACAAGGAGGCCATGTCATTAGATTTTCTTCTTTTATACCCTTTCTTGCCAGCCACGCTGTGGAGTACTTGGACGCATGTGATGGAGCATTGTCCTGCATGAAAATCATGTTTTTCTTGAAGGATGCAGACTTCTTCCTGTACCACTGCTTGAAGTAGGTGTCTTCCAGAAACTGGCAGTAGGACTGGGAGTTGAGCTTGACTCCATCCTCAACCCGAAAAGGCCCCACAAGCTCATCTTTGATGATACCAGCCCAAACCAGTACTCCACCTCCACCTTGCTGGTGTCTGAGTCGGACTGGAGCTCTCTGCCCTTTACCAATCCAGCCACGGGCCCACCCATCTGGCCCATCAAGACTCACTCTCATTTCATCAGTCCATAAAACCTTAGAAAAATCAGTCTTGAGATATTTCTTGGCCCAGTCTTGACGTTTCAGCTTGTGTGTCTTGTTCAGTGGTGGTCGTCTTTCAGCCTTTCTTACCTTGGCCATGTCTCTGAGTATTGCATACCTTGTGCTTTTGGGCACTCCAGTGATGTTGCAGCTCTGAAATATGTACAAACTGGTGGCAAGTGGCATCTTGGCAGCTGCACGCTTGACTTTTCTCAGTTCATGGGCAGTTATGTTGCGCCTTGGTTTTTCCACACGCTTCTTGCGACCCTGTTGACTATTTTGAATGAAACGCTTGATTGTTCGATGATCACGCTTCAGAAGCTTTGCAATTTTAAGAGTGCTGCATCCCTCTGCAAGATATCTCACTATTTTTTACTTTTCTGAGCCTGTCAAGTCCTTCTTTTGACCCATTTTGCCAAAGGAAAGGAAGTTGCCTAATAATTATGCACACCTGATATAGGGTGTTGATGTCATTAGACCACACCCCTTCTCATTACAGAGATGCACATCACCTAATATGCTTAATTGGTAGTAGGCTGTCGAGCCTATACAGCTTGGAGTAAGACAACATGCATAAAGAGGATGATGTGGTCAAAATACTCATTTGCCTAATAATTCTGCACTCCCTGTAGAATGCACATACCCCATTTTTATTGGGATACTCCTATCACCAATATTTTTTCCCATAATTAAATTATATTAGTTTGTATACTACAAACGTAAAAACAGTAAAAGATACCCTCTAAAAAATAGTTTAACACCTCTATGGTGAGATATATCCCTATATCACACAATTAAGAAATAGCAACAAACAAAGAGTGCGCTATAAGCTTACTATAACTATGATCAGAACAAATAAAGATGATGCAAAATACATTTATTATATCAAATAAATTAAAATAAGTTAAAATCACATAGAAAGACACTACATAAGTAAAAGCATCAAATGTAAATTCACTGGTGGTTCACTTAAGACAGAAGTATATTGAGTATAAATCTCATAACAGTTAAAGGGCCACTAAACCCAAAATCTTTCTTTCATGATTCAGATAGAGAATATAAATTTAAACATAATTACAATTTACTTCCATTATTTATTTTGCTTCATTTTTTAAATATCCCTAGTTGAAGAAACAGCAATGCACATGGTGAGCCAATCACACGAGGCTTCTATGTGCAGCAACCAATCAGCAGCTAGGGAGCATATCTAGATATGCTTTTCATCAAAGAATATCAAGAGAATAAAACAAATTAGCTAATATAAGTAAATTAGAAAGATGTTTAAAATTGCATTCTCTTTCTAAATCATAAAAGAAAAAATGTGGGTGGAATGTCCCTTTAATACCAAAATAGCAATAATATAACAATGCAATCCTAATAGGATAAAACCGTTGATATCTAATACAAGACTGCCCCTTATTTGGTAAGCGTATGTATTAAAAGTTCACACGTCTGTTCAGAGTTGGTTATAGGTATTTGTAATTGATCCTTTCTTTGGCTTATAAAATCAAGGTTCTTTAGGTATATCCAAAACTCCTTAAAGTACCGTAATGCTATATGTCCGAAGGGAATCATACTCACTTGAATCCGAAAGCTATTTCAATCTACTGCTTTCTCTGACCTTATCCTCCGTATATTGAATTCACGTCCAGCTCGGCATCCTCTCTGCTTGTGACGTGTTTTAATCACGTATTAGATAATATGTTTTTTTATGCACCCTGCAACCCAACTGCATCTATTAATCACCCCTTTAAATTGTAGCTTTTCAGCCCCAGTTGCTGCAGCCCACCGGGAAATCTCCTGGTAGGCCAATCCAGCCTTGACACCCAGTGTTTTTATCCTCTGCTTCCTAATTAGTTAAGCAGCCTAAATTTAAGAAAGATTCTTAAAAAAGAAATTTAAAAAAAATCCCATCATTCATATAATATGAGCAATATTTAAATATTTTTACATTGAAAGGGATGATGAATAATGTATTGAAGTTCTTTTTATTGAAACTAATAGGATGTGTGTGTTTGTGCATAGATAGAACTTAAAGGGACACGAAACTTGAACATTATATTTCGTGATTTAGATAGAGCACACAATTTTAAACAATTTTGCAATGTAATTCTTTTATCAAGTGTGTGTCATTCTCTTGGTATACTTTGTTGAAGAAGCAATAATGCACTATTGGGAGGTAGCTGAGTAGATTGGGTGAGCCAATGAGAAGAGGCATATATGTGCTAGCTCCCAGTAGTGCATTGATGTTCCATAGCCTACATAGGTATGCGCTTCAGCAAAAAATGACAAGAAAAGGAAACAAACTAGATAACTAAAGTAAATTGGAAAGTTGTTTAAAACAGCATACTCTGATCTATGAATGTTTACTTTACTGTCCCTTAAAGGAACATAAACCCCCCCAAAATTCTCATGATTCAGATAGAATATACAATTTTAAACAACTTTCCAATTTACTTCTATTACCAAGTTTTCTTTGTTTTCTTGTCATCCTTTGTTGAAAAGCAGGAAGGTAAGTTCAGGAGTGTGCACTTGTCTGAAGCACTATTTCCTGTCATGCAGTGCTGCCGACATGTGCACGCAACCTATCTAGATATCTATTCAACAAAGAATAACAAGATAATTAAACAAATGTGATAATAGAAGTCAATTGGAAACTTTTCAAAAAAACTATTCTCTATCTGAATCATGAAAGAAAAAATTGGGGTTTTGTGTCCCTTTAAATAAAATGTTGGGAGGAAATTGAGGCTGTTAGTGAATCTTGTCCAGTCTTAGCTACACCACCAAATATTAATGAAGCTGATAAGTTTCTTGAAGGGATATTAAACAGTAAATAAATGCTAGACATAATGATGGTATTCAAAGCAAAGATTATCCTTAGAATGTATGTAGATGTATTTTTAATATTACATAAATTGCTTAAACCTTAACACTAATATCTTCAATATATTATTTTTTTTTATAAAGTACTTTAGCTTCTATAAACTAAAGGGTGCCGCCATGTTTGAACTTAAATCTTCTATTTAGTTCTCTCTCCTGCTGAGGATAATTAGGGGCAGTTATAAAGCAAGCAGTAAGGGTTTGAATCAACAAGTCAGTGTGGAAGCCCTGTTAGATAATTGCTTTAAAAATCTTATATTCCTATGTTCCATTAATGTACATCAAATATAGACTAATGTTTTGATCTGTATTGTTAACCATTTTTTTTCAATAAAGCTTGTTAAACTTTTTTTAAAAAAATGTATATTCTATTGCCTGTTTTATAAGTGCCAAATATGGCAGCACCCATTACTTTATAGAAACTCATCATTTAGAAAATTAACAAGTTAAATTACAGGAATAGAGGATACAATAAATAATGAAAGTATATTGCAACATGTTTTCAACAACAAATAATACATTTTTATTTTACAATCTCAAACTGTTCAATATCCTTTAAATATAAAGATCAAAGCTGAAATCGTTAACCCTAGAGACAACATGGGAGAAATACTAGGTCTAAAAACATGTGTTTTATTTTCCTACACAGGGTGACTCTGGTGGACCCCTTGTGTGCCAAGAAAATGGATCTTGGACCCTAGTTGGTATTGTGTCCTGGGGAAGCAGCACCTGCAATACTTCCAACCCTGGTGTCTACGCTCGTGTTACCTTCCTCCGTTCCTGGGTGGACGAGATCCTTGCTGCCAACTAAATTGTGTAAATAAAATGTGTGGTAAAATAAAGAAGTTTTCAAATAAATAACGTTACTTTTTCATCAAATTTGTAGTCTGTTTTCTTTGTGTAACCCCAAATAGTATAACATTTTAATAAAAATATTATTTGCTAATAAATAAGGCATGATAAAAGAACCTTATTATTCTGCACACAGGTCAGCAATATGAAGCATGCATACCTTTTTAAAGATAATAATAATAATAAGTCTACAATAAAAGGATGATAATTTGAGCCACACAGACGGCCAGCCCAAAGGGTATTTAAAGGGACAGTATCAAGGAATCCACTGTGTTGTCAAAGGGACAGTACTGATACAGGACTGTAGTCAAGGCAGTCAGTGGGGTCAAAGGAGGAGGACAAGAAAGACAGTGAAGGCAAGTGAGGGGGTAGGAAACTACACAAGACCCAGAGGGTAAGACAACAAAACGTAAAAGGCAGCTGGCAGAGAAGGCGAGATACATAGCACAAATCCAATAATCCCTCGTAGGGAGTCATCTATATAGGAGGAGCAAGACGATGAGGACATACAAATAGAACAAAACTAGCCCAAAGATCATGGAGAGGTTAAAGGGATATAACACCGAAAATCTTTCTTTCAAGATTCAGATAGAACATACAATTTTAAATAACTTTATCTTTTACTTCCATTATCAAATTTTGTTCATTTTCTTGTTATCCTTTGTTGAAAAGCAGGGAGGTAAGTTCAGGAGTGGGCACGTGTCTGCAGCACTATAAGGCCGCAATTTTGCAACAGATAGTAGAGGGAAATGGAGCATGCTGCTTAGAAGCCAGTATCTCAGGCATCTAAGCAGCTACAGACCCCCAAGACCCACCATTATAAAGGCCTAACCTTTCCAATGGTATCAGCCTTGGGGATCTTGAAGAAAAAAAAAAGTTAAAAAAATATATATAATTTAAAAAAATTAAAAAAAAACTCAAATCCAGCTTAGAACACAGATGGGAAAGTGCTGAGCACTCAAAGGGTTAAAGTATAATTTTGAGTGTCCCTTTTCCCTTTAAAAAGGGACATTGTACACTAGATTTTTCTTTGCATAAATGTTTTGTAGATCCATTTATAAAGTCAAGTCTTTTTTGCTCCTGTTTGTGTAAAGAGTCTTTTCATTTGCAGGGGAGGGGGGTGGAAGTGTCTATTTTTGCTTTCCAGACCCGTTCACTGGGTGTCCAAGACTAACCTCATTAACAGTGCTAAACTGGGAGCTTCTAAGTAAGTTTTTAAAAGGATATATATATATATATATATATATATATATATATATATATACACACATATATACATACACACACACTGAAGTATAAAAGAAAAGCGCAAAAACACCAGATCTCTGTGCCGTATTAAAAAAAACTTTAATAAGCCCCCAACAGAGATTAAAAACTCACAAGATATATAACATATATGTGCAGATAGTGCATATAATGAGCACCAACATATATCACCAGATATCCAGAGGTTCTTTGTGTCTTTTCCTTTTTCCCTTCCGAAATTCACAGGATGGTAATATGTCCGTGTTTTTATATAGTTCCCAAAAACAACAGTCATTTGTATCCAAAGATAGTAAGCAAACATAAAACTTACTGGTATAGATTCTAGAGAAACGTTTGCCCTCGGCTCTCTCGCACTCTGCGTAATTCAAACTGCAATGTATGGAAGCCTCACTGGGACATAATTCTCACTAAAGCAAATGTTCTGTATGACAGCCGAGAGATCTCAGCTGGTTGTAGCTCGACGCGCGTTTCGTTCCGTACTCGTCTGAACTTTTTCAAGAGTCTACAGTATGTCTTCTGCGTGGAATCTTTATACCCATTTGCGGCTCCTATGTCAGGTGTAACAGAGTCCTAATTAGGTATACGCATTATATCAACAGAGCTCATATGGCTCAGGCTTACATTTTTCAAAGCCCATTTAAATACCGTGCTTTTTCTTTTGATTGCCAATTCTTTCCTCATACAACGGTCTTTACTAATGCATTATAAATTTGTTAATTATAACACACTTTCCCAAAAACATAGTATAATACAATTTATGTGCAAAAATATATATAAAAATGCCTATATGTAAAACATTTATATAGAATATCTATCTAAAAACTAAAAACATATTTAATCTATATAAAACAAATGATTAAATATTATATGGACTAACATATTGATCGAATTCATATGGACATAAAATGTCAAAGTTTTAAGATACCTAGAAAGGTCAATCATAGCATCCTCAACCTACATGAATATATGTCGTATTATTCGATTGATCCATAAAGTTACCCAAATAATTTTATCAAAATAAATTATTATAAGAGTTCACACATTTCTATAAGCTGCTGCTTGAACATTACCTCTTATATTAGTTTCTTTAAAAATCCATAAAATAATGAAATGTGTGTATGTTGCAAAAATTATAAAATTTATGTTCATAATTTAGGTGTAAAAATTTATCTAAAAGCTGCCCTAAAAAATTACCCTAAAAAGCTTTCCGTGGAAACTTTTTTACCCTAAAAATGCCTGTATGTCGATATCAATATTTAACCCTCTGGGTGATAACCAGCTGAGATCTCTCGGCTGTCATACAGAACATTTGCTTTAGTAAGAATTATGTCCCAGTGAGGCTTCCATACATTGCAGTTTGAATTACGCAGAGTGCGAGAGAGCCGAGGGCAAACGATTCTCTAGAATCTATACCAGTAAGTTTTATGTTTGATTACTATCTTTGGATACATATGACTGTTGTTTTTGGGAACTATATAAAAACAAGGACATAATATTACCATCCTGTGAATTTCGGAAGGGAAAAAGGAAAAGACACAAAGAACTTCTGGTGATATATGTTGGTGCTCATTATATGCACTATCTGCACATATATGTTAGATATCTTGCGAGTTTTTAATCTCTGTTGGGGGCTTATTAAAGTTTTTTTTTTTAATACAGCACAGAGATCTGGTGTTTTTGCGCTTTTCTTTTATACTGCAGTTTTTGAACCTTTGTGGATCGTTTTTGGGATAGCTTCCCCTGGAAAAGCAGCACAACACCTTATTCTCTACTATACCACTGGGGAACGATTTGTGACTAAGCTCTTCTACCATAACCTGAGAGAACGGACTGTCCTTGGGGATATCTATGGAACACAAATAAGGACAGTATAACATATATACACATTTTATTTATATATTGTATATTTATACATGTGCTTTGGTGGTATAGATTGCATACTCATAATTCTTTTATAGTGTTTGCTCACTTTTTTTTTTATATATATTATATGTGTATAATTATTTTCTGTACTTGACACATGTGTAGGGTCTAACTTTAAGAGATAGCGCTCAATATTCTTTGCTTCTTTACACACACACTATATATATATATATATATATCTATATATCTGTGTGTGTGTGTGTGTGTGCGCGCATAATAAATAAATATATATATATGTGATCCAAAAGGAATAGCGCGAAACAGTCCAAAGACACCTGCTCATAAAAAGTGAATACATTTTAATATAATCCAAGTAAAAAAGACATTGTAGTACAAAAATTGCAGTGAAGTGCTGAGGCACGAAACATGTTTGCAGACAGGTGTCTCTGTACACACTGAGTTACCTTTTAACTCTATATTTTTGTACTACGATGTCTTTTTTACTTGGATTATATTAAAATGTATTCACTTTTTATGAGCAGGTGTCTTTGGACTGTTTTACGCTATTCCTTTTGGATCTTTACATTTCACTTGAGTGTTTGCAGACACTCTGATTAAGCAGCTGCAGCAGTTCAAGTCTCCCTGCACCCACCCACTCTCCATTGTGCCGGGGAAGAGATCACAAGTTACATGCTGAGGATCGAGGATCAACTAACTTCGGTGACAAACATTTGGGTAAGCTGATTCATGTAGCGCTTAGGTTTGGTGTCTATGTTTTTTTTATATATATATATTTTAAATTGTGCTTAAACCTGCCTATTATACTAAATACCGGGTAAGGAATGTACCGGTAACTTATACAGTGGTATACAGTAATATGGAGCCCTATGTGTTCCCTGAGCGAGTAACTACGACTCTGCATGCCTTTCCATTCAGACACAGCTCCTACTTTGATGTCATCATCTACAGCCACATCTGCCGCTCCGTCCCTGCAGACTGCAACTCCTGTGAAAGAAGCAGTTAGCAACGTCTTCGGTTCACTCCTAGAAGACTGCTAATGCAGGTATTGGTAACATTAGCAGTCTTCTAGGAGTGAACCGAAGACGTTGCTAAATGCTTCTTTCACAGGAGTTGCAGTCTGCAGGGACAGAGCGGCAGATGTGGCTGTAGATGATGATGTAATCACAGTAGGAGCTGTGTGCTGAACGGAATGGCATGCAGAGTCCCTAGTTGATACAAGTACAAGGAGGATGATTATACCGGTAGGGTGATTATAGGAATGTGCCTTATGGGTATTGCAGTGTGGGTAGGGAGGAAGTGGGCAGAGCACAGGATGTCCCATGTTAGTCAGTTTTGCCTGTGATATTGGTAAGAGACTGTTTTTTTTTTCCCCCCTCACATACCTGATAAAAATACTGTACTGTACTATAAGGTTAAATAAAAATTTGTAGCTTTAATACTGGTCTGTTAAAATAAAACAAAGGAAAGATGCTGAACTCCTTAGTATGGTATTTTCAAATGTGAAAAAGCCTTTATTTAGCCATTATAGCTTTAATGCCTGAATAAAGTTTTTTTCACATTTGAAATTACCATACTAAGGAGTTCAGCATCTTTTCTTTGTTTTATTTTATACTCTTGGGTATTGGGGAAGTGGAAAAGGATACCCCTGGGAGCTGGCACCCTACATTGGGACTCTGCTTACACATTTGAAAGTGCTGGTCTCACTTGCAAACATTGCAGCTTTATTTTGTTAGGCTTGATGTGATTACCTGGTCCCCCTGTAAAAAAAAAAGTGTCTGCAGGTCATCATGTGAGCAGATCTGCATATTCTAATATGCTGCTTATCTCACAGTGTGCCTTTCAAGCAGAGTTGCACTTGATTGTTAAAATTTGTCATATGGTATGTGTGCATATACTGGTAATTTTTTTTTGGTTAAGCAACTCTGTATCCCTGCTGTTGTCCACCACATATCACATTTCTGCTCAGTTGGGGGGGGTCCCTAATTTGGATTTTGAAATCTTGGGAGGTATGCATTGCGCTGCAGCCATTATTCAGCATAGAATGGCACCAATGTCAAAGACTCCAGGACACATGCTGCAAATTACCGGTAGACAACTGTGTTAGACCATTTGCAGCATCGTGAAAATCCGGGTTAAAGGGATACCGGTACTAAACCCACATTTTTTGCTTTCATGATTCAGATAGAGCAAGCAATTTTAAGCAACTTTCTACCGTAATTTACCATACTCATGAAAAAAAAAAAACGTATACAGATACTGTTACCGTAATTGATAATGTGGATTTTTGTACAGGAGCTAACATACAGTAAAATACCGGTACCAATATGGATGATCATGTGGAGATTCGAAATTCTACTAGCCAAGGGAAAAGACGAAGTTACAATTCAAATTTTAAGATAAAAGTCTTAAAATATGCTGAACAAACAAGCAATAGGGAAGCCGCCAGAAAATATGACATAGATGAGAAAAATGTACGTAGATGGAAGCGGATACATCAGAAACTAGAAAACTCTGCTTCTACAAGAAAATCGTTCAGAGGGCCTAAGAAAGGGAGGTATTGTGAAGTTGATGCAGCAGTGGTTCCCTTCATTCTAGAACAAAGAAAAAATGGAATGCCTGTCACCCGCAAAATCATACAATTGAAGGCATTAGAAATTGCCAGTGAATTAAATATTCCCAGGCATGAATTTAAAGCAAGCCTTGGATGGTTCCGTAGATTTATGCTCAGAAATGGCCTCTCTCTGAGACGCAGAACAACACTTGCACAAAGACTACCTGTTGACTTCAATGAAAAGCTGCTTGCATTTCAACGGTATGTCATAGAGCTCAGAAAAAAGCACAACTATCCATTGAGCCAAATTGGAAATGCTGATGAAACTCCTGTTTTCTTTGATATGCCAAGTAATACAACTGTGGATCAAAAAGGAGCAAAATCAATTCGTATGAGGACCACAGGCAATGAAAAATTACGTATCACAGCAATGTTATCTGTTACAGCTGATGGTCATAAGCTGACACCTTATGTGATCCTAAAAAGGAAAACTATGCCAAAAGAAAGTCTTCCAAGAGGCTTAATTGTTAGATGCCATGAAAAGGGATGGATGAGCAAGGAGCTGATGAATGATTGGCTATCAGTTGTTTAGAAGAATAGGCCTGGTGCTCTTCGTGCAAAAAAAGCAATGCTGGTATTGGATGCCTTTAAAGCCTGGTTTCTCAACAGCCGATAGCCCTGCTGGTGGGCCCCGACCTGTCATGCACCCACTGCACACTCTTACCCCACTGCACACCAGGGGCAGACTGAGACCAATCAAGGCCCCAGGAACACTGTCTCACACTGACCAAAATGTATTACATTTTATGCAAATGAACATGGTAGCCTCCCTGACCTGCCCCCAACATCCAGAGCCAGGACCCCCAACATTAAGGTCCAGAGAAAGGGCACCCAACCTCCAGGGCCAGACCTCACACTCTATGGCCCTCACAGCGACAGACCCCCGCCAGGGCCCCCACTAAACCCACACTTATTTGCTTAGTTACTGATAGGGCAACTGAAAACTCCAGCTTAAAAGGGACAGTAAAGCCAAAACTAAACTTTCATGATTCAGATAGGGCATGCAATTTTAAACAACTTTCCAATTTACTTTTATCATTAAATTTGCTTTGTTCCCTTGGTGGTATTTTTGAAAAGCTAAACCTAGCTAGGCTCAAACTGATTTCTAAACAGTTGAAAACCGCCTCCCAGCTCAGAGCATTTTGAAAGTTTTTCACAGTTAGATTGTGCTAGTTCACATGTGTCATATAGATAACATTGTGCTCACTCCCGTGAAGTTATTTATGAGTCTTCACTGATTGACTACACTGCATGTCTGTCAAAGGCTCTTAGATAAGGAGGCTGTCTGCAGAGGCTTAGATACAAGGTAATCACAGAGGTAAAAAAATATTAATATAACTGTGTTGGTTATGCAAAAATGGGGAATGGGTAGTGAAGGGATTATCTATCTTTTTAAATAAGAAAATTTTTGGTGTAGACTGTCCCTTTAAGGAATGCACAAGGATCAGTGGAGATGCCATTTGTGGGCCCCCCTACTTGCTGGTAGCTCAGCCCAGGTCCTATTTGCCTGGCAGATCAGCCTGCCCCTGCTGCTCACACATTATATATATATATATATACACACATACACACACACACACCGGGCCTTGGACATGCCTAGCTAAAATTTACAGGGCCTTGAGCTCACTTTGGTTGAGAACCACTGCTTTAAAAGGACATTTAACACCTGATGTAAAAAGTAAGATTGCATCCTTGAAATCAGATCTGGTAGTTATACCAGGAGGTATGACATCCCAACTCCAAGTGCTTGATGTTGTGGTCAACAAGCCATTTAAAGATAATCTACGGCAGCAGTATTCTGAATGGCTTGTGGCTGGAAATCATGCCCTCACACCAAGCGGCAAAATTAAGAAACCGTCAGTGGCTTTGCTGTGCCAGTGGATTATTTCAGCGTGGGAAATGATATCTTCAGAATCAGTCATAAAAGGTTTCAAAAAATGTTGCCTGTCAAATGCATTGGATGGTAGTGAAGATGATGTATTGTGGGAAGATCAGAGAGAAGTGGATCAGAAGAATGATGAAGAAAACAGTGAAAGTGATGTAGAAAGCATTGAAAGTAGTGATGAAAACCTGAGCAGAAATACCGCTATTGGTGGAGAGCAAGGCAGTGATAGTGACTAAAATTTCTAAAAGGGATTACTTAAGAACATTTGCTATGTTGTTGATTGTTGTGCAGGGGTCCCTCTTTATTTATGTTAATTTATGCTGTTTAAAGCTGGAAAATACCAGTACATGTGTTCATAAAATAAAAATACTGTTTTACTGTTCTATTAATGTGTGTATTTTCTTTAAAATTTAATTTCTTTAAAATGGCCCCAAACTTTAAGGGTGCGGCCTATATGCGGAACAATACGATATATATATATATATATATATAGAGATAGATATATATATATGATATATATATATATATATATATATATATATATATATATTATATATAGAGATAGATATATATATTATATATTATATATATATATATATATATATATATATTATATATATATAGAGATAGATATATAAATATATATTTATATATATATATAGTATATTATATATATATATATATATATAGAGATAGATATATATATATATATATAATATATATATATATATATATATATAGATATATATTATATATAGAGATAGATATATATTTATATAATATATATATATATATATATATATATATATATATATAGAGATAGATATATATATATATATATATATTATATATATATATATATATATATATATATATATATATAGAGATAGATATATATATATATATATATATATATATATAGAGATAGATATATATATATATATATATATATATATTATATA